>NC_042286.1:4136863-4470197 GCF_901000725.2 Takifugu rubripes | reverse complement strand
CATACTCGAGGTCCCAGCTTTGTTTCCATGGCTGCTGCTGCGCCTGGCCGAGGTGAAATGCATTGTGGGATACCGAGCTGCACCGAGTCCACCCGAGACGCATCGCACGCGCAGCCGCAAGGACGCTGCGGCGAAACTTGGAGCGTCGTTGGCGAGTTGACGACGTCTCACGCGTGTGTGAGAAGGCAACGACCAGGAGGGGCGCCATTAGCATAGCACAGCCCGATGCTAACGTAGCATGTGTCCATGTGTCTTGTTTAGCCTCTAAGCTAAGCTGGCGTCCCTGGTCCTCATCAGCGCGCTGACGTGCTCTCAGCCCCGACAATCAACCCCAAATACGAGGGGAGATGTTTTCGGCGAGGGGGGGGGTGTTTGGGGGGTGGGGGGGTGGGGGGGGTTAGGTCCTCTCAGACGGGGGTCTACGGGCCCTCTCGGACCAAGTTAGCCGTTAAATCCTTCTTTCTTCTTGCTGATGACCTGTGAGCGATGTGGAAGACGGGGTGGAAGGGTCAGCAGGGCTGGGGGGGGGTGGGGTCGCTGCTGATGAGGGCGGAGGGGGGGCGGTCACAAGTGGCCGCACTTGTCCTTCCGCCCCCCGTGAGTCCTCCAATTTGGATTATTAAATCTAAATCTGGATCCATCAGAGCCCACATTGCTCACAAATTGCTGGCAGGTGCGGAGGACAGAGACGGGAACTGGACCAGCAGCGCCAGCGCTGATGGTCGCAATCAATCGCCGGCGCACGGCCCGAAATCAGGACTGACGCCGCGTAGCCGTCATGTAACCCCCCCCCCCACACACACACACACACACACACGCACACACGCACACAGACTTTTACCGATCCAGAACGAATGATGAATACAAACTGTTTCAGAGTCGCAGCTGCTAATCGAATAGAGATTATTGGATTATTCTGGTTAAACTACAGCTAACAAAGCTAACTAGCATGTTTACTGGTGAAGTCTGGTGCAGCTGCAGGTCCCAGCAGGTTTGAGTGTCGCACATACACAGATGAGCAGGTTGACAACCGCGGGCCTTATTTCACCCGCTACTCGTTTGGGTTAGCGCCGATTCGGTCCGGTTTCATGTGGTTTCAGCAGGAAAAAGGTGCTAATCTAGAGTGGAAGTCCTGACTAAAACAGTCGTCCTGACTATAAACTGCTTTTCACTGATGACCTCATGCTAAGGTTGCGCTAAAGTTGGAATGTTGACGTGTTTTCACCCTAAAACAAAATGTTTTTGATTTACGTGGGTCTGAATAGCTCATTTCTATTGCTAGCAAACACGTTTTGGTGTCAGTAGCATGTATGATAGCATAGCTCACGACTGAGCACGCTGTAACGGACAGCAGATTAGATTAGATTAGATTCAACTTTATTGTTATTGCACATGTACAGGTACAGAGCAACAAAATGCAGTTTAGCATCTAACCAGAAGTGCAAAAGAAGCAGCAAGTGAGGATAATAACTTAATAAATACAGTATGGCGGTTATTTTACAATCGTTTACTGGGTTGTGCTATAAACATATTTTACAGATGGTGTTTACATTAAATGCAGGGGAGCGTTGCAGCGACATCAGACCGGGGGTTGTTTCATATTTCACGTTAGCGTTGTATTTAGCCCAGCGTCTCGGGCGCTAGCAAAGCTCTGCTGTGGTCTGTGTCTAACACAGACATGACCGAGGGTGTGCAGCACTGACACGCCAAAAACATGGAAGTGTGCTTTGGGTTTAAGTTGAAAGTAAGCTAACCTGGTCTTGTTAGCATAGCCTCCTTTGTCTCTCCACTTTTGGCCATTTGTTTTTCACCTTTGGCTCTTTCTTGCATGTCACACGCGTGTGTTTTCCCCGCTGCATCACGCCAGCCGACCGCAGCGCCTCTATTCCGACGCATCACGGTGAGCTCGGGGGGGTTAGCTTCAGTCTGCCAGTGGTCGTTCCGCCTTGGTGGCGGAAACCTCCAGTTTTGGCCGTGACCGCAGGCCCGTCAGAGACGCTCTCCACTCGTGGGCTAACCTTGTTGCACAGCTCTCGTGCACTCGCAGGCACAGGAACACACGCAGGAGGGTAAAAATAGCGACGGTGGAGGCAGCGCGACCTACGTGGCCTAGCGGCCTCGGCCCAGGCAGTACTGTGGCATTTGCTGTATGCTATTGTACCTCATAGCTAGGCGGCTATCACGCGGCTCTGGGCAGAACACGGCGAAGCTTCTACAACAAGATGACAGCTGCACATCTGGCAGCGCCAGAAATTCGCAAGATGAAGCCCATGACGAGCATAAAGAGCCCGAAGAGCCTGAAGAGCCTGAGCATAAAGAGCCCGAAGAGCCCGAAGAGCATAAAGAGCCCGAAGAGCCCGAAGAGCATAAAGAGCCCGAAGAGCCCGGAGAGCATAAAGAGCCCGAAGAGCCTGGAGAGCATAAAGAGCCTGGAGAGCATAAAGAGCCTGAAGAGCCCGAAGAGCATAAAGAGCCCGAAGAGCATAAAGAGCCTGAAGAGCCCGAAGAGCATAAAGAGCCTGGAGAGCATAAAGAGCCTGGAGAGCATAAAGAGCCTGAAGAGCCCGAAGAGCATAAAGAGCCTGAAGAGCATAAAGAGCCTGAAGAGCCCGAAGAGCCCGAAGAGCATAAAGAGCCTGGAGAGCCCGAAGAGCATAAAGAGCCCGAAGAGCATAAAGAGCCCGAAGAGCATAAAGAGCCCGAAGAGCATAAAGAGCCTGAAGAGCCCGAAGAGCCCGAAGAGCCCGAAGAGCATAAAGAGCCCGAAGAGCCTGAAGAGCCCGAAGAGCCTGAAGAGCCCGAAGAGCCTGAAGAGCCTGAAGAGCATAAAGAGCCTGAAGAGCCTGAAGAGCATAAAGAGCATAAAGAGCCCGAAGAGCCCGAAGAGCCCGAAGAGCATAAAGAGCCTGAAGAGCCCGAAGAGCCTGAAGAACCTGAAGAGCATAAAGAGCATAAAGAGCCCGAAGAGCCTGAAGAGCCTGAAGAGCCCGAAGAGCATAAAGAGCCTGAAGAGCCCGAAGAGCCTGAAGAGCCCGAAGAGCATAAAGAGCCCGAAGAGCCCGAAGAGCCCGAAGAGCCCGAAGAGCCTAAAGAGCCTGAAGAGCCCGACGAGCCCGAAGAGCCCGAAGAGCCTGAAGAGCCCGAAGAGCCCAACAAGCCTGAAGAGCCTGAAGAGCCCGAAGAACCCGAAGAGCCTGAAGAGCATAAAGAGCCTGAAGAGCCCGAAGAGCCCGAAGAGCATAAAGAGCCCGAAGAGCATAAAGAGCGTGAAGAGCCCGAAGAGCATAAAGAGCCCGAAGAGCCCGAAGAGCCTGAAGAGCCCGAAGAGCCTGAAGAGCCCGAAGAGCCTGAAGAGCCCGAAGAGCATAAAGAGCCTGAAGAGCCTGAAGAGCATAAAGAGCATAAAGAGCCCGAAGAGCCCGAAGAGCCCGAAGAGCATAAAGAGCCTGAAGAGCCCGAAGAGCCTGAAGAACCTGAAGAGCATAAAGAGCATAAAGAGCCCGAAGAGCCTGAAGAGCCTGAAGAGCCCGAAGAGCATAAAGAGCCTGAAGAGCCCGAAGAGCCTGAAGAGCCCGAAGAGCATAAAGAGCCCGAAGAGCCCGAAGAGCCCGAAGAGCCCGAAGAGCCCAAAGAGCCTGAAGAGCCCGACGAGCCCGAAGAGCCTGAAGAGCCTGAAGAGCCCGAAGAGCCCGAAGAGCCCAACAAGCCTGAAGAGCCTGAAGAGCCCGAAGAGCCCGAAGAGCCCGACGAGCCTGAAGAGCCCGAAGAGCTCTGACAGGTCTGAAGCTGCGTATCAGCAGATCTGCTGAGTGACGACGTCTTGCTCTGGAAGCCATTTTAAACAAAATACCACAGCGCTATAAATAGACACAAGTTCTGCAAAACAGACGGCGTTCCCAACGCACCGGCGCTCCGGGGCCGCCGCCAGGACACACAGGCTCCAGGAAAACACACAAAAATGGGCCCGGCGGTCCAAACACACCCAGGAGCTCCCAGGACCTGTTGATTGGACTCTTAATCCGGGCTGAATATAAAAGTTGGATTGTTTTTGATGGACAATATACTGTAACCCCCCCCCCCCCCCCCCACAGGCCTGCATTTCTGATCGGGGGGGAAAGGAGCACAAACATTTGGGATTAGAGGTGGAAAATGCTGAGTGGGCAGATAAAAGAGAAGAGGAGCCTGAATGGAGGCCTGGCAGGAGCGCTAGGCTAATTAAATCTCTAGTGCTAACAACCCCCCCAACCCACCGGACCCCCCCACTGTGATGGAAGACTGGGAGTGAGGTGGACAATGGTGGCGCTCATTAGTGGAGCGGAGCGAGAAGGAGGAAGAGGATGAGGAGGAGGAGGAAGGGGGGAGGAGGAGGGGGGGGGAGAAGGGGGAGGGGGAGGAGGAGGAAGAGGAGGAAGAGGGGGAGGGGGGAGGGGGGAGGAGGAAGGCCAGGCTGGAGTTTTATCTCACATTTGAATATATGAATACAGTGGGGGGGGGGGACCCACCTTTGTCTCTGTCCTGGGGAGTCGGGGGGGCTGATCTGGGATCAGATGTTTCCCCTGATAACTGATCACTTCCAGATGTGGGCCAGGGGTTGACATGCACGTGCCCTGACCCCCCCCCACCCGTTAGGTCGGACTAGTCAGGAGACCAAATGCTATTTGCTAAATGAGATAACGAGGTTTGTTCATGTGAACAGCAGCAGGAGGCTCCAGTCTAAATGTGATGCTAGCTGTTGTTGCTCTTAGCTTCGCTTGTTAGGTTAGCTAACGTAGCGCCCAAGCTAGCAGCTCAAACTGCCTCAGTGTCATCTTCTTTGACCCAAACCTGAGCACGATTAGCACCAGAATCAATGAGACCCCCCCCCGTTCGCATTAGTCTGTCGCAAACAGCACAAACAAAAACAGGAAGTTAGCCAGTCAGAGCTAGTCCAAGCTAACGACCACGTTCAGACACTGAAGGGACAAGAGCAGTGAGCGACCTCATGAAAGGCCTGTGGGGCTGGGGGGTCTGTGGGGCTGGGGGGGGGGGGGGCAGGTAGAGCTGCAGGGAACGAGGAGAGGGAAGAGTTAAGTGGTTTCCTGAGCAGAAATGAAGCTGCTGTAATCAGACTGCAGGAATGCAGCTCTGAACACTCTGAACACTCCCTGAGCTCTGGCTCCACTTCACTCTCAGCTCTGCACACAAAGGAGCCTTTGTTCTGCTGCTCTTGAAGAGCAACGCCCCCCCCCCCCACCCTCACCCCCACCCCCCCGCTCTGGTTCTGTTTCGCTCCACCTTCTCTTCTCTTCAATCTGCTTCTTTCATTCAGACTTTCTTTCTGACCTCGACGTCTCAGAATGGTGGCGGAAGGGTGGGGGGGGCAACACCAAGTTGTGGGGGGGGGGGGGGGGGGGGCAACGCCAAGTTGTGGAGGGTGGGGGGGGCTCTGGCTCTGGCTCACCAAATCCACAAAGTCCTCCGCGCGTTTCAAAGAGGCCGCTCTTCCCGGTTGACCCCACGTTTATGGGGGGACTCTGCCCCCCCCCCCCATAAACCCTCCTGGTTCCAGCATGTTGCTCTTCCTCCTGCTGCAGCCCTGCAGGCCCCCACCTGTTGATTATTGCATCATTCCAAAATAAAGGAGGTTCCAGGCTAAAGCTCAGCTAGCACGCCGCTAAAGCTCAGCTAGCATACCGCTAAAGAGCCATCAACCATGACCGTCATGACGCGAGGCTCCGTCCCCACGAGGTCAATAAAATCCCGTCATGTGACCTCAATCTCCGCCCTCCATCCAGAGAGTCCCCCCCCACCCCCCGCCTGTATCACAACGCTATCGCCCTGATCTCTTCCTTCAGGTTCAGCGTGTCTGGTCCCGTCTGCCTGACAGGACCTGAGGCGTGAAGAACAATCACGCAGCTCATCGCTCATCAAACCTGTCACACGCCGTCTTATGCAAAAAAAGTCTTGCGCAATCGCGGATAACCGCAGGCGGCGGCGGCGGCGAAGCTTCAGCCTGACACGATATCATTATCGCCTCACTCGGAGCTTCTGACACTTGGAATTTGGGCCCAACGCGAAGCTAAAACATCACGTGACCGAAGTGTGTTTAAGAGTGTGAGGTCACGGCCTGATATGATTAAGCTAAGCTAGCAGCGGCACCAGCCGAGGGAGGTCAGGTGACACTCAGGAGTGTTTTGCATTGTCAGCAGGCGACTTTACACAGTTAAATTCTTCACCAGGTTTGGAGGAGCGCGAACACACACCCGCTACTCTCCTGATGCTAATCGGCCTCTTAGCTGTGCTAATCGACCAAGAGGGTGACGAGCTGATGAAGAAGCTTCGCGTAAATATTGTGTTGGCGCTGTTGTGCTGTCAGCAGCATCGAATGTGATGTTGCTCCAGGTTTTATGCAAGCCAGGCTAATTAGCGTCATTGCTAATTTGGATTAACAATCTTCCGGGTGACTTTTCTTTGCATAATTCCAGGTTTTTCCAGCCTTCCGCGCTGTTGTTGCAGCCTTATTCACCCTGACAGGTTCCTGTCCCACGTTAGCAGCAGCCGCTAGCGTCTCCCCACCCCGGGCGTCCTCCTCTGGGGGGGGATAGCATACCGTGAGCCGCTCGTTTAGGACGCGACACATGGAGGCGGCGGTCGCCGCCCCTTTTCTGCGCCATGCAACGAGAACAAGGCGCCCACATAAGAGAGGAAACTGACATCAGAACCTGTCTGAGCGTCATAAAGACCCGCTTTGGTTTCTGATTGTTGAGGGAGATGAAATCAGACCCTAAATCACCGCCGCTTCGCCCCGTTTGTTCCTCGCGGCCGCTTTTTGATCTCCCATCGATGCGTCGCCACGACCCTTCCAACTGGGATTCTGGCTGATTGTAACCAGACTGGGGGGGGGCAAAAACAGCGTCACAAATCTCCTGCATCTGTTGTTCCCAGGCCAGGCTGGTCCCCGCTTGACCTTTGACCCAGAGGTCAGTCCCAGCGTGGTCGCCCGCAACTGCGACGATGGGAAGCAGCAGATTTCATGATGCGGCGAATCACAGCGGCAGAGCTCATCTGGCAGCCATCCCATAATTCTGTTTATGCCTCATCTGAAACCGGGGCTGCTGCATTTAGCTGTAATTGCTCCCCGCAGGTAGCTCCGCCCACTCCACACAGGTTGTGAGAGCAAAACAGCCCAACGAGGAAGTGAAACTCTTCTGGGGGGGGGGGGGGGGGTAATACGCCCGTGCACGCCCCTGGACATCATTGACTCCCACGGGGTGAAAGGTCACGGGTGTCAGAGGTCACCTCCCCCTGGGGGGACGGGCACAGCCTCACACGTCTCTATTTACGGACGCGTTCGCAGGGGTGGCGCGCATGAGGGAGGGGCGCGTGCACGTGCGCCTTTAACGAGAGGTGGCGGCAGTTTTCTGCGTTTGTGTTTCGGAGGTCTGCAGTGATGGAGTGGCTGTGTGTGTGTGTGTGTGTGTGTGTGTGTGTGTGCAGCCATATTTCACGCTCACCTTTATGTGGTTCCTCCGGCTCTGGGCTCCATTATCCCGCCTTTGAGCCAGAGATGATGGAGAAGACGGCGTGGGGGCGGTGCTCGCCACAATGGCCCACATTGTTCCGCCGGTATAATCAGAGCGGACGTGGAACTTGGACCCGGTGCCAAGAGGTCTCGGCAGCCCTGGACACACACAGGTGCTGGAACCCTGGACAGGAGAGCCAGCTCAGGCGTGTGTGTGTGTGTTTGTGTGTTTGATCTGTGTACAAAAGGCAACATTTTCTCCTTCTGTCTCCGTGGAAACGACATGAAACTGTCTCAAATCCTCGGCCCGTTAGCGGAGCGTCTTAGTTTGGCACAAATACCAGACGCAAGTGGAAACAGGCAGCTGGCAGCCCCGGTGCTGATTGTTGTTTATTTATGTCAGACCACCGGCTGTTCCCAGCTGTTCCCAGCTGTTCCCAGGTGTTCCTGGCCTCTATCCAGGTGTTCCCAGGTGTTCCTAGCTGTTCCCAGGTGTTCCTGGCCTCTATCCAGGTGTTCCCAGGTGTTCCTGGCTGTTCCCAGGTGTTCCCAGCTGTTCCCAGGTGTTCCTGGCCTCGATCCAGGTGTTCCCAGGTGTTCCTGACTGTTCCTAGCTGTTCCCAGGTGTTCCTGGCTGTTCCCAGGTGTTCCTGGCTGTTCCCAGGTGTTCCTGGCCTCTATCCAGGTGTTTTCAGGTGTTCCTGACTGTTCCTGGCTGTTCCCAGGTGTTCCTGGCCTCTATCCAGGTGTTTTCAGGTGTTCCTGACTGTTCCTAGCTGTTCCCAGGTGTTCCTGGCTGTTCCCAGGTGTTCCTGGCCTCGATCCAGGTGTTCCCAGGTGTTCCTGACTGTTCCTAGCTGTTCCCAGGTGTTCCTGGCTGTTCCCAGGTGTTCCTGGCCTCTATCCAGGTGTTTTCAGGTGTTCCTGACTGTTCCTGGCTGTTCCCAGGTGTTCCTGGCCTCTATCCAGGTGTTTTCAGGTGTTCCTGACTGTTCCTAGCTGTTCCCAGGTGTTCCTGGCTGTTCCCAGGTGTTCCTGGCCTCTATCCAGGTGTTTTCAGGTGTTCCTGACTGTTCCTGGCTGTTCCCAGGTGTTCCTGGCCTCTATCCAGGTGTTTTCAGGTGTTCCTGACTGTTCCTAGCTGTTCCCAGGTGTTCCTGGCTGTTCCCAGCTGTTCCCAGGTGTTCCTGGCCTCTATCCAGCTGTTCCCAGGTGTTCCCAGGTGTTCCTGGCCTCTATCCAGGTCCAACCGTTGAGAGGGCAACACTATGGTTAATCAGCTTGTTCCGCACTTTAAACTGGTTTGGATAAAGTTTTCCGGCATGTGAGCGGTTCTGCTCCGAGCCCTGACCCTGTTTCTCCACAGCAGTTGCTGCTGTTGTGGTTCTGTCACTTCCTGTTCCTCTGCGTTGGGCAAAGTTCACTTCGCCACAGCGACCGTGCTCGCTGACTCTGACCCAGATCGCCGACCCGGCTCCGTGCCGGCGGCCTAGACCCGGGTCAGCACCTTTTCTCTCAGCACTCACATGTCATCGTTTCCAGCACGAGTCCATTCAAACCTGAACCGTGGCCCATAAAGTGGGAGTGGTTTTATGAGATCAGAGCAGAACCGCTGTGAGAAGCCTTGGGCCCGGCGCTCCCCCATGGTGCCGGTTTTCCTGCTAAATTAGGAGCCATTCTGCAGCATTTTGTCCTGTTTTCAGTCGGTTCTCAGGCTCGTTTGGGCCGGTTTTCCTCAGCTTTGTTTGGCCTGTGATGTAACAACATGGCAGCAATTACAGGCGATTATTTTTCACTTACGTGTGTGAGGAAGAAGAACTGAGCCGGGACCGGTCCGGGTGAGTCAGTGTTTCCACGGATCTGCAGCCTGACCTCCTGGTTCTGACCCCTCTTCTCCCAGCACGTCCATAAAACTGCAGGTTTGTGCTGGTTCTGCACAGAAACCGTCGCTCCTCTTGAGCTGGGCTAGCGCTTTCCTGCGCTTTATGCTAAGCTACGCAAGCAGCTGCTGACAATTCCGGCCTGGAGATCTAAGAGAGGAACCAGAAAACCGGAATTTCTCGGAGCTTTTCCTCCTCGGTTGTGCCGCCACTTGAAGAATTCCGCTCAGTTGTTGTGGGTCGTAACCGCGTCGGTGGGAACGGCCTTTCCCGGCGTGCCCGCTGGCTGTAGCGGGAACGGCCTCGGCTCCTCACGCCCCCTGAGGGGGGGCCGTCCCGTCACCGCAGCCTCTCAGGATTGATTTGATTCTGGTCTGTGTTTTTCTTGGCCTTGGCCCGTTTTTGTGGTTGTGGTCTTGAAATGGAAAGCAGAGGGCAGGAAGGGGGGGGGGGGTATTCAGGGCATTATGTAAGACTTTAAAGAGGCCCGGTCTAGCGAGGAGTGTTGATGGGAGACTTGTGGCCCCCCGGGTCAGGTGGCCTTTCACCTACAGCCTCCCATATGGTCCGAACCCCCCCCCCCCCTTCCTTTAATGGCAGGTAAAGTATGTGGGCTCCTCCCATCACTGTCGTCCTTTATCAATGGGAGGTGCAGTGTTGTGATGTCACTGGAGGCGCGGCGCCACGGGGGGGCCGGACGGCGCCACGTTACACAGCGGCAGGTTTCAGCACGTGGTCATTTCAGGAGAGTCTCATCCGCCCCCCCCTCCTCAGCCGTGGAAGACAAATCCGAGCTTCCGATGATCCAGAGATTGTATTTAATGTGCCTACAAGTATCCTGGAGGCCCCCCAGGAGGAGAACGAACCCTTCTGAGATCTGGATCGCTCCGGCTCGGCTCCTGGCTTTCATCTGCTAGCTTGTCTTCTGCTGCTAGTTCCACCAGGACAGCTAACCAGCTGACCAGCCAAACGGGCTGATGTTGCACCCCCCCCCCCCGGGGTAGGAAGTGGCTCTTTTAGGTTGGTTGTTGTTGGGAAATGTCGCTGTTGAAATCAGGCTCTTTGTTCACAAGGTCATTGCGCAACAGCTTGTTGTGACTGACTCAGGCTAACTTTCATTAGCGCTGCGCTGGCTCAACACGGTTGCGACATGAGCGACAGCTGCTAATACGGAAGCACGCGCACCGTGCCGCCGTGCCACCGTGCACGTAGGTTCCCTCCCTCTCACCATGTCTAAGCGCTCCGACCGCTGCTCAGCGGCTCCCCGGCAGACATGTGTTTGTCATAAACGGACTCTGCGCTTGTTTACGCTTTGAACAAGGATCAAACAGAACCATGTGATCAGGCTCGGCGTTCCAAATCCTCGCTGCTTTTTCCGCTGCGCTGGTCAGTCAAAGGCCCAAAAAGGCGCTGTTTACAGCGCCGTGCCGCTCCGGGTCTCACGGCAGGGGCCTGGACCGCGGGCCCGACCCGGGCCCTCGTCTGCACGGGCCCCCGCAGCGCCGCGCTAACGAGCTCTGATCTCGCCAACATTTCTGTCGGTACGCATGGAAGAGCTCAATTACATAATGTATTCATTAGCCTGGCCGCTCCAGTGGGCGTTCTGGTCCAGATGTGACTTCATGAAGGGCTCTCTATGTTCACCCCCACCCCCCTCAAAAAAAAAAAGAATCTCTGCGTCTGTAAGCACTCAGAGGAAAAACAGAGGGAGGGGTGGACGGTAGAATACATGAAAACACCCGCTGACCCCCTTCAGCACAACCTCTTCAGTCCTTAGAAAATAGTCCAATCGTCCCCCAGCACCTCGGGGTTCCTCGCCACCCCGAGGTGCCGCTCAGACGGGCCGCACCAGACCCGTTTGGATGACATCACCCCTATTTCTGGGCTTCAGCCTTTAAAAATCACAGCAGGAGTGTTGTGTTGTCACCAAACCCCGTTGATAGATCTGATAGAAGCACCCAAATACTCCCACAGGGCCCTGCCGGGACCTGGGCACTGGTCCGGCCCAGTTGCCCCCCCCCCCTCCTGGAAGGGCTGAACCGGGCTGTCTGATAGATCAGAACCGTCTGATTAAACTGCTTTACTGCTGTTATTCGTTGTGGCTCTGGGTGTTTCTGGGGAGACAGCAGCCACAGGTGGGGGAGCAGTTAGCCAGCTCCGGTCCGGCCTCCAGGTCCGGCCCGGCTCCCGTACAGCTCCTCATCCTTCCTCTGGTCCGGCCCGGCTCCCGTACAGCTCCTCATCCTTCCTCTGGTCCGGCCCGGCTCCCGTACAGCTCCTCATCCCTTCTCTGGTCCGGCCCGGCTCCCGTACAGCTCCTCATCCTTCCTCTGGTCCGGCCCGGCTCCCGTACAGCGCCTCATCCCTTCTCTGGTCCGGCCCGGCTCCCGTACAGCTCCTCATGTCCTCAGGGTCACTCCGGGACAGACGCAGACGTACAGCAGGGCTGTTGGCTACAGGTGATCAGTGGGAAACACACAGGAAGTGCCTTTGATTTGATGGATGGCATCAGTCCGCTCTGTGACTGCCTGGGAGTTGTTAGCGCGCCCCTGGACAGTTCGCCTGGGGCGTGACAGCGGTTAGCCTCCCATCACTGACGATGTCACACATCGTTAACCGACAATCTCGGTCTGATCTCAGCGTTTCATTTTGCGACGGCATTAAGACACAGAAGCTCACGCTAGCTCCCAATAATCAACCGTTAAACTCTGCCTCTGCGTGTCACTCTGCTTATAAATGCCATGAGAAGCCGTGAAAGTTCGTGGAAATCGAGCGTAGACGCTGCGACTCTCGTGCTGACTGTCCACAGAGCAGAATGTGTTGGCTAATGCTCGCGTACAGTCATTCGGACGGCTCCAAGCCTCAAATCTGACGGGCAGATCTTAATTTGAGTCACCCTCTCGTGTTTACAGAAAGTACCGAAAAAAATCTGGAAGAGTACAGGCACACACACACACACGCACACGCACACACACACACACACACACACACTCTGTGGGTTTCTCAGCGCTGACAGCTTCATCACCAGAGGCCTTTGTGTGCAGTTACCTTCTAATCCCTTTTTCTGCCTGCCTGTGCGGCTGCGTGTCGCGGCAGGTTAGCGGGCGAGGCTGCAGGGCGAGAGCGGGACGGGTCTCAGGCCCGGCCCGTATCTGCCTTGAGAAATGGGAACGGCACTCAGACGTTCCAAAAGATCTGTGTGTTTTCACAGCTAAATTCCTCCATCATGAGAAGGTCCGTGAACCTCCCAGAGGGACGCCGCTGTCGGCTGCTAAATGAGCCCTTCTGCATCGCACGCACGCGCACGTGCGCGCGAGGGGCAGCCTGTGTGTGGGGTGTGTGTAGGTGTGTTCTCGTGTGTGAGAGCGTGGGTGTGAGATCTGCCGTTTCTCACAGTCAGTTCTTATCTGTAGCTCTCTGAGCTCCTGCCAACACGCAGCCGCTCATGTGCAGGAGGAGGGAGCCAGTTCCCTTTTAACCGTTCCCTGACCTCCAGTCCCCCCCTAAACCCGGGGTCCTGCCTCCACGCCAGCCCTCCGGGCTTTTGTCTCGGGCTAATTGTGGTCGTCCTGCGCAGGCTCCCCCCAAGACGAGCCCAATAATTCAGTAAAATGAGCTCCGATCTCATCTTCTGTTTGCAGATGGGGCCCGTGTGTCCACCGTAGGGGGGGGGGGCAGCGGATGGATGCAGGCCGGGGCCGTAGAAAACGCCGTTGGTGCAATAATAGATGTGACGGGGGGGGGGGGGCATAGGAAGTAAGAACGGGTGTGTTGCCGCTGTCACCAGAGGAAACAGATGCTGCGAAACAAAACCGAGAGCTGAACCTGTGGGGGGGCTGTTTCGGAGGGTTATTTTAGCTTCTGCACGCTTCAGCGGTGTAGAGTGAAGCGTCGTCACCATCGCACAGGATGGTTGCTGGTGCCGTCATCCTGCTTTAAGGCTTCGTTTCCTCCAGCAATAGGAAAACAGAACATTTTGCGCCCACGAATGCAAAACAAACACAAACCGTGAGGATGAGAGCAGGTGTTGGAACGAAGGCTCGTTTCCTCCCGTCGGGCCGCGTTCAGGAGTCACGAGACGGGAAGAATGAAGCGGTTCGGCCGACTCACCGGGCCCAGCGGACCAGAAACCTGTGCCGGGTTCTGGATGGACCCTCCCATTGGTCGGCCCTCGTCTCCTCTCCTCATTGGACCGGCAAGTTTTTCAGAGAAAAAAAATAAAATCACGGCTCGTCCATTAGCGACGGGCTGGAGGAGAGTTTGGTGTGTTTGTTTTTCTGTCACAGAGGGGGGGGGGTTCCATAACCTGCCGCCACCATCCGAAGCCTCCTCACCTCCTCTGCTCAACGCAGATGTGTTGTCTCCTCCTTTCTTTCGCAGGTCAAGGGTTGCCACTTAGCCCGGAGGGAGCGGGGGGGGAACATGTGACACTGGATCCTGCCCGGGCTAATGCTCATTACTCAGCGAGCAGCGTGTCCCAGTCACAGTTGTGCAGATAATAGGGCAGCGGAGTGGCTGGGTTCAGCCCACATGACCAGGGAGGGGCTGCAACTGTTGTCTCTGATCAGTCTCCCCGTCACACAGATAAAGACACAACTACGCTGCTAATAAAGAGGCTAAAACCTGCGCTAACCATGGGAAATGCAGCGCTGACCCCCAGGTAATAACCTGAGGAGGGAAACAGACGTAACACAGAACTGGGCGTTTGAGGGGGGGTGGCAGGGTCGTCCCACACACACAACTTATCTGGCTAACAATCATTTAAACAGCGATCTGATGTGTGTGTGTGCACTCATACACACACTGCGCACCTCTATGATCGAGCACGACTGTTGAGTGAGTGAATCAAAAGGTCGCAACAGGTTGGTGGGGGTTGCTGGAGGCTGTCCCAGCATGCATTGGGTGAGAGGAAGGAAAACACTCTGAGAGCCAGGGTTAGGCCGCGGTGCTAACAACCGTATCCTGCTGCCCCGGACGGCCCCGCTTCCCTGTTTTCAGAGGGAAGAGTCAGAATTAGCCGCTCGCTAACTCCGGCGCTAACTCTGATGCTTGGTTTTAGGAGGATTCAAAGGTGTGGTGCGCGTGTTTTCCGCAGACTGAGTCTCCGAGTGACCTCATCGCTCGCCGATGACCTCAGTCGGTGGCTGGTGATGAATTACCCCCCCCCCCCCCTCTGTCACATCCTCTGTCACACCACGGCACACTGGGCGAGCTCTCAGCTGTGAGCACCGATAAGGAAAATAGCACAGTTAGCACATCCAGCAGAGTTTGCTCACCGACCTCTCAAACAGGGTCAAACCTGCCGCTGATAAGAGCGTCACAAAGTGTTTGCCGCCAAATTCTCTTGCTCAACCGCGGGGTCAAAGGTGACCAGTGAATCTACACACCTGCTTTATCCGGCTGAGCAGGAAGCAGCGAAAGAACCGCAGACCCGATCTGTGTCACTGCGTCATCTCCACCTTGGAAAACAACCTGCTGCAAGTGACGTTTTTGAGGCGTTTTAAATACCAAAGAGCAGATGACCCCCTTCCTCCAGCGCCCTGTGAGACCTGTTGCAGGTTCTGAAACCCACTTCCTTGCACGGCCTCTCAAGGTAGCTCTGCAGACGCACAAACAGGAAACAGCCCTCTTTCATGTCCCTCCACTGCACGCAGCGCATGTGAAAACACGCGAGGCAGGAAGGTGTGCACGAGTCAGCTGGTCTGGAGTGAGATGCAGAATCCTTTCATTGTGTTGCCTTTCCTGTCATCACTCCAGAAACAAAACAGAGGGATGCTTCAGTCCTTCCCCAGCGCGCGTAAATGAGGCGATTAAATGCCGTCGGGCAAGTTTTTGACCACTAACCGCTTTGGTGGAGCACGAACCGCAGCCATGAGGTCGTTCGTGCTTCAGCCGATGACGTAACAGACCCAAAAATAGCGTTTATCTTTTTAAAAAGTAACAAAAAAAGCATTAAATCGACTGGGATGGAAGGGAAACACAAGCATCTTTTAGCTCCAGGTTCTGTGGTATAAAGCAGCAGCAGGAGGGGGGTGGGGGGGCTCCACGGGTCAGCAGAGACCATTGTAAGGAGGGATGGGAGTTCCTGTTCCGGCTCGTTCGTTTGCAATCCGAGAAAACGTAAACACGGAAGCGTCCGGGCGGAGAAGGAAAGCAGGAGCGCACCAAGGCCGAGCAACAGTGGCTCCTATTTACATTAAGACTCAGATCCTTATCATGCGTTTACATTTGCATGTGAAAATATCTGAACCGTTTTGTCTCGCGGCTCCAGAGGCGGGATGGTCGATTGGCCTCGGGACCAGCGATAACCTCGGCAAATCGGACTTTTATTCCCAGAAAAGTTGCGTCCCCCTAATCAATATTTCTGCTGAAATCAGGTGTTTTTGTGCCCTTTACGTAAGCCCGACGGCTCAATAGGAGTTTGATCATCTGCAGGTCAGTACCCTGCATGTATCCAATCAACTTCCTCCTGGCTGAGCCTCCCTTCAGCTCTGAACCCTGGGTTAGCATACGCGGCCTAGCGCCTTTTGTGTGATTGTGCACCCCCCCCCCCCCCCCCAAAAACATCTGCACACGACTCCTCGTTTCACTTTTCAAAAAAAATACGGTGTTTATTGTCTTAACTGCAATCAATACTTACAAAAGAGGAAAGGTTTTCATACAAACTCACAGAAATTAACTGTAGTGGAAAACAAAAAAAACATAGCTGAGAAAAAAAAAGATACATTCAACTGTTTTACTTTCTTTGTGTCAAGATCTGTTCACCTCTTCCAGACACGTGAAGGCGGCCCTGAACACGTGACTTAAAGAAAAAAAAAAAGAAAAAAAAAAAAAAGTCCTCCATTATCAAATATGAAAGGCAGCAAAGCCTCAGATACCTGGAATGTGTTAACGAGGCACTTCCAATGGGGGGGGGTGGGGGGGGGGGGGGGGCGAGTGCATCAAGCATCCAAATTCATTAAAAAATAGAAACGTTTCCTCGAGCCATTTGGTCACAGCTATTGCTTGTATTAACAGACTGGGCAAGAACATTACTGGCATTTTAACAGAACCAGTCGTGACGTCTGAACCCCCCCTTTGCTTCCTCCATCAAGTCCAGAAATAAGGACGAAAAAAAAAGAAACAAAAAGGAAAAAATGAAGCTTGTACTAACAGTGGGCTACTGTTACTGTCTGATTACTGTAAAGATGTGAGTGGAAAATAAGGAATGAATACAAGCACAGCTAGTTTAGGTGGAATTGCAGTCCGATGAGGAGGAAAAAGCGTACAATAAATAATCAAAACGTTTTTTTTGCTTTAAATTAAGTTTCATCTTGACAAAGTGTAGTTGCAGAACAAGTCATTGAAGTACAATATATTAACTGTGAAAAAAGGAAAACTGACAAAAACGTCTTCACAATCTTTAGATTAATATGGAAGATCATAATTTAACATAAAAGAAAATATATTCTATTGTTCATTATCCAGATAAATACAAAACAAAATTAACAAAAAAATGCATATGATCACCAATAAATATGTTCTGATAAGTTAAATAAGCAGTGACAAGCAAACCTTCTGTCTGGAAAGGTTTTTTTTCTCAAAAACAATAACCGTAATAATAACATTAATAAAAAATAATTACCAAATAAAGAAAGCAAAAGGGTTGTAATGAGTACAGAGTGCTCGTCAGAGCGGGGGCCTAACTGGGGAGTGGGGGGGTAAAATAAAATAGTTCGGAGATCCAATCTGTTCAAGTCGCAGGACAACTGCACCACGGGAATGCTGGAATTCCCCGGATCTTGGCGGGTGGTGGGCGGGGCTTAAGTCAAAAGGGTTAAATGATCGGTTTGATATCAGGACTTCCTTCCCCAAGGGAGAAAAAAAAAAACAATAAAGAAAAAGAAAGAAAAGCCAGTGACCAGCAACAGGAGGGGAAACTCAGGGCTGGGATGGAGGAATATAACCAACTTCCAGTTCAAAGTCCTCCCTGCAGACTCACCCGGGCCACCATTACATAAGCCGGGCCTCCAGAGGAACCGTGGCAGGGGGCTGGAGGGAGGGGGCAAATGAGAAAGAACCTAAAACAGTAGTCCATTCACCCTAAACACATGCAGGAGCCGCCCCAGGCACTTTTTTTCTCTTTTTAAAAACTATTCATATCTTTTTAGGGTCTTTATTTTATTTCCTTTTAACTCAGTCTGTAAAAACGGCTGCGGTACACCTACAGTTAGTGAGCACCCTCTAGCTAGCTCTGGGGTGGGGGGGGAGTGGTATCGTCTGGGAAGGGTTGGGGGGGGGCAGTGCAATGCACTCCCCTATCCAAGGCCACTTGTGCTGCTACACATTCAAGAACAAATGAAGAGAAAAACAAATAAACAAGTGGCACCTGGCAACAGTCAATTCTTGGGATTTTCATTGTTCGGTCTCCTCTCCGTTGGCACTATGACACATGGCGGGGCGAAATGGCGGGCCGGGTCCACAGAGTTCCCTTAATCGTCGGAGGGACCAACACGGTGGAAGGGGCAGGTCGGGGATGGGGGGGGGGGGGGGGCAGAGGTAGAGGGGAGTGCCGTGTTCTCTTTGTGTCATCAAACCAAGAGTCACTGGTGAGCGTGTGCGGCCTAATCATCAGAGATGGAGAGGCGGCTGAAGATGGGGAGGCGGCGGGTGGTGTCCAGCGTGGGGGACTCGGAGCCGCTCAGGCTGCCCCCCGAGCTGCTCTGGTAGCCCTCTTGGTCCGACAGGGAGTCGGGAGGGCTGGATGGAGACTCAAACATCTGAGGGGACATGGGTCTAAAATAGTAAGGCGTGCTTGTTGGAGAGGGTGGCGCGGGGGTGTTGGGCTCTGTGCCCACAGGGCCGGCGCTGAGGCTGGGCCCAAACAGGTTGGCCAGCTCCTGGCTGGAGTAGGTGAACGGATTACTGCTGGGCCAGTCGGGCACCTCGTCAGGGAAGAACATGGGCGGCGGCGTGACCGACGTGGGGCTGTCTCTCAGCCCCGCCGAGCTGGAGAAGCCGGCGAAGCTGTAGCTGTGCTGCAGCCGAGGCCGCTCCATCTTGTTGGAGGGGTTGAGCGGAGACGACTGCTGGGGGGGTCCGCGGCGCTCGTCGGCGTTGTGGATGAAATGGCAGCGGGGCCCGTAGGGGCAGAATCCGATGGTGTGGAAGGTGCGGCACAGCTCCGTTTTGTACTTGGGGTGGCGGCTCAGGCTGCGGAGTTCGTGGATCCCGTGAGCGAACTGGCACTTGTCGCCGTACTTGCAGGAGCCGTTCTCCTCGAAGGGCCGGCACAACTCCGTCTTGTAGCGGCTGGAGTTGACCTGGCCGCTGCCGCCGGTGGGGCTGGCGGGGCCCAGGCACTTGTTGATGAGCCTCTCGCCCGTCTCGGAGAAGGAGCGGTCCCGCAGGCGGTTCTCCTTGTTGTTGCTGGCGTTGCCAACCCCTGAGATAAGCGAGGAGTGGTCCACTGCCTTCAGGCTGTTCAGAAACTGGTTCTGGCTGAACTTTGTGCTGCTGACAGAGTGCCGCCGCTGGTACACACCTCCCACTGAGGGTGATCCCACCGCCTTCCTGTCCAGCAGGGCTCCGGCGGGGCTGGAGAGGGGCACATTGGTGCCAGTGCAAGGGACAGACATGGGATGGGGAGAACCCAGGTTGTTGTTGTAGTTGAGCAGTTTGTTGTTCTGCAGGGGGAAGAGACAAAGCAGGAAATGTGAGAGATGCTCAGCACACCCAGCAAGACCTAAATGTGGTCTGGATGAGACCCGGAGCCTGTGGAGGGGCACGGTGCTGCATGAGAGTTCTCTTGGCTTCGCCACGAGCGGATACAGGCCTATAGAACAGCAGCTGCTTTGGCTGGCTGCCCCGGTTCGGAATGCGTGCCTGTTTAGTAAAATGGAGCAGCCTCACATGAGGGGCCAGTGGGCGCCTACAGAGACTGCAGCACCCCAGAAAATAATGCCCGAACACCCCCTTCAATGAGAAATCAGCCAAATAAAGCCCCGAACCATCGGAGAAAACCGAGCGACACGATTATTCAAATCTGCAAGAGCAGAAAATCTTTACAGCTCAGAACGAGGAAAAGTGATTCGACGCCGAAAATATATGCAAATTGAAACTGTGCAGTTAACGGTAGCAAAACCACAGAGCAGTTACAGCTTTTTAAAAAGGGCAGAGACGCGTTTGGTGGAAGAAAAAAAGGGGTTTGGTTGGCGGTTCGGTTGGTCAGAGCCAGACAAATCTGGTCAATGATTAGCGAGCATGTGGCCGCATTAGAAGTGGCGCAAAAGTGACCTGGTTTAAAGCAGGAACGCATAAAACCACATGCAGCCATTCGTTAACATTCTTTTACGACCCTAAACGAAGCGGAGGGCCAGCAGATGTCGAGCTGAAGCGGGCGGCACAAGTTTCCCCCCCACTTTCAACCAACTGTTGCGCTGTTATTTATTTAGCGAGGCGCTCATAAGAGACCAACACGTTAACAATGTTGGAATGCGCTGACAAAACACGCCAAAAAGCAGAAGGATCAAGACTGAAAAGAGCGAAAGGCCGAGCTCCACACAGGCGCGGCGCGCCGCGGCCGCGCCACGGACGCGTCATTCCTCCACAGCGGCTAAAGCCGCCGCTGCTAAGAGGCTAACGCGCCGAGCCCGGGGCGCAAAAGTTCTCAAAGTACCTTGTTCATGACTTCGAAGTCGAAGAAAGGCGACACCACGGCTGTGGTCATCTTTGCAGCGGAGAAAGTTGCCTTTAAAAAATAAAAAGGTGGTAAAAAAAAAAAAAAAAAAACCCAGACTGCGTGTTCGAAAGTTGCACAGGTCTGCTGAGTTCGTGAGTTCGCAGCTCCCGTGTTGTTGTGACCCAGCAGAACTCCCCCTCTGGCCCGCACCAGCCCCGACATTAGCTTTATAATGCCGTGCAGGAGGAGCTTCCAGAGCTGGGCGTCAACTTTCAGTTAACTTTTTCTCCCCCCACCCATCTGCAGGGACAAACATGCAGAGGTTTGTCAGGTTGACATTACTACACTGTTGCATGAATATTAAACACACTGTTGCTCCCCACTCACTAAACACGTCCTACATTAGTCCGCCCGCCATGTTGTCTTTATTGGCCCTCAGATGTGGCTTCAGTGCAAACAAAAGTGCTGTTTTAAAGCAAAAATAGATCACAACTTTCAGCCCTTACGAGCTTTTTTCCCCCTCTTTTCCTGTGGAGGAAGTCTTAAACAGTGCGGAGTTGTTTACTGCCGCTGTCCTCAGGGGTTTCAGCTACCATCCACCACTCTGTAATTAATTTACTCTTAATTGCTGGACTGTAACGTCACTGGTGGGACTTTCCGGTGGATTCAGCAGCCTTTAACTCTTTCCCCACCGCAGCTTCCACCGTGCTTAACTCTTTCGGCCCTCATGTCTTCCCTCCCCCCCTGTTTTTTGTTCTTATTTCTTAGTTTAAAGAGCAGAGGAGCGGCTCTCGGAGGCTGAATCCCTGCAGACGTGTGTCATTCCATCACCTGAGCCATAACTTGATACGAGTGACCTCACCAGACTCAACCACAGTCACAATGAGACTCTCAGCTGCAGGAGAAAGAGCCAGGCTGCGGCGAGGGAAACTTAGACAGAGCTATTGTGGCCCCCATCATCTGCCCCCCCCCCCCCCCTAAATTCATGACAGAGCAGGCAGCCATTGGCCATGTGCAGAGTCAATGTCAGGGTTGGATTGCAATAGAAAAGAGAAGGGAAAGAAAGAAAGGCAGCGCCGAGGGAGAAGAAAAGAAGCTGTTAACACAAAAAAAGTTGGAGCTGGAGGAGGGGGCGGCGTTAGCGTGAGGGAGGGGGGGAGATTTATGGGGGAGGTTTATTACTACACAGCGCTGCCCTGGGGAGGCAAAGGAAGAGGGGTGGAGAGAAAGAGGCAAAACATTCCCTTTCCCCTTCCTCTCCTTTTGCCTATACAGAAGCCACACAGGGGGTGGAGAGCTTTGTCTCGGGGGGGGGGGGGGGAGAAATGCTGAAACGCTGCCTGGAGTTGAGGTGGAATAAACAACGTGTGAGGATGAAACCAGGATTTCAAGAAATGTAAATCAAAGCGGGTGGAGGGAGATGGCCAGGGCCGGATCCTGTCGGGGGGGGGGGGGCGTGTGCTGCTACATTAAAAGAGTTTTACGAGCCGGGGCTGTGTGGAGTAATCTCCCCCCGGAGTGTTTTCACAGACGACAGGGTGGGATGACAAGGCTTGCTGGAAATCACGTCTGCAGTTCAAAGGCCCTGTTGCCGATTGATTGAGTGGTTTGGATCAATGGTCTCCTCCCCCCCCCCCCCCCTGTAAGAAACAGGCAGGGAAGTGTCAGAACTCATGATGTGTAACACATTAAACAGAGCCCGTTTTTACTGCGGGACTGTAAATGCACCGCCGGACAGCGAGGACAGCTAGATTACTTGAACCATCGAGGTCAGCACGTCTCCAAAGCCCAGCAACAAAGCGCTGACTCCGGTGGAAATGTCTTACTCGGTGGACCTTGGACCCTGCCGGAGCCTGCCTCCGGGCCGCTTGGGCCTGCTCAGTAATGTGTGGTGCTGTTGGCATTCCAGGTTCTGGAGGAGGCACCTGCTTCCTGCTACAGTGAACATCTAAAAAAACAAAAAGGCAAAACAAAGCCCTACTTTCTGCAGAGCGCTGCTCCGAGGGTTCAGGGCTGTCCTCTGGCTTGTGGGCCCTATCAGACTCTGATAGCGACTCCCTCCTCAACTCCTGCTGCATGGCTTGATCGGTGCCTCCCCTGCTGCCCAATCTCCCGAACCCCTCCTGAGAAGGGAGGACAGGTAGGAGGCTTGAGGTCACCGATAAGGTCTAAGTGGAATGACTGCTTATCAAATGTTTTATCTCATGGGGCTGGAGATGAAAGAAATAATCAAGAAACCCAATTTACAGGCAGCAGCAGCAGCAGCGGCCCCTGTAGTTCCTACTCATCGCCAACAGAGGGCGGAGTTCTGCCTCTACAGCATGTATTTATTTACTGCCTTCATTTAACAGTAACTTTGTTTATTTAGAAACCACTTTTACTCTAGATGATCTGAACAGTCAGAGCACGATTGCGAGTCTTTAAAAATAGACAGTAGAACAAGTTCTTCCCCGCTTTAAGGCGAATGAGGCCCGTGTTGTATAATCCAGCCATTCCCCTGACACACTAACTCATTAGCCCTTATGTGAAGTAAAAGAACTTATTTTTTGCTCTCAAAGACAAGATTGTCAAAACCAACTCTGCGGTTATCTCAAGCTGTGCCCCACCACATCGCCACGGCGAGCACAGGCTTATTAAACAGCGTTCCACAGATGAACCCAGTCGTAACCTTCTTCACTCATTTATGGTCTACTCATATATTCTAGAGATTGGTGGTTATTGATGCATTGCCCTTTTCCACGTGTGGTTTCTTATAAAGTGAAATTTCCAGATTAAGAGTCAGTGCACACCCACACTGCATGCACGCACAGGCAGCTCACACACACACACACACAGAGAGTTGCAGTTCCATAACAACACAACTGTAAGTGGAACATAACAGCTTCCCAATGAAAGTGCTCAATGAAAATATTACTGTTATTTGTGTCAATTACTGGCAAGTCATGGAAATGAGGTAAAAATACTTTTCATTATTAAACTGTAATTTTTAAGGGCAACATCTGGGCTTAAATGTTAAGTGTGAAACATAAAGTATTTTCCTGCCCTAACCTTTGACCTTTTAAATAGCAGAATGTCTAAAAACTGAAAGAATAATTGCTCAACATTCACGGAGCTTCAGCTTCGTGGGGTTTTTCTTTCTTTTTTGCACGGGAACGCATCGGCATTTGATTTTTGAGCAGCCGGTGATCAAGAAGCGCCAAGTCGGAGCTGAGCGGTGTTCGATTTCATCAAAATGTTGTCATGTGTTGACCCGCGTTGGCCGTAGCTGCGAGTGGGTTTGGTTTCTGTGTGTGTTCTCTTCCCCACATCCAGATTTGTGTGACCCAGTTAGGCCCTGACAGCCAGGATCCCATGATTGCCTGTGTTTCATGTCTCCTGGTATGTTAGCCAAATTCAAATGGGAGGACTGCGGTCATCGCGCGGCCTCAGAGAAACCGGGAGGGGGGGGCAGCGATTAATTGTCCATAAGAGCAGCCACAGCATTGTTAGTGGTCAACCACCAGCTGCTCGCGCCGATGCCGTTCCCATGAATCGCAGGCCGACGTGCCAGTCCCGTCCACTCCACTTCCACAGCTCCCAGTCTCTCCCTCTGGGTGGGATGCGTCATCGGCTCGGCCCGGCTCCTTCTGGGCCCTTCGACATGTCACATCATCAGTCAAGGCTCAAAACAAACACTCTCTGGGACGTGCGAATGGTTGGTTGTGTTTTGGTCAGCAGGTTGAGACACGGCAGCAGAATCTGGAGGTTCTGAGATTCACTGTGCGGCTCTCTGCTGACATGCTGGTCTCCCGAGGACGGTTGTATTTAGAATGAAAGTCCAGCTTCCTCCTCTGACTTCCTGACCCCTGCTTCCTGAGGAACAATTTTTGTGCCTGTGCCGCGGCCTCATGGGAAGGGAGATTTTGAGCGTTATTAGCTGGGAGGATGACGCACGGGTCAAAACGAACATGCGCCGGATGAGCCGCCCCGAGCTACGCCGTCCAGGGCGTGGAGACGAGACGGGATTAGAAGGTAGACGGTCGCCTGTCGTGCCTGGCTCCCCTCGGGGTTCGGCGCACCTCCGCTAGGGACCTGCCAGACCCTGGACCAGGTGTCGTGACCATGCGGCGGATGCTGAAATGAGATATTCCGCCGCTCCTCACTCAACGCAGGGGGAAAAAAAAATCAATGGTCTTTGTGTAGCTCAGGAACAGTGGAACACATTCTCTAACCCCAAATCCTGCCCCGGTCCATCTGTCTCCATTCTGCAGCGCTCCCTACCTAACAACCGGCCCTGTGTGGCCACTCCTGCACTAGAGTTACGGTCAAAACGGCGGAGCGAGCGCCCGCGTGGCCCTCCACACTCCCCTCACGCTACAGGCCATCAGATTTACAGGATCGCCTCCTCTCAGGTTATTGATCCTCCTCCAGATGCCGTCAGCTCACGTGCAACAGCCACACCGACCTGCACGTTACCTCATCGGTGTTTGGAAGCCTCTGACTGGCCGCTTCGCTCTCCCTCATGGCTCCGATGTCTGTTGTGTGTTTATTCTCTGCGCTTCCTATTTATATTATTTATATATTATTTATTCTACTGTTTGCTGTATGATGAGCTGCCATGTTTGCTTCAGTTTGGGACCAAAGAGAGACGATTGTAACTGAGGGGCAGATTATTCCTCTGCTCGAACGGGGCTTCTTTTGAAATGTTCTCCGAGTATCTGGTTTGGTGACCTGCCTCCACTGCCAGATCACATGAGCTCCTAAAGTATGTCCTGTCTGTCTAAATGGAAAAATGTTGAGGAAATGAGCAAAGCTCACGGTATGTGGATAAAGATCAGGGGACCTTTGACAGACATCCTCAGAGGGAAACAGACAAAGGCCTCGGCGGCGTTTGGTGCTCTTAAAGGAGCCTGAACGCATCGCCCTCCTGATTGGGACTTCCAGAGGGGCGACCCGGGCGACCCGGGCGAGGGGCGACCCGGGCGAGGGACTCTGCGTAATTGCCCCAGTCCAGACACGGCCGCAAATTGAGCTGGATGTCCAGGATGACTCCCTTTCTGGTGTAAAGAAAAGTGCTCTTTGAGGCCGGTCCAGTCCAAATGCCCCCCGACTGCTCCCCTCTCCTCCCCTTTCAGACTTGTCTTCTCTCCTGGCAGTGAGGGAAAGTGCAGCTGTGTGGCGTCCTCTGGGCTGAATGAGAAGAATCGGCCCATTTGCTTGACTTTCCTGGCCAAGGTTGTAATGTCTTGCTGCCAGGGCAGAACTTCCAGGCCTGAGCAGTTCCTGGGCTCCAGCCGCTTGTGTCCAACAGGACAATGGGGACTGTCCCGCTGCCATATAACACAGATGTTCTATTAGAACCCGCTACAAAACACGTGTCAGCAAATCAGGCGGCAGGGAGAAGCTGCAGGTCCGTTTCTGCGAGTCTTTACGGGTGTTTCCAGTAAGCAGCACCGGCGTCACCTGAGTGTGACGGACAGCTCACGTGACTCGGACCAGGGGACCGCTCACATTAGTGCCGCGTGTGTGACAGCTGAATGTGGAAACACTTTTTCTGGGCCTGTTAATTACTGAGGTTTGCCTCGTTTTCATGCCTAGGTTCTACAAAGTCTAGTAAAGTTGAATGGCTTTCCCAGAAATGAAAGTTTATTGTCCCCCTCAGCCCGCCCGACCCATAAATAATGGTGCATTTACCAAGAACCCTGAGCTGACAACCCCCACCTTCCTACCATTACCAGTGCTGCCCAAACCGCTGCCAAAGTACATCGAAAACAACCCCCCCCTCTCCTCATTGAAGCCTTCCAACTGTCTGCTAACAGTGTTTACCCCCCTGAACCCCTCCAGCTCCACACAAATGGTCCAAATGCTGGTGGGAACCGCGCGCACTCCATTAAATGCCAGTCTGCATTTTGAACTTTCCTTATCACAATAAAGAGCTCTGAGTGCTTCAGCAGACTTTTAAAGCCCTGCCTCTGCGCCGCTGCACCGGCGCTGGTGCGGTCCAAGGTTAATAAAACGGGCCGCCCCGCTACAAATGGGCTGTGATAGAGTTACAGTCATAAAATGAGCTATGATACCAATTAAGCTTTCTCCCTCTGTTCGTGCCTACACAAACGCCAGGCAGCCAGTTTAAGCGTGAGACGTGGACCAGCCCAAGGAAATGACTGTTCCAGCTCCACTTGGGGCCCGATGGAGGGTTTCTCCCCACTACACTCGTGTTTTATTATAAAAGAGACGCAGCTCTGATGTGTGGAACCGTGTCAGGCACAGATAGCTGTGCAGCCGTGGCGTGTGGGAGGGCCCTTGGTGGAATACAGTCCTGGAGCTTCCACTGTGGGCAAAACATTACTCAGCAAGGCTGAAATACCACCCATTGCCCCCCCCACACGCCATCCCGTCACACTCTCGTGTCTATCGGTGACATCACCGTTGACGCACGTCCATGCACCTTTTTGCTCAGACCTAAAGCACAAGGTTCACCCCAACGGGACCAGAACGGGCTGACGTGTTGCGTCTGGTTCTGAGTCAGTAGCTTTAATTTATTTGAGTCAGCATTTGTTATGACAGGATATTGGGTCCAATTAACAAAACATTTCTGCTTCCTACAAAGAGGCGTTAAATCCCCCGACATAAAATGAATGTTCTGAATCTGAGGCTTTTCAGTTCTGAGGATCCTGGCTGGATTTATCTCCTGTGAGGTAACATCAAGGTCGGCGCCCTGAGAGCGTCTTGAGTTGGATAAGAGTGCGTAAAGCTCCCAGTTCGGCAGCATGATGGATGAAAGTGTTCTGTCTTGTTTATGCAGCCTGACATGAGGCATCTGCCGGCCTCTGGAGCACTCGCCTCATGCCGCAGAACGAGCCTCTCTACTCCCTAACAGACGGGGAAACGGGAGATTATCAAGGTATTTCAGATTCAGGAGATAAAGAGACGGCTGAGGGGGAAATTACTGCAGCTCCAGGACCTTAACTCACTCAGGAGAGGAACCGTGCGTCACTTCTGCCCAGTCTTCAATCAAATCTACAATACAATCCCAGTGAAAACAGGTCAGTTTTGTAGTATGCCCCCCCCCCCCCCGACACACACATACACACACATGTGCTAAAACTTTAGCTCTTTATGCTCAGAATTGGCTTCAGCCGAGCCAAGTCCATGTAACCAATCCAAGCCAGTCTCAATTTTTCACTTTCTATAAACAAGCTCATAGTTTGTGGGGGGGGGATGGGGGGGGCATTATGGTCTGGAACATGCTGTAATCATTTTATAGTCATGTAATGTAGCTGGATGCAGCCGTGGCGTGTGTTTGCAGGCGTTCCGGCCCTCCTCTCGCTCCATATGTGAAGCAGCTCCGGGCCGCCGGTCCCACGTCTCCCCCACCCGTCCCTGTAACTCCACCACATTTTGGCATAATCTTCACATTTAATTCGTCCTCTCCCACCACCCCCACGCCGCCGCTTTTCAAAACATCCATTGCTGTAGGGCGCAAATCCCCTCCAGCACACGATCGCCTCCATGAACCTTAGCTCTTTCTTTGCTGATGTGCCCCCTAATAAAAAAAAAACAATGAGAAAGAGCGAAATAAAGACAGCTGAAGAAAGACAGAGGAGATGTGGAGGGAGGGAGAGACGGGCTGAGCAGCAGCACAGGGAGAAAGTGCGCAGTCATGCTGTAGGAATGCTGGGGGGGGGGATTGTTGGCGTGACTGCCCCATTTTTCACAGCCATAATCAGAGCCAGCTGTCAGTGAGAGGGCCCATAAGATGGAGGGGGAGGGCAGAGAGGGGAGGGAAGGAGTGGGAGTACTTTGGTTTTTGGAAGAAGTTAGTAGGTGAGCGGGGAGCTGGAGGGAGGGGGGGGGTTAATTTATATACATCTGTAGAGAATCATGCGTGTGTGTGTGTGTGTGTAAAGGGAATTGGAGCAGGCCAGGACTGCTGTCTGTGCTGAACCACCCGGACGTCGCGGTGCTGTAGCTGCCGATATCTCCCTGTTAGCATTAGCAGCTGCTGCTAGTTTGCCTCACTGAGGTTCAGTGGTTCCGACCAGCTGCCCTCGCATAAACGGGCAAATCGGACGACCAAATGGGCAAATCGAACGACCCGGGTCTCCCTGACACGACCCCACTGAGGCGGTTGAGAAGGAGGGAGCAGATCTGCTGCTGTTGCTAACAGTCACACAAGGCTAACCCTGGTATGTTTATATTTAGACTGCAGTCATACGGTAGGTCTCCCCTCCACCATACATTCTGTTCTTTTCCCCCTTCATCCTCTGACCTCGCTGCACCCCAGCTTGATGGCCCCCGAACAATCCAGAGAGGAAATGCTGACGACACCAGCGCAGATAAAACACAGACAGATCTGAGGTGAATCATTGCGCAGCTGCTTCTCCAATAAGTAGGTTATGCTATTAAGGTTAATGTTCAGCTTTGAGATGTATTTACGACTTATCTCTGAGGCTGTACGCCCTCACACGGTCACAGCGCCGCATACTTCATGCTAGCTCCAGCGCTCTGATGGAAAAACCACCGGTTTGTTGATTTTGGGGCATTTCACAGCTGTTTGGATTCAACCTCCTTAAACTTTCAATGTCAAAACTTCTTTCAAATATTGACCTTAAAAACTTGAAGCGCCGATGAGGATGAGGAAACAGCATACGTTTCGCTGCCTAATGTGCTATTTTAGACCTTTGACAAAAGTCCCCCTATCTGCCCACTTCCTGTGTTCGGTTTTTGATGCAGCCAGAACATTCTAACATGCACAAGTTACTAATCTTCAGAAACTACCAAAACTACCCGCAGCCAATGCCTGTGAAAAAAGTCCCGTGTAAATGGTTATTTTAAATATTACGAGGGGTTCTTCTCCTCTCTAGTAGAGCCTTTTTCACTGACGTGTCATTTAGTTTACTTTCCGACTGTCTGTGGCGCTAACTTGCTACCTGCTATGCATGTTGCCACCCATCAGGCTCAGTCAACATTGTTGGGACGCCGTCATGGTTGCCGTGGTTGCGTCGCCCGGCCCGAGTTGTTTATCTGTCTGGAGGCCTGCGGTCTCTCTGTGTCACAGCCAAGTCCAAAGTGGAACACGTTCAAACTCTGGACTTTTGCGGCCCGGCGCAACCAAGGGGGCGCTCACCGACCCTCGCCAAGCGTTGGGTGGGTTGTCCATCGAAACAAAAGCTGAGCCCCCGTCTGGGTCGACGGTTTCTAAAACCCTTTTTAGGTATTGAAGGTTCTAAATAAAAGGTCCTGAACCTCTTCACTTCAGACTCCTTTTGTGGCCCCTTCTTCTTTCTCTGGTCATCAAAGACCAACATTCAGCCGGCGTTAGCTGCCGTCCTATCAGCCCATCAGAACCGCAGCACGGCCAGGCCACCTTTCGCCCCGTTTATTGAGCTGTAAAACCCCGGCGACGCCACAGACTGTGAGGCACGCTGCGGACCGGGCAGATCCCAGTCCAGGGCCCAGTTCACATCCACAGGCATTGTGGGATTCTCTGGCTCCCGTCAGAATTGTTTACTTCACGTGTGCCGAGCCGACCTTGATGCAGCGCTCGTTAACTCGGTTTAGATTAGCCAATCCTGGCTAAGAGTGAAGCCTTTGGACGGTATCAGAGCATCTGAGTGCGTTTGGCCTCTGCGAGTGGCGTGTTTTTCTGTGAACATGACACATGCGGCGCTCGCTATCAGCCGCAGGCCCCGGCAGGAACTTATGTCACTTCCTTTCTTATCACATTCATGTGGAAAGAGGAAGCCCCCTTACTTTCCCCGGACCGACTTATCGCGGCGCCGTTTGAAGTCGCATGTCAGCCCAGAAATAACCACTTTTTGTTGTTCCCCCCAAACGTGTTTATTTTTGTTTTTCAGTGGGCACGGTGAATTTCCAGACCCTCAACTGTGCGCTCCCGTCTGTGGTGTGGCGCCGCAGCACCTGCGCTCAGATGAACAGGAAGTGGCGGGTTGCTCTTCACGTCTCCCCTCGCGGGCTTCTCTCTCCTACTGTATGAGTAAAAGTTGAGTAAAAGTGCTGAAGACTGTATGGAAAATGCAGAGGAGGCGAGGAACGCTCCGCTCTTTGAAGCCTCTGTGTACACAACGAGGGCTTCTCGCCCTCTGCAATTTAACCCATTTGTGCCCACACAAGAAGAATTCAGCGCAATGACAGAAAAGAACACACAAACAGCCTCCTGCTGGAAAATCTAGCTGCCTTCTTGTTCGCTGTTATTTCCTGCTCATTCCGATAAAACCTGTTGCCCTTCTAGTTACAGAAAGGCAACTTACTGAAAACGCAACGGCACTTTGATTTCAGTTTCCACCATTTTTTGCTGTGCCAACCTGGAGCTAAACCTCTATCCAGCATCCGCTGGCTGGGCCCGAGTGTTTGTCCAGGGAGGGCCGGGATAAGTGGGTTTGTCTATCTTCCTCTTGGAAACCTGCTAATGGCATATACAGTCGGGCAAAGCTACTGAAACAACACAACTAAAGGTCACCTGACTCCAGGTTTTCATTAGAAATGCCTGCGTTTAAAGTACAAGAAGAAGAAAGTGGGTCCAAGTCTCAGTGAGTAACGAGTCACCGCTAACTGTTAAACTGGGATTTTCTGGAAAAACTTGGGTCTCACTGAAATGCAAATGCTACAACAATAATGTCCCAAATTACAGCAACAAGCCCAGATAATTTCCTGTGGTGCTGCTTAAACTCTGCTATTTCTGCCGGGCCCTGTTTATTTTTGGGGGGAGGATGGGGACTGTGGACATATAATCCTCCCAGAAAAGTGATTTATTTATGAATTCCAGAACAGAAACTCCCCTCCTGAGAGCCGGCCGGCCTGCCAGAAGTCATTGGCTGATGTTTACAGGACTGGATTGGCTAATTCCCATGGAGCAGTGTGCCTGCCGTGCTATCTTATTTATACAAGGCCTGATATAGAAGAACAGAGGGGTTTATTTTGGGATATTCCCCATAGATGGATCCAATTTCTCCAACTGGTGCGGCTTCCTCCATACGTGCTGCACTTCAGGTTCTACCGGTGGGCCATGTGCCTGTGGACGCAGGGTGCAACCGGCTGGAGCTGTGAAAGGATTGAACCGACCCGGCGAGGGAACTCGTGTCACAACATCTCCAGTCAGACTCGTGACAATGGAGTTCAGGGACTGCACAGGAAGTGGAATATTAGTCCCATAACAAGCGCATTGTTTCGCATGTCAAAACAAAGTCCTGGCGCAGGCACTTCATCAAACAGAGCTTGGAGGCCGGCGGCCTTCACGCCGGCTCTTTCCTATATAGACGTGAACGAACCTCACGGGTTAAATCTCAGTCAGACAGACGGCAGGAATTCAGCTGATTCCTGTCTTGCGAGCACTACCTCCAGGCGCAGATATGCAAACCTCCCACCGTATTTATCTAACGCACTTAAAAAGCACACGGATCATTTTTCTGAGGGTATGACGGCGCCCTTCTCTCTCACTCTGTAAATATTTTAATGATGAAGCACAAACACTCGGAGATACATGGTCACAACAGGCCGTATCTGCGACGTGCAGGCAAACATCTGCCTTTTATAAGACCTCACGTCATTATCTGCAGGTCGGACCAGCGCTCGCTGACGCACTGAGCCTGCAAAGCTTGAAAGACTGCTTCCTGTTTATTGCTCTTGCAGCCTCCATCTTGCCTGTTTCTCTTTCTCGGCTCCAGGCTGCTGCCGCCGCCGCCGCCGCCGCTGCAGCTCCTCTCCCACATCTGTCAGCCATTTCATGAGACTTTAAAAGAAGAAGACATTGTGGGCAGCATGACACTTCTCCTTTTTCTGGCCGTTCAGGTGACGTCTCCAGCCATCAGAGGGAGCGAGGCAGCACCCGTAGCCTCGTAGTTTCTGACGACGCGGCGGCTTGACAAATCTGAGCGAAACAATCACCTTTTTGTTGAAAGTGGACGTCTCGTGTCACCTGAGACCGGTGATTAAGAAAAAACACGAGCGGCCTCCTCGTGCGCCGCCGTTTCATGCTATTGTCGGGTGTTTTTCCACTGCGCGGCGTCTAGTTTCAGGTGCACATGCAGGTGCAGTTGTGCACTCACGTTGCAGCTTTACATGCAGAGATGAGTTATGTCTTTGCTTTGTTCTGCAGCTCCGCCCAAACCAGGACGGCCTGTCGGCGGACTGTTTCGCTTCCCGCTGAAAAACATCTGTAATGGACAACAGATTGTCTAATCAGCCTGAAATGAGGAAGCCAGCTGGAATAAAAACATGACTAGACTCCCACCAAGCTGTGACCACTGTCCTGGAGGCCCGGCCGTAGGAAGCCCCAACGCTGCCATTATATATTCTTGTAATCATTTGCTAGCTGTGTTTGCTGCGGGATTAGCATGTCCCGAGAAGTGGGGGATTGAATATCCTCCTCATCAATGACAAGCATGGAAACTGTATAAATTTACTGGAGTGGCTGCTGGCCCTAAAACACACAGTTGCAGCCACACAAGGAGAAAAAAAAAAATCAGAGTCAACCTCTGCAGTAGTTTGTTGACACGTCAGGGCTACAATCTTACAGGTTGCGTACAAATGAGATTTATAGCATCAACGTCGTGCCTGAAATATGGCCTCCTTCACATTAATTTAACGTTTGTGAGTTTGCCTGTGATCGTTGGAAAGTAAGTTCTAGTCAGTAAACAGCCAACAGTCTGCTAGCTTGGCTAGCTAATAGTGTAAACAGAAGGTTTTGGCCAGCCTGGATCTGTTGAACAGTTTAAAACTAATAAAATTGTTCCACCACGACTGTTTTATTTTGCTATGTGAATTATAAAGGATAACTTGATGGCAGATATCTTTTTGGCTTTAAGCTGTTTGCTGTCAAAAGTCTTAGTTTCTTCATGTTATTAATGTAGATGGTGACCCGAATGGAGTCCTTCAAGGCTGTGTTCTTGGATCAATTCCTTTAGCTTTACACTTTATAATGTATATCTCACTCATTTTTAATGCTATGCAGATGACACCCCGATATATTTATCACTGAAATCAGACCAAAGTCCATATCTCAGTCGAATCATTTGTTGTGAATTAGCTCCGTACAAATACTCGAAGAGCACAAGTATTTCAATAAATGTTCCTGTCCACTTTAAATGATCTCAGGCCTTTTTTTTAACTTGTGAAACACGAGCAGGACAGTTTGTTTTCCTCCCTGTCAAGCAGCCGCTGACTCAGTTATTATATTAGCATATTTAAGTGTTGAGTATTGGCGTTGAAATGCAGCAGAACTGATGTCATGGGAGGGGACGTTGCTCCGATGTCTGCTGTTTATCCCATAATCGCAGCGTTGAGTAGATGAAGCTGCTCGGGCTATTACTTCCTGTTGTGGTGTTGTTGTGAAGGGGTGCAGATGTTGGACGTCTGGGTTTTAGGGGAAACTTCTGTATTGTAAATGACAACGGCACACACACACACACACACACACACACACACACACACACACACACAATATCTCTCCTTTAAAGCTGGATCTGGATCAAGCAGTTCAATCCTTGAAAAGAAAAGGCATTTTAAGGAGGCACGCCCACATACTTCTGCAGACAAGCACTGAGCATTAAGAAACTCTTGACAAAACTTCCCCTATTTTCTTTATTATTGTGCAAAATTACCAATAATTCAGCTCAGACCGGGGCTGCAGTCGCTGCGCCAAAATGTCAAGTGCCGCATGACTCAGATCCGCTCTTCCTACACGTCTGCAGAAGTCGGTGTCTTTGTCGTGCATTAGCGCTAATGAAAAAAAGAGCGCGTCCCTCTCCACTCGAACCCATAAACACATGGAAACATTTGATTTTCATGAATGGCCAATAAATCTGAAAAGAAAACGTTGTTTTTTTTCTCGCCACTTCTCTTTCGGGAAACGCGGGCGATGATTCATGGTTTCAAACACTGCTCTCTCTTTCCCTCCCGGCACGAAAATATATGACACATACTTGTTCTTCTCCTCCTTTTTGGTTTCTGTTTCTACTTTAGTTGTGGAAAATGGATTCATCGAGACAGGCAGACCCCGTGATCCTCTCCGCCGAGCCCCCCTCGCCTCTCTCACTCGCTAACCCCAAACTCCTGTCAATGGTTTCCAGCTGGCCGTGGCGTGGCCTGCTCTCCTGGGAGCGGAGGAGTGCTCAGCTGGCTCCAGGCTCGGCCTTACACACTGTCCAAGAGCCTCGCCCTCCCCCCTCCTCCTCACGCCCTCCACTCTCCCCTTACCCCTGACCCAATCCCTGCCCTCGCCGTATTTGTTTAATTTGTGGAAAAACCCATAAACCTTTGTCTATGATCTGCAGAACGGGCAATCATAGAGGGCGATGGGGGGGGGGGGGGGGGGCTGTCGTGCGTTTGTGTTTGTAGTCCAAATTTCACATGCTGATTATGTCTCTTCATGATAAGGTGGGGTCATGAGGTAAAAAGGTGCACGAGCTCATCAGGGACGTGCGCCTCGCGGCAGGGAATCTGGGGGTTAACTTAAAGTGATGCGGGGGGATTTGTTCTTAAGGAGACTCTTTTTATGTCTGTGCCGTTATCTCGATGAGTGCAGCACTTTGGTCTGGTGGTGGGGAGCTTCTAAATATAACCAGAGCGGTTCAATACCAGGGCACGGCTTGCGTCACACTGGATAAATATTCCTCTTTTGGCAGCAGATGGGCGCTCTGTCCCTTTGCATCGCCCCGAACGTTCAGCAGAGAAATCTGGGTCGTGGCAGCAGGTGGGCAGGACTTGGGAGCAGAGTTTTCAAAGAGAAGAGGAGATAAAAACCCGAGCAGATGTTGGTTTGATACCCAACGCGCTGAAGGAAAAACCAAAAGTCGGGACGCGCACGCGTGCACGCGCACCACTTGGGCTGTCTGCTGGCCTTTGTAGGATGCTGTGTTTACCTTGTAGGAGTGATGGTGATGACAGTCTGTTGTCATCAAGGTCAAAGGTCAGCTGGGGAGGGGGGGTCAGGCTGTGGGCTGCTGATGGAAGGACGTGGTGCTTTGTCACTCCTCATGTCTGGCAGAAGACTGAGTGTGTTTAGCTTGGCTCTAAGAGTGTCTGCGTGCGTGCGTGTGTGTGTGCGTGTGTGTGTGTGAGTGAGTGTGTGTGTGAGTTATAAAAACATGCCTCTGAGTGTTCATGTTGGCCTTGCTTTGTAAGCAGAAACGCTGCTGGGAAACGTATGGGCGTGTTTATGCGTTATGATTGTACAGACTGACTTTCTGCCTACTCACATCTGCAACTTGAAAAAATAATCGACTTAATTTTTTAAAAAAAAATCTGACATCTGTTTAAGTTTCCAAATGCGTAATTCTGAGATTAAACCCCTTCGCTCCGTCTAGCGAGGGTTGATGCTGGATGTCACAGAAGGACGGCGAAGCTTCTTTAACGGGTTAAACGTAACGTTACGTCGGTTCGTCTGACTCAGCGTGTTGTTAGCTGCAGTAAAAGCTGCAGTAAAATCCAACGCTGGCGTTCTCAGCTGGCGAAGCCGCTAATCTGCTGCTTGCTCAGTGGCCCGGAGTGTGTTTGGCCTGTGTAAACCCGTGTAAAACCACAGGGTAAACATCATCGAGCAGGGACAATTCATGCTCCCGGGATCGGTACCTGGAACTGGATCCGCAGCTCTGACGGGATCTGCGGGAGAGGTTTGTTTTGAAGGATACAATTTTTGTAACCTTTCCATATTTCTCACCGTCATCATCATCATCATCGTCATCATCATCATCATCATCATTCCCAGATTTGATCTGCTTCCTCGGAACTGTGGACGTGTGACTTGAGCGGAGCGTCCCTCAGTCCTGATGGGGGCTGGCATCGTATTTCCTGACTGAATCACAGCGTTAAAACAATTCCAGCACGCCGTGACCGAAACAAGATGTTGTAAAGAAAGCAGAAACTATCACGTTCACCGTCTGTCACTCATAAGAAGCTTTTTATATCCTACAGATGAAGTCCGGTTGCACTTTGTCCTCGGTGTTTCCCAAACGCTGCCTGTAGGGCAGCTGGAATCAATCATTCATTTTTTACCTTTCATTCATCCTTCAGCAGATATAATCAGATAGAGGAGGGCCACCGTCGCCTCCACACGCTTGTGTGACATTCAGGATTTTATGAGTTAATCATATTTTCTCAGACTTTCCCCGTTTTTTACATTTATAGCCACTTTTGTCTGGAGGTGGTGATTCAGGCTGTATTTTATCCTGCTAGGAATAAGGAATGATTTGGAGTTTATTGACATGGTTTTCTGGCATCTAAGGATTAGTTTTGCTCTCGTCTTTCACATTTCTGTGTAATATAAACCTTTTTGTGTGGGAACCTGATATCAGGCACCGCACTGGATCAAACTCCAGGAAGTTGGTGGTTCCAGTCAAAATATGGGGATGTTACTGGAAGCTGGAGTTTTGTTTTCGGATTAGATTTCTTCAGGGCAAAAGTGTGTTTCCAATTAAGCGTATGTGCGGCAGTACAGTTTCCATCTGTAGTGGATACACCGTCCTTACCGGCTTTACTGCCACATCTGTAGCCTTTATTTACAGCCACATTTGGAGTAGGAGACAGAAAGCTACGATAGAAGAGAGCGGCCTTTAGAGCCCAGCTGAGACCCGTCTCTGCCCGCAGATTGTCTCTGTTTGACAGGAGTTCTCTCTCGGATGGCAGACAGGTGTCCGACTGGTCGCTCGGGCCGGGTTATTCTCGAGCCCCGGCCTGGGTCTGGTGCTGTAACGCTGGAGGTCAGAGGTTAATGGAGCAGAGTGGCGCCGGGCAGTCATCCCCCAGGATTCTGGGTGGATTTGGTAAACAGTGAAGCTGTCACTGCAGATTAATACTGAGAGGAGGTAGAACAGGGCTGAGCACATGGGGGGCTAATAGCTCCCAACTCAGCCATGAAAGTGCCTGTCTTCCCCATTCTCCTCTCTCCCTCATCCCCATAGATAAGCCCCTCATGGCTTAGAGGGGGGAGGGAGGAGGGGCGAAGGTAGAAACTCTCAGAAAATCAGGACTAAAATGGGGCAATAAGCACAAGTGCACTTGGGCAATTGAGGCACTAACAGAGAAGAGGGAAGATTCTGAAATCTGTGGGACCTTTTGAAGGGGCTGAGGAGTTTTTGTGTGGATGTAAGACTCTGCCCCGGGGTCATTCACTGTTTCCAGCTGTGACAGCATAACCCCAACCGACAGCTCCTCTCTGTGGGGGGCTTTTTTTGTTTTTCATAAAGCGCATGCAGGCCCCCACCATCCGGATCAGCACCTGGGCTGCAGCCTGGGTCCAGGCAGAGCGAGCGCGCTCGTTCCAGATATCGAGTTCTGCCTTCCTGCTATCATTAAGAAGGTTTTTCTCCATCACTTGCTGTTCTGTTGTTCTTTGCACCCCCACCCCATCCACCCCCGGACACTTGCAGCTATCTTTAGATCACTGACGGAACCCGAGACTCTGTTTTTCTTTCTTTCTGTTCTCAACTTACCTAAACACACATTAACTCACCACCTCCACCTCTGTGAAACCCGCCCCAGGTCATTTTATTTCATTTAAAGCTTGTCAAGGATTGTGCTTGTTTCTCTATGACTGGCCATATTTGTTTTCACCCCGCCTGTCGCCATTCGCTGCATTTATGCTTAGTTTTTGTCTTGACACGCTAACAAGTTTGAAAGTGCCAGTTTTATCAGGAAACGACAGCAAAAAGTTGTCAACATCTCTAACATTAAAGAAAATGTGCCTTTTGTGTTTCTTTTCAAGAAGAAACAAACTAAACTAAATAATACAAAACTAAATAATACAAACTAAAGAATTTAGACAATTAATACTAACAAACGGCCAAAGAAACCAGAGTTGGTTATAAAGTCCTTAAATTTTGCACACAAATCTTTGAATTGGCTCTGCTTGTGTGGTAGCTCGCTCCCTGTCATTTCTCCAATTACCCATGATTCCAAGCTGTGCTGTCAGTTGGCCTGCGGGGTGGGGGGGGGTGGGGGGGGGGGGAGTAGAGGTTGTCTGACTATATTCTCCGCTGTTCGTCTTTGTACTGTACTCACAATGGCACGAAACGTTTGATGTTTGAGGGGTGCAACCTCTCCTCTCTCCCCTCCCTCACCCATCTGTCCTCCCTCACCCACCCCCCTTCATGTTTCTCCCTCAACATTAGCCTCGGCCCTCCACGTACCGCCAAGAGCGCCCAGAGTAGAGAAAGGAAATGAAACACTGATTGAAATGAATGAAAATATAATGAAGTGAGGAGATGATGGGAGGACAGAAAAGTCACTTATTAAAGAACCTTGTGTGTGTGTGTGTGTGTGTGTGTGTGTGTGTGTGTGTGTGTGTTGGGGGGGGGGTCTGATTTGCAGTAATATCTGATGGAAGCTTGATTGGAACAGAAGGAAGGACAGATCCCTCCATGTCAGCTCAATGTACATGTCGGCTGCAATGCTCCTTCATCTCCCATCATGAAAACCTAAGCCCCGCCCCCCTCGCTAAACCGCCTACCATCAGCTTGATGCTCCAGTGAGCATCTATAGGTCCTCCAGTCGGGACAGCGGGACATTGTCTCGCCTCCTGGCCTCCTGCCAGGGATCCAGACATCCATGAAAAAGTTGTACTTTGCCCAATCTCAGCGTCCCCCAAGATGCTACTTTCTCTTCTCCTCCTCGTTGTGGGAGAGGTTATAGGGTGGATGGAGAACTGGAGCTTTAAAACTGATTCACGTCTGGTTGCGTCTGATTTTGTAATGTTCGGAGCCACAAGTAGCAGCATAGACGCTGACGTGCCCCCATTCAAACCCTCACCTGTCTTGGCACACACAAATGCGCTTGTTTCTCACCCCTAGCTAGCCGCGGCCCCTGGTGTCGCTCCTCTTCCAACATGATTTCCTTCCTGGAGGAGGGGATTTCTGACACTGTTTGGACACATCCAGCACATTTGCCTGAAAGGAAACGCTGCTGCCAAATTGTTTATAACCTTTTTTTTTTAATCCTTTGAGTACAGCAAATTAAAACCTCATGTGCTACGCTGCAGCGAGCTCACATTTCTGGCCAAACAAGGCCAAACCGGTTGGAGCGGTGCTAAATTCCACAAAGTATGCACGTATTTTTTTAAAGTTAACTTCCAGGTTTTCCTTCCCCTTGCTCAATGTTAGTCACAGTCTGTCAATCGTTAACCCGCCCCACTTTTTTTTTAGTCTTGATTCCTCCCACGGACGCGATAAGACGTGTATATCCTGAGGGCGGCTCAGAGGAGTCGCCCGTCTCTGTGGCCCCCCCACAGCCCCGGGGAGGGGACAGCATGAATGGGGAGGGGAGTGTTTCAACCCTGAGAGCACACGACAACTTAGACAGACGCAAGGGTGACAAACGGATGGCTGATACCAGGTATCATGTGTCAGTGTGCAGGATTTATAAAGTAACAAACAATGGTGGGGGGGGGGGAGCAGGTTTTAGCTGCTATTGGGAACATGTTTAGGAATGCTGCTGGAAGTCAAGCCAGGCACAAGAGGAATTGGAAGTCCCCACTCGTGGAAAAGGAAGCCGGTGGGGGTGGTTGGGTCAGGTAGAGCCCGGCCAGGAGGCAGTTGTCCCTGTCTTCCTGTTTCACAATCAGCAGCTGGCCGACTCGCAGCGGTCCTGCCTAGAAAGTTCTCACAGCTCCGAAGACATTCGAACCGCTTCGAAACGTTGGTCTCGATTTTGTTGGGGAATGTCGTCAGGAATATGCAGCGTGAAAATTGAATTTACCCCTCCCATGTTGACCATGTGCTCCACTGACAGTGTTTACAGAACTGAAATATCTCCTCCCAGTCCTCCCACCAACCAGGCCATACCTTCAGGGCTGTACTGAGCAAGGAGATAAATATCAAAAATATAAAAATAATTCAGAAGTTTCACCTATAAACTGCTTATTAATAGGAATCAATGTAATAACACACTAAGGCCTTTGCTCTGTTATCCCTCCATCTGTCCGTCTGCTGTTTATTTTTGTCGTCTCTTACAGAATGATCTTCTCGTCTACGTCTGAGGGATTGCGGTGGTGACAGGTGAAAGAGGAGATGCGTGGGGGGGGGGCATGCCATGAGATCCAGACAGATTCTCCAAATGTTCTCTGCAACACGTGAAAATCCTGTGTGCAGGGCACAAGCCAGTGCTGCCCCTCCCTGCTCCCACAACACAATCAGCAGCCGTCTCCGCCCACGCCGCGCGCCCACGGCCACCCTCAGAGCACCTGAAACTGGAGATCAGCAGGGGAGAACCTCCGCCCCATCGTCACCACCTCCTGTCCATTGTGTCCTCACAATGTGGAGGGAGTACAGGGAGTGAATAGTGAACACATCCGTCACACAGTTCCTCAGGCAGGGGACAGCTTAGTGTGTGTCTTTGTTTGCAAGTGTGCATCTAACTTTTGTCAACCCAATTTGACCCATTTACCTGAACATAAGTTCACCGAAAATCCTCTTTCACCCCGATAAACGACACTTTATGTTAATTTTCTCAAAATCCAGGAAAGAAAAATGCAATAAGTTTAGAGAAAAAAAACTCTCACCATTACACCAGTATTACCAGTATTCCCAGAGGCTGTGATGGATTGAAGGGTTGATTGACAGGCTGTCAGAGGGGTGCCATCAAGAGGTGTGTGTGTGTCTGTGTGTGTGTGTGTGCAGTTTAATCTTTCTTTGAGTCTGTTACACCAGAACTGCACCACATGCAAATGGGAATGGGTCTCTGGTTGACCTGGTCCAGGCAGACTTTTTTTCCTCAATCTCGGCTTTTGCCCTGAGATTTTACATAATCGGTACTGTAAAAGGATGAATGGCTCATGGATAATGCCGCAGATATGGAATAGTTCCTGGAATGTGCCAACCCTTGGATGGATGTCAAACGGGTCAGATTTTTAGAAACAGTGGATGGTTTGTGGAGGAACTGACCAGCAGAGATCAATAGGATGAAGATAGAGGACTGTTATTTTGAGCAGAAACCAGATAGACACAGGCCTTTTGTTGGAGATGAGAGAGCCACAGAGGCTGTGTGAAGTCATGGAGTGTGCATGAGATAGTGTGTGTGTGTGTGTGTGTGTGTAAGTATTCTTGTATTGCTATATTTGTGAAGACAATACTTGACAAACAACCTAACGTGTGAGGACATTTTTATTGTGAGGACATTTTCCAAGGTCCTCATAAAGAAAACCCTGTGAATAGCATCCGGTGCCCCTAATGATTGATCTGTATAAGTTTCAGAAATTGCCCTCATTGCAATATTAAAACCTGAAATGTGTTTTCTCATCAATCTTCTAGCGTGCCTGCAATCGGAATTGTTTTTTGCAGAAGGACCAAGTTTGTGATTGGCTGAGACATGGTTTTTTTTTGATTGGTCACTGGACTCACACGACCATGTCATGTGATTCTGATGTGTAGTCTGATAAACAGGAAGTAGCTCATAATCTACAGCCTGTAGAAACTAAAAATAAAACAATGAACAAATGCTTCACACATGCTTCTCAACTGCTGCAAATCAAATTGAACACAGATGAGTTGGTTTTAGACCTGTGGAATTCTTTATGGACACTGTAGAAATGAATTTGGTTTAATTAATGGAATAAAACTGATGAGAGCGAGATCACTTCTAAGGAACAAAGTAGATGGAGGATTGACTGTTAGAACTAAAACATAAGCACAAAGCCAGATGGGGGATCTGCTTGGAGAGGCGGAGTCACAGAGCACATCAAAGGTCAAAGGATCAAAGTCTCAACATGAAAGACAGGTTTTTTTTTATTGAATTAAAGGCAAAAGATCTCACATAAAAGACCTAAAGTCTACATAGTTAAATCCAACTGAAGGTTAGTTAAACTTAATCCTATAAAAAGCACCTGCTAAAATATTAAGAGTTAATGCTAATCGTAACATTCAAGGAACAACCAGCAAAACTCCAGTCTTAATACTAAATTTCTACTACAAGTGAGTGAACTCTCCCTTTCTGATAGTTTTAAGATCACTTCCACTGAGCTTTTACAAGGCTGCACTTTTAGTTTTCTTGAAACTATGAAGCGTTTTTACCAAAAGTATTCATATTCTCATATCTTCATGACCGCTTTATCCTTTTCGGGGTCATGGGGAGGGCACCCATATATGCGAAGGCAGGGTATACCCCTGGTTGAGTTCATCACAGGGCCCTATGTGAGCTATTGTGGGTTTGGTACCTTGCTCAAGGGTACCTTGGCAGTGCTCTGACTAGGCGGTGCTTCTTACACCTTCCCCTACTACCTTCCTCGCTTTGTCTGCACTGGGGCCTGAACTAAGAACCCTCCGCTCCTCAGCCCAGTCCCCAATAGCTACCGCCACCTCCATATTCTTCAATTAATTCAAAGCCCCAAACAAAAAAACAGGCCATTATGGAAACGTTAGGGTGGAATTTTCCCTCAGGCTTTGTAAAGTAAAAATGAACTCGAAACCATTTAACACTTCAAAGAAGATGGTGTATTTGTATCTGACAGTATAAATTTACTTGTCATTGTAAATTATAGCAAATGTTTGTTTTTTCTTGTGGTTCCAGACTCCAACTATGACCACTAACATTTACCAGGCAGGACAGGTTCCCTCCATCGGAAGCCCCCAGCGTGGTGGCGAGGGAAATGGACGGACAGCAGGGGCAACTGAGAAGGTCATCAGAACTTTTCGGGGCATTTTAAACAAGCTCACCCCTGAGATGTTTGAGAGCCTCATGAAGCAGGTGGATGAGCTCAACATCGATACTGAGGAGACGCTGAACGCGGTCGTTGAGCTCATCGTTAACAAAGCTTTGTCTGAGCAGAGCTACAGCGCAACCTATGCTAAGATGTGTCACCATCTGAAGGGGGTAAACTCTGCATTCTTTGTCCGTACGATTGGTTGAATTTGGACCAGATTATTGTTACTAATATGCCAAACCTTTCCCACATCAGCTGATGGTCTCGTCCCAGAGCAGCAATGACTTCGTCCTCTTCCATAAACGTCTGCTCACAAGATGTCAGATGGAGTTCCAGAACTGTGGACTCCTGACACAAAAGGAAAAGGATGTGTCTGTTCAAGAGGTGAGTAGCGGCACGCCTACAGCAGAACCAAATATGCCAGTGCAATTATTGGACTGAAGCTCAGCTTTATCAATGCACCTTTCATGAGAACTTTTTGTTTTTCCTACAAAAGTGTGCTTGCTCCACTGGCAAGAACGGTAGAATAGTTCGATTTTGAACATAAACTTAAATGTAACCTTTACAGTGTTTCACCTAAATTGAATACATGCAAATCTGCCCCCAAAGGACCTGGAGCAGACCAGACACAAGACCCGTGTGCGTTTGCTGGGGACCGTGAGGTTTATCGGAGAGCTTTTTAAGCTGAAGATGATCTGGGAGCCCATCATACACACCTGCATAGGTAAACTCCTCCAGGACGAGTGCGAGGACTCTCTGGAGTGTGTGTGCAAGCTCCTGTCCACAGTGGGGAAGGACCTGGACACTGGGACTGAGAGGGTAAGGAGAGCTGTGCGCAACACACACACACACACACACACACAAACACATATACATACAAACACACACACTCACACACTGTCTACGCATAAACTGAATGAGTGGGACTCTTATTTTCTTCCTATTATTTTCTTCCTTTTAGCCAAAACTTGATAGCTACTGTAGCAACATATGCAACCTACTGAAGGAGCAGAAGATGTCCTCAAGAATCAAATTCATGTTGCAGGATGTTGTGGCCCTAAGAAAGGTGAGACTCTTTGATGGTTAAATCATGAATATAGTCTGCAAGTTGAATTCTCATCACATCTCACGTGTGGCCTTCAGAACAACTGGGTGCCCCGAAGGAAAGACGAAGGACCCAAAACCATCCAGCAACTTCACCAAGAGGTGAAGCAGGCTGAAGAGAGGGAGCAGCTCCAGTTGAAGAAGGCGATTCCTGGGAAGTTCAACCAGGACTCCAGACGCAACTGTGAAGGAGACAGGAAGCAGCGGTACCATAGGGGCAGCAGCTCAACTTTTCGGTCACCAGAAAAATATGAATACAGGAGCATGAGAAACACCTGGCGACCGAAAGAGAGAGAACCTGTTGTGTACCTGGATGAACAAAAGATAAACAGAGGAACACAGATTAAAGTCAACAAAATTACAGGTAAATAACTGAAAAACCAAAAGATTGGGTGCATTTTTAAAGCAGACATCTGGATGGGGGTTTTCACTACTTGTTGCTCTTTGCAGTTGAACACAAGACCACCCCAAAAGGTGGATCCTCAAAGCCCTTATCAGAGTTGTTCGCAAAGGAGGAGGCACCAGTGAATGGTGGAATGGTGGATTGCAATGAGGAAGAAGTGTATCAAGCACTGAAAAGACTCCTCCAGAACAACCCTGTAAATGATAAATTAGAAGAGTGGATCCAGGTAACTCCCGATGAGAATGACCTTTAAACTGGATTTGTCTGGAGAGATTGTTACTGTAGGCATGAAACTAACAAAGGTTCCTCTCCCCCTCCCAGAACACCCTCAACAACAGGCAGAGGTCATCAGACGGGTTTGTGAGGGCCTTGATGAGAGCAGTGTGCCAGTCAGTCATTGTTGACTGTAAGTGTTCTATAATGTCATATAGAGGCAGAAAACTCAGCCTGTTTCTGTCCAAAAACATGATTCATTAGTTTTACTCCACATAGACGTCTGTTTTACATTATGTGAGCACAAAACCAGTCTGGGACACTTTATGGTCCATGATTAGATGTGTTCAGTTTCTTTACAGTGGTGTGAAGAGAGTGTTTGTGTTGTCAGGTGGGGTTTATACGCTGAACACCTATGAGCTGCTCGACAGAGCGAGCCTCCTCAAGAGGTTCATCAAGGATGACCACAAGCAGCTGGTGGTTCTGAACGTTGTGCAGCAACTGGTGGTCCACATAGACCAACCTGATGGTGAGTGTCCCATCTATCCACCTCAACGGTCACGGCTTTGTTCATTTTAACTTTGAACTACAAATTCAGAAGCCAGTGGTGTTTTTCTATTGACTTATTCCTGTGATTTTTGCTGGTGTGTGTCCGTGTAGGTCTGCTGCGGATGTTTTTTGATGTGCTGTGGGATGAAGAAGTCATCCAGGATGAGACCTTCTTCAAATGGAGGTCATCCTCAGTTAATGTGACATCCGTGACCAACTTCTTCAAGTAGCTCCAAGAGGCTAACAGACGGATAAACTGAACTTGGGGAGCCAAAATATATATATATATATTTTTTTTTTTTTAAATCTACATTATTTCATTGTCAGTAATATCATCTGTCTGATACAAGTCCTTGAATATCATTTATGTTTTAGTGAAGTTGGGTAATATAGTCCCAACTGGCACCATTTATCCTGATGTGATCATCATGTTTTACTTTCTAAAGGAGTTTTGGTTTATTGAGGTTGAATGTTCAAGACAGTTATAAACATTTACACTACAAGTACCTAGAGAGCACAATCTCTAACAAGTATTAATTGTTTATAATGCTTAATGATAAAATAAAGTGCTATATAAAGTAAAATAGATTCTGATATATTGAGCGTATTTCTTATATTTGTTCTTTTAGTGATACTAAAACACACTCAAGCTTGATGTAATGGGATGGAAGTGGGGGGTTCCATTTCTTCACTTGTGTCCACAATGTGGCATTGATCATAAATAATATTAGAAATGTAAACTCAAAACATGTAAAAATAGTGTTTGTGTATAGTAATCCACACAATTACAAGTGTGTGTGTGTGTTTGTGTGTGTGGGTGTGTGTGTGTGTGTGCAGGAATGCATGCTGTGTGTGAGTGAGCATGTGTACATGCATGTCCACACTGCAGTTGCATTTGTGTCTTCCATGTGATCAGACAGGCTCTTTTTCTCCAGAGAAGACAACTCTCCCTTTGTCCCTCGCTCTGTCCTCACTCTGTCCTTGCTTTATCCATCACTCTGTCCTCGCTCTCTCCTTTGCTGTCTTCGCTCTGTCCCTCACTCTGTCTCCCACTCTGTCCTCGTTCTATCAATCCCTCTGTCCCTCGCTGTCCCTCCCTCTGTCCCGGGGCTCCAGTCAGCCTGTGGACCAGCTCTGTGCTGCAGCTCTGCATTTCTCCACACTGTAGCTCGGCCTTGTTTCTAGCTGTTTGTTCAGCTGGCTCACCAATGGGGAACGCCGGGGACGCAGACCTACCCCCTCGCATGGTCCCAGCCGGACACCTCGACTACCGCACCCACTCAGGTCACCAACCCCCTGACCCCCTCACCCGCGGGCTATTTGCTCCGAGGCCATCCTTTAAGAAGGCTGTTTTTGTTCGGCCTTCATCAGGAGCGCGGCCTCGGTCCAGGCTCTTGTCATCGGTGCCATTGATCTGCCCTAAATGAGCTGATTAGGGGGGCCTGCAGTTTGTCGTGTTGAGAGGGCCAGTTTAAGCTGGGCCACATTCTGCAGAATGAGGTGAACTGGTGGGGGTTGGTCATGGGGATGAGGGACAGGGGTCAGAGTGCACACAGAGCAAACACAGTTGGGCATTCATGCTTGAAAATGCAACATGAAATTACTGGTTGTTAAAAGTGGATTGGATCAAGCCCACTTGGGTGTATTTGTTGTGTCAGCTTCCCCCCCACCCGAGGCTGCTGCGACGCTCGCCGACTGGTCAGTTCTTCACTAATTACAGACCTTTCATTCTAACTTCCAGCTCTGTCAGGCTTTGTTGAAGCTTATGGGTCAACCATTTACATTTGACCACCATACAGCTAAGGAGCTCCATATCAACATCAGCCACCAGGGGACAGTAGCCTCTGTTTTTAAATTCAATTTGCAGAGAATATTTCAGCACTGCTCCATAATAGAGTCAGCATCTCCCTGCAGGAGTGCACATGCCTACGTGTGCATCCATGCAGTAATGCCCATTAGCATTTGTCCGTATTTATCTGCCTCCTGGTCTGACGGTAATCTAACACTCCCACCACTCGCTGTGTAAACTGAGAATCTCTCTTCCCGACCGGGGATTAAGAAGTAGGCCCTGTTGAATGAGCTGCACATCACTCTCAGACACCCTCGGCACTTGTCAGGGAGGCATCTGTGGTATTATGGGATGGAGATAAGGAGTCGGGACGGTTAATGACAGTCAGAGCCAGATTACCTACAATTACTCACACAATTTGTCCTGGAAGCATAAACAGGGAAGCGGTGATTTGGAATAATGGACAGTACTGTGGACCCGCTGTTGCACATGCGTGGTCAAAACTCTTCGAACATCTGAGCTGAACGCAGCCACAATGAGGCCTTTGTCTCCCCGCTTGTTTACTGCAAACTGATATTTTCCTCAGTTTGAACCATTTTATGGCACTTCCTGCTGTGGGAGAGGGAGGCCGCAGATACCTTTGATTGCACCAAATCAGGCGGCGCAGCCTCGTATATCTGGAGCTAGACCCCTGCACCACAGGTCAGAGTTTGCAGGGTTAGGCTGGACGGTGTGTCCTCACATCTGTCTTCATCAGGCGTCTGCAAGTATTCAGCAACCAGGCCTCCTCCTGCCTGATAAACACACACATCAGAGGAAGGGATTCAACAATGTCAACACCGAGCTCGCCGACGTGTAGCACCAGCGGGCAACGTTCAAGATCCAGCTCATGAAACGAGTTGTTTAGAATCTAACTCTCCTGGATCAAGTGGATTAGGCCCAGAAATTAATGCAGCGTAACCTGAAGCTCCGCCTCCTGAAATGCCTTGAGCGTGAAAGCAAATTAAAGGCCAATATTCATAAAGGTCAGAGAAGGGTTTAGTAGACAACACAAATCCCGGGTCTTAAAGTTCACTCATAAACTTTCACAGCTGACCTCAGTTGTGTGGGGCTCAACCAGTTTCACTAAGATGCCAAAAACCTGTAGCTGGTGTCCAACACTGGACTCCTCAGGAATTTGCTCTTTTGTTTTGGACTGGTGGGCTCGATTTTTCTAGAAAAATCCACTTTCTGCTGCCATGGTTGCGTTTGTTCTTTATGTGCAGACACTTTTCTTCTGCTAAAGAGGCCAAATTGGTACAAACTATAAAGAACTCTGGATGAAGACCTGCAGTATCCATCGATAACTGATAATATATCACCTTAATTGAGGCGTGTTATCCTAATCTGCTCTTATGTCAGGTTCGGTATGGTGCTGCTGGGGAGGGTGGCAAAAGAATGCCAAGATTTTATACATTAAAACCGGTTGTATGGCACTTTACCGGTGTGTGTGGAGCTCCGTCTGCAGTTAGAGGACAGAGCAAAATCCCCACATACAATGGAAAAGCGTCCATCGTGAAGACACCAACGGGGGTTTTGTTCCAAAGTGTGAGAAATGAAGGCCCCCTTCTGTAATGGGATCCAGTCTGGATCCAGTCCGACGCTCCACCAAAAGAGCCCAGACACAACAGGAGCGAGGGGACTGTCCCTCTTCCTCCAAGAGCTCGTTGCCAGAACAACGACACCTCTGTCGCCTGTTCTGTCTGTGACACTAGCAAGTATGCAGCGGGGACGGGACTGTAAAAGAGTCGGGGATGGAGAGAGGGTCGCGTTGGCGGAGGCCACGGCGTTTTCGCAGCAGGAGGGGTAACGAGAGAGAGAACGCCTCGAGCTGTGGCTTGGCTGAACTTGCCGTGAACCTCTGCAGATTTATTTTCTCCGGAGCCTGTTGCTCACTCAAAGGGGGCCAGATTTACATGCCTCTCCCTGGGCTGTTGTGAGCAGGACCTGAGGACGAGATAAGTGGGCCTGGGGGAGGGGTTATTTTTTACAGGTTAAGGGTCCGCTTCCATTATTTGCTGCTTAATAAGCAGGAGGCGTCCAGTCTCATATGCCCTGATGGAGCGTTGCTGCTCGCCAGCCCGCTCTCCTAATTGGAAACACTCCCATCAATAACAGGGGTGTTTCATTTTGAGCCCCGTCCTCCTCGTTGGCAGCTCTGGTGTGAGCTGACAGACCCCTGCTCCCACATCTCGCCCCACCTGTCGCCCGTGGTCAAACCCACCGATTATGTAACGCAAGCAGCACCTGGGTAAAGTTGGCTGGCAGCATTAAGATGCTGTTTTTGACAAACTGCTGTTGTGCTGTGGTCTCTGGTGTTTGGTGGCCCGGAGACGTCGTGCTAGGATTTGAAACCATTACATTCATGACGAGGGTCTGACATCAACGTCTGAGGGCTTTTTTAATTTGAGGAATTGGCGACAAAACACTAATTTAGCATCTTATCTGAGAGTTTATAGCCTGGATTTGAGCTTGGCCGTAAAGGTCAAAGTGCCACTCCATCAATTTTAACACCATCTGTGAAAATATTTGTGTAACCTCTTCTGTGGCTCTGGGGGGGCCATTTCAAAGTTTGAAAAATAGCTCAGATTGGAGCTGAAACGACGTTCAAACAGGCAGACTGGGTTACAAACATTAACAGCATTCACGTGGGGTCTCAGGAAAGGCCCTGCCTGCTGCCTCATGGGAAATGTAGGACCCAGAGTGACTGGGATGCATTAAAAGTGTGGATTTCTGTAACTGTTTCCTGTAAAATAAAACTGTTAAATCTCAAATGTGGTCTTAGCTGTGAAGGGAGCATGTTGTCGGTGTAGAGCCGCGTGATTTAACTCAGAGACGTATCGTATCAGAGCCTGAACGCAGCGAGGAAACAAAAACAGGCACAGATCCGCTGCCACTTTTGTCCCAGCCGCAGGGTTGGAAGACGAACCGCAGAGTTTGAAAAGAGGCACAAAGGCGCTCTGTGAGGAAGCGGACTGTAATGTCTTGTCAAAAATTAATTTATAGTTTTTCAACAGAGGATTTCCCCAGACACTCACAGTGTGCACGTTTACCGAGGGCTGCTGGTGGCCATTAAAGGAAAAGCAGACCTTTCCCAACCCAGAGACAAAACAGAAAGCTTCAGTTGCCACATGAACAGCATTTAGTTAGTTAGTTAGTTAGTTAGTTAGTTAGTTAGTTAGTTAGTTAGTTAGTTAGTTAGTTAGTTAGTTAGTTAGTTTTACTGATAAAATAACAATAAATAATCTGGAGTAAATTACAAGTACAGAAGCTGTGGCTAATAGGATAGCATGGCCTTTCCTTTGGCTACAATATGCTGATGTATTTTTATAGCGTGACAAAGTGTTTTGGAAATTCTGGAGTCACAACATCTGTCGTCAGGAGCTCCAGTACAACCCGTACAACATGCCATCTTCTTACCAGTTCCCAGTGAGTTAATAGCACTTCACTTTATCAGCTGAAGGCCGTGGTGTGTTCAAGGAAGGACCTAAGTCAGCTGACTCAACTCTCCGTGAACTGCCTGTAGACCCAGGGGTCACCCCTCCCACTGCTGGACTGTTTTTGCTGGGGGTGAGTTCAGGAGGGCCGGGGGAGGCAGGAAGGCTCTCGGCTCCTGATCGCAGCAGAGCTCAGAGGGTCTGACGGCCAACGCCGAACACGCCTGTAGGAGCGGCCCAGCGGTGACCCAGGGAGCCAGGAGATGTCAGGGTCAAAGGGCAGGCACGAGTCCAGGCATCAGACCTCGGCCGTGTTTACGTGACTCCGTCCTGTTTCTGCAGTAAAGCTGAGAAAAGGATCTACTGGGTTGCATCAGATATCACGCTGCTCTTTTTCTCACCACAGAGCTGTTTTTGCAGATTATTTCCTTTTCTTTCTCCAGCTGTGCACTTTCTGCCTTTCCTTCCCATCTCAACTCACCCCTGATATAAACTTGCTCAACACGTAGTTTTGCTTCCCCAAATGCTGAGTCCCAGCGTCCAAGATGCTGAGGCAGACATGTCCGCGACGAGCTGTGACAGCAAAGGTGTGGCGCCCGAAGCTCCGAACCCACGGGTGACCCACATCACGCAACATCTGAACCCTGTTTATAATGTAAATACCCATCATTTCAATCCCTTTTAATCCAAAGAGAGGTGGGGAAAGGCAGGGATGTTGAATTAACGCAGCTTTGATGGAGAAAAATGGCTGTGGAGAGGCAAGAACAAAGTCTGCGTGCAATAATGACCATATGTAAACATGACTTTTGCCATGTGTGCATGGTTATGCTGCTATTCTGGGGCTCTGGAGGCACAAGCTCTGTGAGAGCATGTGTGTGTGTGTGTGTGTGTGTGTGTGTGTGTGTGTGTGTGTGTAAATTGAGTCAGCGCAGATGGACATTGAGGTTTGAAGTGACATTTCAATTATAATGTTAGCCAGCGCTGCATTATGTAAACTCCTGCAGACTCCCGATGGCACCAAAACCACTTAGACCCAGAGCTGACATCAGAGGACACACACCAGCAAAGACGCATGAAAACCACATGTTTGTGCACACAGAAAGACAGCGCCATGTTCACTCTTCTCTGCCGCCGATGCTCTGATGGGGACGGCGTTCGTGCGTGCGGGCGCTCACGGGTACACTGGAGAGTGGGAGGAGCAGATCAAAGTAAACAAGAAAAGAAGAAAGAGGGAAAAAAGATGAACACCCGGGGACAGCCACCTCCACATAAACAGGGGATCTCCTTACCAAAAACAAAGAGGCCTGAACAGCCAAACCACTTCCAGCGGAACAGGGAGGGGTGAAAGGGGATCTCAGGAACAGATAGGGTGTGTGTGTGTGTGTGGGGGGGGGGGGGGGGGGGGGGGCAGAAAACGTGCTGCGTAGGCGGAAAGGTAAAGCCAAATCATTCATTACAGTAATTACAACCTGAGCCCACTTACTCTTTCATTCAGAAAAGAGGAGGGAGAGCAGATTAAACAGAGGTGGGAGATCGCTCGTCTTATATCCAACGAGCCCCCCTCCCTGAGCCCCCCTCCCTGAGACCGACACATGTAAACACGCGGACGGAGGAGAACACACCCAGCATGTACCGCACAGCCTCCTTAATCAGTCCAGGAGATGCAGCTGAACGAAGTTACCTCTGAAAGGCCTCGTTGGGGCATCTTCAGCATTGGTTTTCCCTCTCTGACTCACCCTCCCCCCCCCCCCACATACCCCCCCTTTATAATCATTATGCCTCCAACAACAGAACAGTGTTTGACTACCACGTAAACATTTCATACTTTGTTGGTTTTGTCCTGACGTCTCAATCAGGGCGGCTTATTGGATTGCTCAGAGCGGAGGGGAAGGAGCTTATTTACCATGATGAGAAGACGGGTCAGCACCCCGGCTGTCAGCCGGAGTTACCGGGGAATTAAACCCACAGAGAAATGAAGGAAAATGAAAGCATCCAGACAGGAAATGACTCGTGAACAACTCTTCGTCTTATTCTTATCCACGGCTGCATGGTCAGGATTCACTCCTTTCCCCCCCCCCCCCATTCCCCATACACACACACACACACACACACTCCTCTAGTATTTCATTTTAAAACTCAAGTTGTGCCATGAAAAACTGTGATAACTCCTGTTATAGTCAGGGGCTGAGGAGAGGAGTATTACAGTACATTTTCAGGCCACATGGGAATTTTGTCATAAAAATAACTAAATAAGCAGCAGCAGCAGCCAGAACTCCCCCACCGTAAAAAAGATATATCCTGATTTGTTTTTGTAGTGTCAGTGGAGCATACGGACTCGTCCATTTGTTGTTTGTCATTTCTACCACTAGGGGGCAGCAGCAGCCCATGCGATGGTGCCGGGTTAAGCTCCAATTTCAATAGGTCCATTTAGCCTCATCAAGTTTAGACTATGAAACAGAACAGGATTGTAAATGTACAGAAACTGTGATGAACGTGTGGGACACATCAGATTATTAGCGCCTTGCATCCTCTAACGCTGGTTCTACATTCTGTTTATAGCCTTTTTGTGCCCTTGACCTTAAGATAACATGCGTGCGACCTTTTCGAATGTGAGAATAGGCTTGTTTTTGTAGCTCTCTTCCCTTCATCACCTACAAATGACTGATTCTGGTCATTAAAAAGGCCCTCCGTGTATTTGTGGAACCTGGAGCCTCACATCTCCGAGGCTCTTGCTTTTTTACAGCCCCTCTCGTGTCTGTTTACCCTGCTCTCATCCCCACGTCCCGCAGGACTTCTTAAACGCCGCCCCGGTTGTGCCTTTGGGGGGAAACAAATCCACTGGAGTGAGGAGGGGAAACGGTAGCCTGGTGTGATTTGAGGACAACAACAATAAAAACAACAATGGCTGCAGACTTCCTGGTCACGTGTGTGCTGCAGCTGCCCAGTGTCGTTTTGCAGAAGTATGGCTGTTTCGCTCCAGAACGAGGCCACCTGAAGCGCGACACACTACAGTAAAGGCATCTCAGGCTACATAATGTGTTTGTGTGTGCATGCCCTGCATGTTTATGCATGTCTGCAGAAGAACTCTGTTTCAGAACTCTGTTTATGGAAAAACTGAGAGCAAAATCAGATGTTTTCACACTTTCCTTTGATATTTCAGCCATCATTGTTTGATAGGGTTGCAGAGGAAGTGGAGGTCTAAGAGATCAGACTTTTCACAGACCAGAACGTTTAAAACTGGTCAAATGAGGCTGGCTGGAGCTGAGACGGACCACAAGCGGCGCCTAGTGGACATAAGTGGTACTGCCTCCTGATGGTCGAGGATTCAAGGAGCATCTGCTCAAGGCCTGGAATGTTGTTCCCTCTTGCCAATTATCACATCTGATCAGAATGTCTCAAAACACCTTATTGATCGCACTATTCTGCATGTTTACAGGAAGTCAGAGCAGCTGTTTCTCAGCATGTTCATTGCCAGCTATAATAAAGACTCTGGCGGCCATCTTGGGTCATTAGAGGAGTCATGAGTCCGGCTGAAACTGGAAATGCTGCTCTGTTCTCATGATGTGAACATGATGTCACCCTTTCAAACCATGCAAAAGAAATCGACAATTTGTTCTCTCAGACTAGAATAACACGAGACGACCCCGTGACCTCCCGGCTGGCTCCACTCTGCTCCAGTAAATGAGCCACCAAACGGACACTTTTGGGTTTATTCACAAGTTTCTCCTTGGCTCTCCCCGTTTTGTTTTCACAGCGAGCTTCTGCGGCGGTCAGAACATCTGCGTCCGTCTGTGTGTTTGTCTTCCACTGACCTGAACCAACTCCTCTTCTTTCATGGACGTTGGGCCTCCACGCCTTTCCAAACACAGCCCGCCTCTCAATGGCCGATTGTGTGGAGGTCTGTGAAGCTGTGCCTGTCGCCCGCTCCCCTTCCACCCACAAAGCTGCTGCCACCCATTCGGATTTACACACAGGCACACGTGTGCGCGGCCTCCGTATACAAAACCAATGTGCGCTGTGTAAACACGGGTCCACGCGGTGACTCGAGCGCAGCGGCGGCGTCCGAGCAGGCAGGCGGAACCGTGCCGTCGCTCGTCTGCTGAGGGCACAGCTGCCTCCCAGATGTGCGCTGGGCGCTGAGGATGTTTTGCATTCCCTGTGTGGAACATGTGAAGCGTTCCTGCGGGCCGAGCATCTGTGTCGCTGGGATCTGCCCCTTGTTGGCAGGCTCCGGGGGGAGGTGTTAGGGCAGAACCGCTGGCGTGATAATTCGGGGCAGATGTGGAGCGTTGAATCAGGTGGCGAGGGAAAAACTGCAGCGCTGGCAGGAGGGAGATACTGGCTGCCACTACGAGGTGGTCCAGCCCTGATGGAGTCTGAGCTCACCTGCTCCTGCCAAGTATTTCATGTTCTACCATCTAAAACCTGAGTTACCACAAGGGTTCCGACCAGAAGGTGAGGATCAACAGAAGCCTGGAGCAGCCGGCCCACCTCTGCCCCCTCATTAGTCCTGGTCGGTGGGGAAAATGTGCAGTTAATGTGACACAGCAGCCCTGCAGGAGGTCACAGGGACCGTGAAAAAAGCCCATTGAACTGCAAGGCGCCGCCTTCACAGCGAGCGGCGCCTTGATTCATCGTGACCGGATTAAAACCCGGTCCTCAGTCACAGGAAGCACCGGCTCACGTGACACGTTCTTTGCTCTTGAAATTCAGTTTCATCGAGTGTGAGAAAACATCTCCTGTTATGTCATCACAGTTATGCTTTCAAATCGAAGAGGCTTTATTGAAAAACCGTGTGTGTGTGTGTGTGTGTGTGTGTGTGTGTGTGTGTGTGTGTGTGTGTGTGTGTGGATCTTAAAAAGCAAATGAGAGACATTTGGGAAGTGTGAGATGTTTTTGGAGCCAGGCCGTCCTTAATGGGGAAAAACAAACACCAGGAAACTGACTGTATTATAAACAGTCAGTTTTACTCTCTCTGACCTCGTGTGTGTGTGTGTGTGTGTGTGTGATCCCGCTGATGAAACACAGCACACATCCTTAGGTCCTCAACATGTGTTGGTGTTCAGCTTTTATTTTAGCTTTGTTCCTTTAGCAGCCTTAAAATTCTTACTGTTCTGTCAGATGGCGCTTGAGTACCAGAAATGGAACACGCACCACAGTTTGGGAACCACTGGACAATCAGGTGATTTTTAAAGGTCAGTTGGTGTGAGACGACTCGCCGCTTGTTGTAGCAGCATTAAATCGGACCACAGGCTTCATGTGTGCACACTCGCAAGGTCATTAATAAAGCAGCTTAGGGCAAATTTCAGACAATGTCTCATCTATTTTTGTTAAACATCAGAGGATGTCTGCATTAGCTCAGGAAACAGACAAAGCTAACGCTAACTGTAGCTGACGCAAGCTACAGTTTGTGCATTAAAGGCCCCAAAATAGGCAACTCGCGTTTTCTAATCTTCCACATTAGCCGGTTTCTCATCCAGATTCATGTTTCCCAGCATCTCTAATTTCCTCTCCCTCCGCGCATTAGTCCTCCTCAGGTTTCGCCCTGACCCGACCCGTGCAGTTAAACTGGCCCAGAACCTTTCCTGGTCCACACACCACCTGCTCCTGGGGTCACGGTTGTGGAGCGTGTCCTCTGTGTCTGTGTGTGTGTTGCACGTCTGTGTACACAGCAGTGGTTGGATGCTTTAACACACATAACTGACACAGCGTGAGAGCCCATTGTGTTGTAATCAGGATGCCGGGCTGAATATCCAGTATGCGTCCATCCTTCGCTCCACTTGACATGAGCATGACTTGATAGGGACAGCAAGGGACGGAGAGCTGGAATTCCCCTTTGATCAAAGTGTCCGTTATTCAATGGGATGTGGCGTTGCTGGGGGTGGTGGACGGGCGGAGGCCGGAGCTCTGGAGAGAGTGCTCAATTGTCTGGTCCCTTTCTTCTTTCTTTCTTTCTTTTTTTAGATGCGCACCCCCACCAAGAAGCCGATCCCGAGGTTGTGAACTCCTGCACCCCCTCATACTTGAAGGACGCTTTCTGTCACATGTAACTGTCCAACGGCCCCCCAACCGTCTCCCACAACTCTGTCCTGTTATTTGAAGGCTGAGACGTTAGCATTGGGGAGGAAGGGGGGGGTTCTTTTTTTATTTGTAGATTAAAGAGAAAAAAACTGATTCAAACTGGACAAAAGACAAATCGAGTGTCTGAGTCTTTCAGCATCTGTTGCTGCATTTTTGTTCTCAGAGGAGACCGCAAGCATTTCTGTTTGGGGGGGGGGGGGGGGGTTTGTTCCAGCCTGGCGTTATTTACTCCACTGTAACATCTGTGCAGCCACATGTTCAGCCCCCGTCGTGTCCCCGATCATTGGCTTTTATCGCAAAGCTAAAGCTCTAAAGCCTGTCAAACACGCGTCACAAATGGAGGCCGTGGCTTTGTTGCTGTTAGCGACGCGGCGGGACGGGGGCAGAAATAACGTCTCACCGCTCCAAAGACCAGGCCTACAAATTCGTAATTGGTTTAAGGTGACACAGAGCGTTGCTGGGAACACACATCAAATACATCTGAACACATTTAAAGACGTAAACAATGAGTATGTATCTCATTAATCCGCCGTGTGGCGTCAACACAGCTTGAATTTGGTGACGTCCCCCACCTGTTTGCCGTCAGGCCTCCGGCTTGGTCTAAATTAGGACTCGGCTGTTATGTGGCTCAAACTTTAAAGCCAAAACTGGAAAAGGCGCCAGTGGGACGTCTCAGAAAAGAGTATTTGGCGCCCCCACGTGGTAGAAACAAAACGGAGCTCGCACAGATGCAGTCATTTTACTGTCCAGCAGGGGGAAGTATTTCTCTTTACGTGATGAACGTCTGTCCTCTTTTCACGCTAAGTTTAGTAACTCTTTTCACTGTTCCTTCCTTCCTTCCTTCCTTCCTTCCTTCCTTCCTTCCTTCCTTCCTTCCTTCCTTCCTTCCTTCCTTGCTCAACCTTTGCTCACTGTCATCTTTGCTGCAGTTACAGTCGATACCACACAAGCAGACAACAAAAGGCGCTTGTGAAGTCCCGAGGCTGCTTCTCCTCCCCCGTTTCCCTGCTAAAGCCATCATCCTGTCCTCCCACATGTCCTCCACACCTCTCCCCTCCTCTCTTATTCTCCCTTCACCTCCATATGATCCTTTCTTCCTCCAGCTGTTTGGCTGCGTGCTGATGACATCAGTCCCAGGAATGAAAGATGCTGAAGAGGGAGCCAGGTCAGGGATGGGCGGGTTTTACCTCACACTTTGGTCCAGTGTTACCGTGGAGACATGGACATGGTGGTTTTCATATTAAATATTCAATTCAGCACTCATGTATCATGACTTTTAACAAGTTACATGGCTGTTGTTGACTTTTACTTTTATGGGGCTGTTAAATAGTGTGTGGTCATAAGTAATGTCTCATTTTGTTTCTTTTAGACATATTTCAAGCTGCTTCGGACGGATTTTTAAGGTCATCTCAGCCTTTTTTGGACATCGCCAACAGCTTTAATGGATTTTCATGAAATTTAGCACAGCTTATGCTTCCCTGTGGGGGATTTCTAATGACATAAGTACATTTCAGGCTTTTCTGCATTATTCATTGATCACACTTGGTGAGGAAAATGTCTCCCGGAGAGACGACAGAGGCGCTGGTGGTCTCTCTGAGCTCCACCTGGACTTTCAGGTTTTGGTTCAATAAACGTCTCAAAAACTGAACAGAGTTAGTTATATTCCTCAAAAATGATGATAAAACCTTTAATTTATGACCAAATATAATATCTTTGCCACAAGTCTGGGTTTTCAGCGCTATTTAGCAGCTGTTAGCACGCTAATCTTTAGCACAGACTGCTTATCAAAATCATCCTCTACTTGGCTGAACATGTTCTACGGTGTTATTGTTTAGCATGTTAGCTAAATATAACTCATGGTGCTGCTGTTCTAACAGCTATAGCCGTCTGCTATCTGTAGCTGTTTGCTGTAATTATTGTTGACTTGTGATAAAATGGTGAAATAAGTCAACTTATATTAGATACCTGTGGCTTTGTAAGCTCTTTTTTGCTGTTTGAGACGTGCATTTGAAGCTGCCTTCGGCGTCTTCACTCTGGCAGATAAACAGCTCTCAGCGCCGACTGACCTGATTTATGACTTCATAAACATCTGGTTTCAGCGAGGTGCTTAACCATGTCTCCTCAGGAGGTCGTTTGGAGCTGTTTTCTGCTCTGTTGACACGTCAAACTGACAATGACCCTTCTGCACAGAAGGGTCATTGTCGGATCAGATTCTCTGCAATTGGCGTTGTTGACAGTGTTTCTGCTTTGATGTGAGCCCCTAGCCTCAAGTTTCAGCTTTGAAGTTGCTGCGCGGCAACACAACGGCAGATGTTAGCATCGTGTCATGTTAGCCTTCCCGAGAGTACAGCAGAGGAAGTGGAGGAAAACCAAACCCAGCCAACCAAAGAGCACTTTTTATAGGTAAGAAAACACTTCAGATTCCCTCCTGAGTCAGACCCGTTTACACAGTTTCAGAATTCACAGCAAAGTAGTTCCCCCTGTAGACGACTGTGCATCAAAAACAACATCCGCGCAGACAGACCGCTAATAGAAGCGCTCATAGTTCATTAGCTGTTAGCTGTAGACCCCAAACTGCTGAAAGCGCTTTGCTTTTTGTTTACACAGCAACAGATGTCGGGCTGTTTTTGAACCACTCAACGATGGAACCGTATCGTTTCCGTATTGCTCCATTTTAGGCCCTCTAAGGCCTTTTTACAGCGATGTAACGGGGCGAGATTGGAGCCCATAACTACAGTTATGGTCAACTAGCGAGCGACTTGACTCTGCTAGTCTTATTATCGCTCCTCCTACAAAATGTGGATTTGCTGCATCAACACTGATCAGTGGAGACCAAGTCGGCCAATCGGCCCACTGAGTCAATCGCTAACGTTCTGACAAACACCACCACCTACAGGCCCGGCATGCTCTCTGCAGCCTGCAGCCAGTTGTCATGGAAGCGGGTGAACACAGAACCATTTTGAAAACACAAATGTGGCCCAAACCAAATTAAAAATATTAAAGTTAAACGGGGCCTTCGATCCCGGATCACCGTCTTTTCCAAGAATACTTAATAAAGAACCTCAGAGTTTGCTCTGGTCAGCCACCAGGGGGCGACCAACGCGCTCTCTACGACATGTTCTGTCCCAAAAGGAGCCAGACTGGAAACCACAGGTCCAAACTGCACCAGTTTCAGAACCACAGTGGTGCTGGTGGATTTAGGGGTGAAGGATCTGAGGAGCCACCTAAAGCTCTTATCAGAGCTGCATCTGGTCACCTCCTCATGCAGAACGCTCCGGCGCTGCCGCCAGCTGTCAGCGGGCCAGACGCTCAGCGGGGCCGCTGCCAAAACTCCCCCAGAGGAGTAAAGCCTTCAGGCTGGAGAGCCACGCATCACAATGCTGGGTTTTCTCCATTTCATGCTCTCATACTCCCCATTGTCCCCCAGCTTTCACAGCCTCGCGTCCCAAAGGGCTTCAAAAGGCCGCGTGACATTGCCTCACCCCCTGTTTGCAAAGCACGCGGCGTTTCCACCTCCGCCCGGTTCCACTGTGTTTTTCCACCTCCAAACTCCCAATCTGAGCCATCTGGGCCCGAACGCCATCGCTCCTTATCTCCTCACGCCGTGTCCACGGCGTTGTAAACAGGAGGCGCCTGGACGGGTCCCGTCTGTCCTCGCCGCGGCCTGTTTTGTCTGCGAGAGTCAGCGCCGTCCACCTTCGCGCCTACGAAGTCTCGGAGGTGTTTGGTTTATTTTGTCCCAGTCAGGACACAACAGTGGTGCTGTGGTGTGCTGGACCTCCTTTTATCAACAAACCAGCGGAACTGCTCGTGTTTATTTGAGTTTCTTTGGGGTTGTATCGGTTTTACGGACAGTCGTGGTGCAATTTAGCAGTCAGAAATAGCCCTTGACGCTAGCCATGGCTTTGCTTTGTGTGTGGTTTGGTGACATCTAGTGGTGACAGTACACATAGCACACGGTGATTTTCACTGTTTTCACGGCAGAAGTTCCTCATGTTCCTCCAAAAAAACCTGAGAAAAAGGAAAATGATGACGAAACCTTTCATTTACAACCATTTTCCGGACCACTTTAGCCTTTCTGCAGCCTCTCCCAGCAGCGGACTGGAGAAGGCAGCTTACACCCCTCAAGCAAGTCACCAGTTCTTCGTAGCGGTCTGGTGCCTTGCTCAAGGGAACATCTGCATCTCCCGGTTCCTCCACCAACCATCTTCTGGACCACGCAGGGGCTTGAACCCTTGATTTTGTGGAGTTTTAGGGTGGCCTGCAGAGCTGCTGTAGTCCAGACAGACACCTCAGAGGGCAGGAACGATTTAGATTTCCCAGAATTCCCGAGGGGCGTGGCCACGAGCTGAAGAATGCTGATTGGTGGAAAACCAGGATGATCACAGGTGAAAGATAAATCTGTAATGGTTGTTATTGGTTTTGGGGCCTTATCATTTAGGGACACGAACTCCTGTTAAACTATACTTTTTAATATTTCCTTGTTTCTTGTAATATTCAGCCTTTTACTCTGCAACCTTATTTTGGTCATTTCAGCAACAGTGGAGTCGTCCCCTCCTCCCTTTACCATGAGAAAAGAACAAAATGAACAGTTTCACCACAGCAAACTGGCCCTTTTCTCCCGGTGAGGTCCTCTCAGTGGTGAGAATGGGCTTTCTACCATTTCCTGTCACAGCGGTGCCCAGCAGAGGGATGACCGCTACCTTCAACGCCGGCTTTTGTGAAGCTCTGGGCCACACCAGAGCAAGCGGAGAGGACCACACATGGAGGGGGAGGAAGCCCAAGCTTGGGGGGAGAGTGGATAACAGGGAATTAATGGCCTTGTTATCACAGAGGGTGAAAAACGAAAGGATGAGGCCTTTTTTCCCACCTCCAAACCTCATCTCTTAAAGGACTTTATGGACATCAGAGGTGTCTGAAAGGTCCCCGGCTGGTTAAACGCCGTGGATGTGCCCCCTCCAGTGCAGCACCGGAGCATCCAAAAACACAAATAAATGACTAAAAATGTGGAGGGAAGGCCGAAGCTGCGCAGGCTTTGGCACACAGGTGTAATTAGTGGTTAGCTCATTGGGAACTTCAGGAAGAAGAACCCTCTGTTTCCTCCTCTGCTGTTGTTCTGCTGTAATTATGAACCAGATTACTCAGTTTGGTCTGTTTGGTCTCCGCTTAGCGATCCGGTCACAGGCAGGGTCACGCAGTGCCTCCAGAGGTCCATAAAGTGTCCTCACTTGTGAATGCTGGGGGAAGGCAGCTCCATTGTTGCCGCACTGCTGAGGATGGTTCTGTAAAGCAGGCCTCCTCCACACCAGCGTTGACTGGGGGGGGGGGGGGTTCCTCTGAAAGGTTGTTTAGTCCCAAAAAAAGATCTATCATCAGACATTAACCTAGTTTTGTTTAGAGATCTGCAATTGCTGTGTTTTCATGGGCTTAGCAGTTTGATATTCATGTAAATATTGACCCGGGTTCTCCTCCATGAGTGCTGGAATGTGAGTTTATGGAGAAAAGTTGAACAGAAAGTATTTATTACTGTTTCTCTTCAGCCATCGGTGGTCTATCAGTCGCTAAAAAACATTTATTTTTTCTAGTTTACTTAATTTAAATTCAACATTGTTTTCTCAGTGGTGCTCTAATGCTAACAGTTTACTAGCTAGTTGAGAATATATTATTAATTACGAATTCTAATGGAGCTACACTTGTTGCCTTGGTGATATATCTAATAAACACAGGAGCTGTGTAACATCAGTGGATCATGTGTTTGGCAGCCTATTATTCATATTTGTGAGTTTTTAAAAAGAGAAGATAAACTTTGTTTTGATTAGCATTTAAATGTAGCAGGAAACTAGCATCAGTTTGAGTATCTATGCTGATGAATATGAACATGTGACATTATTTCCACATCCCAGGCCAGCAGCTGAGGAACATTTGCGGTTATTTGTGTGCGTCTGCATCTCATTTGCTGGCTGTGTTGTGGTGCAGCTCAGTCATGGATTCAGCAGGGCGTGTCACCCTAAAAATGGCTCCAAATAAAGCTAGCTTCTCGGTTTAACTTGCCCAAGATATTCTGTTGTGTTTCATGACTTTCCCGTGAGTGTCCGACAATCTGGAGACTAAAGTGAGTGATTAATTCTTCAGGGTTAGCACGTATCATAACGACAGATGTTAAAAGAGGTTCCAGATGGAGAACCCGATCTTCAGAGCAGGTCCTCGGCTCTGCCTTTATGATCACCTCCCAAAACTACACCGCTGATTAAAGCAGCCTGACGGACAACCGTTTCTGACGTTTGAGGGAAACTGCAGGAATAGCTCTTAACCTGGTCTCAGACGATCCCCCACAATCGTCCAGATGATGATTCACTCCAGTTGTGAAGCTCCTTGTGGCGGTTGAGCAACTTTTGAGCCCGCCTGCTAAACCTGCCCGCAGGCAGACGCCATTAAATTACTGTTATTAAAATCTAGAAGCTGGACTTGTTAAGGAAGGGAACCACACGAGGCATGTGCAGAATTATATATATATATATGTATATATATATATACATATATATATATACATATATATATACATACATATCTATATCTATATATATATATATATATATATATATATATAGTCTTTATATATATATAGTCTTTATATATATATATATATATATATATATATATATATATATATATATATATATATGTATATATATATATGTACATATATATATATGTATATATAAAGACTACATTAGCCTGCTGGGACAGTTTTCAGAACAATTTAATGGATTAAACACTGTCAACATGCTATGCTAGCATGTTAGCACATCACTAAGGACCTGTTGGTGTTAGCATTTGCCACTGTTATTTGCAGCTGCTCCAACGTGTCAGACTGAATTGGTTAGAAATTACTAATCTAGTTTACAACTCCAAGAAAAGAGGGAAAAAAGTGACGCAGCAGAAGGGGCGGGGCTAAATAAGCCTAAAGTTTGTCTAAAGTTTTGTCTAAATCATCAGATCTGGGACAAATCTGCGAGTTTGCGCCGCAGTTTTAAAAGCACTTTTCAGCCTCTTTGTTGGGAAATAGTGTTGAAATTCCCACCATCACTCTCAGATGTGCAAAACTCTGTGTTTACGTCCCAAAATAAAAACCTCCGCCAGCTTTAATGCAATATCCTGCACAGCTCCTGTGCGCAGGGCAGGGTGGGGGTGGCCGTGGAGCTGCTGCGTGCGCGCGGGGAGGGGGGACGCGCTCCTGGAGAAATTTGATCCCGCAAAGGGCCCTTTAAAGGAATATAGGATGAGACGGATGAATGGAGCTGAGTGAGTCCCGCTGCTGTGCGCGCACTCACAGACCCGAGGACGGCCGCGGTGGCACCGGACATGAGGGAGGACTGAGCCCGCCCGAGGCTGCGCGTCGACCGGGAGAGGAAGGAGTTATGCGCCGGGCGCGAAGCAGCTGCCGGAGAAAAGGTCCGTGAGCCGGAGGAAGCCGAGCAGACGACGGAGTCAGGTAAAGTTGGAGAGACGGAGGGGGGGGGGTCGCAGGGGCTGGAGCGGCAGCTGGGGGGTATTTTTAAGAGATGTCTAAAGTCTGGCTCAGCCCGAGTTTTGCTGACCGGCTGTTTTAGGGTTGATTCCGCTGATCTGAGCGCGTCTGGCACACCTGTTTCCCGGGTCCATCAGAACCAGCTTGTTTGGGTCCGCACACGGATCATCGCGCGCGTAATTAGAGGTAAACTGAGTGTTTATTGCTGGCACACATGCGCACACTCATGCGTCAAATGGAGCAGTCAAAGCTGATCGTCCAGCACCCCCCCCCCCCCCCCCCCCCCCCCACGACATTTGCACGTCTTTCTACTGTTTCCCACCTCGGTCCAGAAGAATGCAGAGGCTGTGTTAAAGGCAGGCGCTGATAATGGTGGACAGGCTGAGGTCTGTCATTAACCTGAGCCGCAGAGGTGCATGCTGGGAAAAGTCAGGAGGAGAGGATGGAGAGGGTGGCAGAAAGTGAGAGGCGGAGGAAGACACTGTAGATAAGATAAAGGTGTGTGTGTGTGTGTGTGAGAGAAAGGTCAAGGAACCTGGGGTCCTACAGTTGTTGCTGTAAAATCGGACCAAAATAATGAGGCACTAATTCAGACAAAGGCCTGAGGCCCACCTGCCGGATCCGAGTGGACAGGGGTCACTTTGGCTACATACCCAGGGCCACAGAGGAGCCGGGGTCGTAGTTAACACACCCGCTGGACTCCTCGTGCACTTCTTCCTCTTGTTTGTGCACTCTGGGATCGGCCACGCTGATATAAATCAGCTCAATCCGACCCAGATTCATACGCACGTGCTCCCCTGCTGTTTTATTTTTTATTTTTTTACGAGGAGGAGTGGGGGGGGGGGGCCCGTGGCAGAAAGTAGGGGAATCCAAGCCGGACCCTCTCGGCAGAGACAACAACAGCGGCGGGGGGATTTGAAGCGTCTGGCGGGGATGATATCAGCGCAGCGCCTGATCACTTACATCACCGCAGCTGCGTGCTCAGCAGTGTGTCAGCCTGCGCGTGTGTCTGTTTCTAATCTTTATTCCTGCCTGCGTCTCCATCTGCGAGTGTCCGAGATTTACGAGCGGCCCAGGGAAGCGTGCGCTCCAGGATGTGCTGATGGAGGAGGCGCTGGTCCGTGCGGGGGCCTGGCTGGAGAGCCGTGCGTCCTCTCGGAAGCTCCTGCCTGCCCACCGTGGCGTCCTGCAAAATCTCACAGCTTGACGGAAACAGACAGAGCCCCCGTTCACCCCCTCTGGGTGGCCCAGAGACCAGCACGGTCTCGGGGAGCTTGTTTCCCACCCCAGCATCGGTATCGGGCCAGAAAAGCCTCTCCGGATCACGTGTAACAGCTGGAAAACTGTCATCTGCGCCTCTAAACCGCCCCACGATGGAAGGTTACGCTCTGACGGGGGAGAAAATGACGCCTCCAGTCTCAAGAAAAGCGTGACTCCCACACGCGCTGCTTCTGGAAGGTGGACCGGTGGTGGGGAGGCGACGTGGCCTCCCGGGCCTCACATCTGCGGGCTCACGTTCTGGACAGTGGTTGGTCGACCTCGGGTCCAACGAGGGTCGTCTGCTGTGCTCACAGCTCGTTTGCTCCCAGCTGCTGGGCTGAAAAGGTCACCGAAGAGGTCGGATTTTTTGCCCCGCCCTCACGCCGGGGGAGACGCCGTAGCTGGACCTGGGCTGCTCTGCGTGGGCACGGCGGTCGGCTGAGCGAAGCCTCCACATGCACGGCTGTAATTTGTTTGCTAGGCCTGTATTTATGAACATGCTAATTGCAGGGGGGCGCAGTTATAGTGGCTGGACTTTGAACGTCTGCTGTTCTGCTGACGCTGCCTGGCTGAAGTCTGAGTCTGGAGGACTTTTCCTCCCGTCTGTGGCTGCTTCTGTCTCCAGAACTGGGGCCTCAGTCTTTCTGAATGAGCGTCCCCTCAGAGGAGAAGAGAAAGACCCTCCTCAGGTAAAAATAACCCCGGCGTCCATGTTTCCCACATCGGCCACGCGGCTCATTCATCCTCACACATTCCTGACTCCTTTCTTCTGAGGCGAGCCCCCTCCTGTCCGGCCGTGATGGGACCGTCACGTAGAAAGACGCCATTGTGCCGCGCGGGCTCTCGTTTCAGCCGTGCCTTGTAATTAAGGAGGGCTTGCACGGCGAGGGAGGAGGGGGTCAGGGGCCGAGGCAGTGGGTTAGTAGGTAATTTGGCTAAAAAACAGAGCGCTGACCTGCTTTGTAGCGCAGCTCACACGCACGAACCCGACCCCCCCCCCGCCGACAGCCGGCCTCCCTGCTGGGGTTTTGTTCAGTGTGTGTGGGCATGTGGAGAGGCTGCGGACGGAGGGAGAATAGTTCCATCTGTGGCAGTCGTGAGCTGCCTTCCCCGTGAGGAAGTCATTCAGGACTCGTCATTAGCGCTCGCTTTACTCATTTCCTCGGTGAATCATGGGAAGTGCGGTCAGCCGAGGGGTCAAATCACGTATGTGTTAAGTGAAAACAGAAGATTAAACCTCCTCGGAAGGTCGAATCGAGCGCGATGACTCATCCAGAGGGCGAATTATTGTCTTCAGAGTGCGACCGTGACTGTGACTTGTTTTTTTTTTCCCCCTCCCTTTCAGTGTTAAATTCAGCTTCTCGCCATGGCTGACGTGCTGGAGAGCAGCGGAGGGTCAGGAGCTGTCAGGGCGGCGAGCGTGGACTGGCAGCAGCGCTGCGTCGCTCTGGAGATGCAGCTCCTGAGGTTCCGGATCCAGGCGGGGAAAATCAGAGAGCTGCTGGCGGAGAAGGTCAGATTCCAGGTTTCAGATTTTAACCCTTTTTTCTAGCTTCTCCGGATCAAAAATGTGGTTCTTTCTTCTCCTTTTTTAGCACCCAGCTCTGTTTATCTGCACTGTTATCTACACAGATGTTTCCACACAGAAATGAGTTTTTAAGGGTCGGGTGAACAGCTGGAGTTCTACTTTTTACACAGTAAATCAAAACCATGTGACTTTGTTTTGGTAAACCTTAACCTAGCGTGGCTAACAGTGTTATACCTGTTGTACCTGAACACCCGACAGCTCAGTAACCATGACAGGAGGCGGCGCCGTGCACTATAGACCTCCAGCTGCAGCTCATTTCCCCAACGTTGAACTGGGTTTACTGGAGGTCATAAATACTGATGAGAATACTTTTATTACAGCTTAAAAACAACAACAACAAACAAAAAGATGTGTAACCTTGCAAGTTTTCCTTTGTAACCACCTCCAGCTGCTGGTGGGGGGGCAACATTCCCGAGCCAGATGGGAAATGTAGTTTCTGTGGAGTTTGCGTATGAGGAGTGAGCCGAGCGTCAGAGCAGCGTTAGCCTTTTGGAGCTAATATTTTAAAAGCCCATCTCAGATTGGGAGAAGTTGTTTTCTTGTTGTTTAAACTGGTCAGAACCCTTTTGAACTCCAAAGCGGGCCAGGCTGCACCATATTCTGACCGAACGCTGCGTAGATTTTGGTGCCTCGTGGGATTATTTCTCATCTGGAGCACCAGGAGACAATTAAGAGCACGTGAATCAGTCCGAAAGGCGGGTGTGGGTGACAGCCTGCTGACACGTGTGCGCGGAGATAAGGGAGGACGCTCGGCCTCTCTGGCACCGGCTCAGTCCACTCATGCTGCGTCACTGGAGGCAGCCGACGCCAATATTCAAGATTTCAGCTCATTTTTGGTGCCTTCCTTCCAGTTTGGAAATAACCAGCAGCTGCCGGCCAAATGCTCGTAAATCTGCGGCTGCTGTAAATCCCGAACGAGCAGACGCTCGGGGAGTAATGAGCAGAGATGTGGAGAGTTCAGAGTCTTGGACCAGGGGAGGGAAACCAAGAAGAACCTCCTCCCGTGTGGACGGTCCCTGCAGGTTACGGTGGATGTCTGGACTCCAGCACGTGTCTCTTTCGCCTTCTTTGGAGGCTCTTTCGGAGCCGTTCCTGGTTCTGAAGCGCTGCGGCGGCTCGCTCGGCCAGCAGGATGTTTACAGTGCAAACATGACCCAGAGCCCCATGAGAGCAGGATGCCTCCCTGCTGCTCCTCTGTCAGGTCCTGTCAGACCTGCGTCCGTCACAGGAGGGATCCCGGGGAATTATCATCGATACAACAATGTGGCCCGGCGCTAACCCTCACACGCTCGGCTCTGTTTTGAAGGGAGGCTGGGGGTGGGGGTGGGGGTGGGGAGTCACTGCTGTTCTGTTATTGCTGTTTGGAAAGTCTGCTTCTCGCTCCTCGTCCCCTCTCTTGCCAAGTTAGGAGTGTTTTACGCATTGACCCACTTTGGCATGGAAAAACATGAGGAAAAAAAAAAGTTGATGTGGTTGCTTGTGTCATGGCGTTCATCCCCAGAGGTTGGGGGGGGGGGGGGGGGGGGGGGGTTGAGGGAGCCGTTTTTTATCGCCTGGGATTAGAAGTGATCCAGATACAGCTACTTTTACAGCTCCCAGAGCTGTCGGCCAATGTCGTTTGTCCTCAGATAAGCAAATTTACTTTCATTACTCCGATAATCTGATCCTGGACTAATCAGATTAAGCTCCTCCACAGAGTGGGGTCACTGCTCAGTGGGTTCAGGACATGTTTGGATCAGGACTTTCTCCCACCTCTGGTCTCTCTGTGTCCTGTTTGAGTCCAGTTCTTGTGGCTAATGGCCGAGCTAGAGTCGGTTTCAACCATCAGCTGTGCGGGCGGGTTAATGACCAACGTTAAGATCAACAGGTGGAGTTTATGTTTGACCGTCTGGGGGTCTTTTTACTTCCTCTCCTTTAATCTGAGCGCAGATGTGGCTCTTTTTCTGGTCCTGACACTGAACAGACAACATGTAGCTGTTGGGAAACCAAGGAGCTGCTGCTTTATCTGGTTTTGTGTTTCCCTGTGGAATCAAACCCCTGTGGAGCCCTTCGTAGTTCCTGTAGATAGTTCCAGGACCTGTGGACTCTTGAATGTTCAGCACTGCTGAATAAATAAGCAGGAACCTTCCTGGAATCCCAGAAAAACCACTAGCTTTGAGTTCTCCTAAATTCTTGATTGGCTTTTGAAAGTACCTGAGCAGACATTAAAGCATGTTTAGGCTCTTTTGTGCTAATCAATCCAGTGTCGATCTGAAGGCCTCGAGCCCGTCTCCTCTGCTGGAGGAGAGGTGGGACTGAAGACATCACAGCCTGGTTCAGCTTGGACGTGCTGGAGCTCAGACGTTCCGTGGTGCTCCTGCCGAGGCTCTGCAACACGCAGGGGGTCAACACGGGGAAATGTGAGACTCCTCAGGCACAGTGTCCAGAAGGCGACCCTGAGCTGGTGCTGCGGCCCGGCAGACGCTGCATTGCAGACATACCTGCGTCACGCCTGCTCAGCAACTGTTGGACTCTGCAGTTAGCAAACAGAGACGGACGGGGAGATAACCATTAGCCTCGCCTCATCTGCACCATATCTGATGGCCTGAAGGGGAATTCTGCGTTTCTATGGCAACGAGCAGGCTTGCAGATGAGAAAAGTACTTCACAGGGTGTCGGAGGACGACAGCGGTTGGACCTTAAAGACCAGGCGTCGTCTGGTTACTCACCACCAGCCGTTAGCACATGCTAATGTGGCTTCAAAGGAGCATTCGCACGGTGTGAGTGTTGAATTCTGGGAGGGGGGGGGCTTTATGAAGGTGACGAGTAGGCTGACAAAAAGAAACAAAAGGAAGGGAAACAAAGATGATGGGAGGAATTCAAATGGGTCTCTCAAGCAGAGTGAATCCATTAGTGTGTTTGTTCTCCTTTGACCTGGGTCACTGAGCTCCACAGAAGGGGACGCCCGTGTTGAACATGTGCACGTACGAGCATTCGGAGGTATTCGGTGCACGTGGGATGGGCGCGAGGGCCACTCGCAGATGTGTGCGTGCACGCAGGATGGTCGGTGTTAGCCTTTGGAAATGTGCGCAGGCATGCTGACACAAAAGGTGCTTGTGAGGAAACCGTGGCATTTTTATGGTGTTTGACCAGTGGACGTACTGGGAGACTGGTTCAAACTGGGAGACTGGTTCAAACTGGGAGACTGGTTCAAACTGGGAGACTGGTCCAAACTGGGGGACTGGTCCAAACTGGGAGACTGGTTCAAGCTGGGGGACTGGTTCAAGCTGGGGGACTGGTTCAAACTGGGAGACTGGTCCAAACTGGGGGACTGGTTCAAACTGGGAGACTGGTCCAAGTACATTTTGGAGTTGAGATGATGTGAGTAATATTGCCATGGAGGATCTCTCCTTTGGGATCCGATGCACTCAATCTCCTGTCTTTTATTCTGCTGGTTCCACCCTCGTTGGTGTCTTAATTAAGAGGTTCTTCTGTTTTCCAGATGCAGGAGCTGGAGCAGAGGGTGGTCGAGGCTGACCAGCGGGCGGAGAACGCTGAGAAACAGGTATTCAACTCTTCTCAGCCTGCTGCTGATGCAATAATCGGATTTTAAAAATGAACAGAAATTAAAAACACACCCAAAATGTTGCTTTGGCATCACAAATAACACCTACTGTCAGTACAACCACATATCAACTGTTGACTGGATGACTAATGCAGTTTACCTGAACCTAAAAAAAAAAAAATCAAAGGAAAATGAGGTATTGTCTGTTGTTTCATGTCTGAAACTTTTATCCGTAAATTGCTGCAGCTCCGGAATTCTTGGTTTTGTTTTGTCATAACTGCTACGTTGGTCTTTGATGGTGCTGAACAAAAGCTGGTGCGGGACATGTAATCTATCTCTTTTACTGTCGGGTTTATTCGCAGATTTGCTGTCATTACTGGCTCCTGCAGGCGTTAGCATAGCTGGTAATTTAGCGGTGAAAAAAGAACCTCAGAGCTTTTTTGCACTCTTTGTTTTGGGCTCATCCAAAGCTAGAAGTCACTTTAATTTCACACTTTGATTTCAGATCCATGCCATGGAAGAAAAGCTGAAATCCGCCAACATCCAAACCAGTGAATCGGAGAGCCTTTTGTACAGGAGGCATCAAGATCTGACCATCCAGGTTCAGGAAAAAGACGCCGCGATACAAAGATTAGAGACGCAGCTGGAAAAACAGGTAGCAGACCGAGAACAGAAATGTCCATTTATGTTCATAAAATGTGCTTTGGGATCATCCGCCGACTGTTTTCTCTGGTCTTCAGGTCTTAGTCAGAGCCCAGGAGGCTAAAGTTATTGAGGAGAAGGCGGCAAAGATTAAAGACTGGGTCACCTTGAAGCTTAAAGAGGTGAGATCACACGACCTTCAGCATGTCCAACAAGATGCGGTGTCTTAAGGTATCGCCCCAACCAGGTCGACGTGCTCACGGAATAGTAATAGCTTGAGTGGTTGATGTATTTTTGTGTCTTTGTTGCAGATGGAACAAGAGAACCAGCAGCTGAAAATGGCCAACCTGAAACAGACGGAACAGATAATGTTGTTGCAGGACAAACTACAAGGTGGACGCAGCCTTTCCTGGTCTTTCTGATCATATTTTAGAATAAGAGTCGGATTCTTCTGATCTGCAGAATTGTCTCCTTTCATCACTTTGATCTCTTTGGTCTTCCTTCTTTGACGCTTGTCCGCAGCACTTCTGGAGAAAGCCTCCGCCTCTGGATCTCCCGCCACCTCTCCTGGAGCGGATACGCACCTGGTGCCCAGCAGTCCGATCTTTCCCCCCAGCTGCCCCGGCACTCCGCCTGCGCAGGATGACGGCTGGAGGCAGACCTGCCCCCGGGGGGCCAGAACCTCTCCGGCAGGTGAGCTGCCTTTGATTTGTTGTCTTGGATTTTAGGATCAGGAAGCTTTTAAACCGTCGGTTTACACCAATATGGCAACTTCCCCAGACTCTAGACAGAAAACGTAATCATTTTTGTTTTCAGGTATGGAAAAAGTTCCCATGTGGCAGCAAATATGATATTAAATGTAATGATCCTCCTCAGATGTGAAAAAGACGCTGGAACATTCCTCTAAGGGGATTTGCCTCGGAGACCTCGCGGCCCAAGATGCTCCGCTGTGGACCAGGGAGGGCCTCAGTAGTCCAGTTTCTATTTGCAGACCCGAGCCCTCGATGAGTCCAGAGTGTCCCTTGGGGGGCTTTGACAGAGACACCTCGTCTGATGAGCTCAATGACAAGTTCCGCTCCCAGTGCCTGCACTCTTCCACATCGTCCTCATCTTCCTCCTCAGCCTATGAGATGGCCCATGGACCAAGTTCCCCCGAGCCCACCATCAGATTGACATCCCTGTCGCGCTCCCCGTCAACCAACAACCCATTCCCAAACGTTCCGGTTCAACAGTCGGGCGCCAGCATGACACTCCCAAAAGTCCGGACCCCGCTCACCCCCAGAGACAGCATCCAACTGGTCAAGAAGCACTACAGCCAACCGCAGCCCAGCCTGGACCGGCTCCATCCGCTCAACGCTAACGCTAACGCAGACGTCACGACAGCGTCCTCCACCTCCTCCACCCTGAAGAGCACGGGCACCGCCACCGTGGCCTTCTCGCAGGTCATAGAGGAAACAGACATCGACGATGGGCTGTCTGACAGCATGGACGGGGTGGTGGAGGGTACGGGACTAGAACCACTCAGGGACGGAGTCTCTTTTGTGGGACTCGCTGAGGAACTGGAGCGGCTGGATCCTGAATCTCTGAAGCCACCGACACCTCCTTTACACCGCTTCCCTTCATGGGTAAACGCGCCCCAACAAGTTCAGCTAGTGAAGCTTTGGACAGTATTCTGTCGCCCATTCAGCATGTTAGCCTTTATAATAAATATTTGATTTACTTCACGGATCTCTGCAGGAGAGCCGGATCTATGCGGTGGCTAAATCAGGAATGAGAGTATCAGAAGCTGAACCTGGAGCCAGGAGCCCCGGACAGGGTGGGTCCCCCCACTGTTACAACCATTCTTAGGCACATTTCCTGAAAACAATGCCTCGGTGGGTGTTAAGGTTTAGGTTGTGATGTGGAAGCAGCAGAAGAGGCCGAGCAAACGCCGTTTCTCCTCTCAATCATAGCATCCAGCGCTACGCACACAGACACACAAATCAGAAGCAGCGGCCACCTGTCTACTTTTGTATTTTAAGTATCGCAACAGTCTAAACTGATGTTGTCGGGGGGTCCGATCCGCACTGGAGACGACCGTGAAGAGGAGCGGTTCCTGTGAAGTTCCTGCCCCCGGTGGAAACGTGACTATTGTTAGCAGCAGCACGGTCGCTATCTGTTGGGAATTCTGCTGCTGCTGCTAAGCAGCTGTGAAGGTGTGCGGTTGCTTCTGGATCTGTCATTGCCTCATTTGATGTCACTTCCTTTGGCCCGAGGCTCCAGACACACCTTCACAGGTGTGTGCCCCCCCCCCAGCTCTTCCCCTCTTCCCCAACCCGGTGGTGAAAATAGAAGGAGGCTCAGAGGAGCTGACAGAGAGGCTGCTTTTTAATCAGCTGTGATGAAAGAACCGGGCCTGGCTGTAATTACTGCTGTGCGTTCTGTTCCGACATCATCCATTATGTCAGGATGCAGACGGCGAGCTCTGACAGCAACGGCGGCCAGCACGGCCCCTGTTGTGGATTAACCTCGCCGCTTCTTCAGCTTCCTCTTGGCTTTAAACCTTTCTGCAGCATCTGGGTCTGGTCGCTGCTTCGCAGCTTCTGGCCTTTTCTGGCTCTCATACACTTCATTCCATTACTGGATCAGCAGTGTCCCGTCTGTCCCGCAGGGTCCAGCTTACCTCAGTATTCGACGACGGGCCCGTTCAGTCCGCTGATCTATAAGAACATCAGCGTTCCGGTCTACACCACGCTGAAGGGGGTGAGCGATGTTTGACGCTGGAGGTGCGTGAGCTGCGTGTTCTCCTGCGACTTCATGAGCTGGCGTTTTGTTTCAGAGAGCCACTCAGATCAGCAGCGTGCCGCTGCCCGATGACGAGTCTGGGTCTGAGGACGACAGCAGCTCCCTGGCCAGTTTACGGACCTCCATCATCAGCCCGGACAAGAAGGGAAGTGTCCCGGGAAGCCCGCGAGCTGTCAAACGAGGTGAAGACATTCAGGGAAAATCGAATACGGACGGGATTAGAACCTTGAACTCACTGCAGAGCCATAGGTGCATGCTCTCCCCAACCCCCATTTTGGACCTCCTCTCTATTTTCTAGGTGTGTCCATGTCCTCCATCAGCTCAGAGAGTGATTATGCCATTCCTCCTGACGCCTACTCTATGGACAGCGACTACTCGGAGCCGGAGCATAAGGTCCTGCGCACCTCCTCTTACTCCTGCGAGAGCGCCGGACCTGTGAGTGCAGCCAGAACTCCACAGCTGAACACACGCTGCAGCTGTGTCTGACTCCATTTTGTCCCGTCGGCGCCCGCAGGAGGTGCTGGAGAAGTCTGGGTACCTGCTGAAGATGGGGAATCGGGTCAAGGCCTGGAAGCGGCGCTGGTTCATCCTGAGGAACGGAGAGATCCTCTACTACAAATCGCCGGTGAGCTTGAATCCCTCTCAGCCGGCCAGCCGGCCCGTTTCTGGTCAGGCTGTGATTCCGGTGTGCTTCGCTGTGTTCAGAGTGACGTCATCCGTAAACCGCAGGGGCAGATTGAGCTGAACTCCTGCTGTCGCATCGTACGTGGAGAAGGAGCACAGACGTTTCAGGTAGTTCATCTCTGTCCCAGAGATCGGCAGCAGCAGCAGCAGAGCTTCCGGGCTCTCCTGGAGCTGATTCTGATCTCCAACACTAGGATGCTATCTCACTTGGCCCGGCTCAGCATTTTTCCCATATTTTCTTCCCCTTTGGGTTAATCAGCTGATTACTGAGAAGAAGACCTTCTACCTGACCGCTGACTCACCCAATATCCTGGAGGACTGGATCAGGGTTCTGCAGAACATCATCAAAGTCCAGGCCAGCGGCCCGCTGACGGTGGAGGCCTCTGCCAAGCCCACCATCCGGGGTTGGCTCACAAAGGTAAAGACACAGAGGGGTCACCCACCGACCTGGACAAGCTGAATTTAACATTTTAGCTGCTTAAAAGTCACATGAATTCATGAATTGGTGCCATATTCATGTCGGTAGCCTCCTACGGGTTGGAGGGTTTTCATGTTTTAGCTGGAGCGGCTTCCATCTGTTGAGGAATCTCATCCTCCTTATCTGACTTCCACTCTGAGATAAGGATGAGCCAGACTTTCCCGCTGAGGCAGATAGCAGAAAGGCTGCAGATGGAGGTGTCTGTCGCCAGGGTGGGGAAGGTTCTGGGGAGCACGTCGGGACAGGGCTCTGAATGCTCGAAAGCCTGCGTCACGGTGACGGGTGTGAGGGGCCTCTGACAGCCTCGGTCTGAGCCGATGGAGCCCCCGTCTCCTCCGCACCTCCCCCACCACCACTGAGATGACAGCATCGCCGTTCAGTGCTGTTGACCCTTTTGAGGATCCTTTTACATTTGTTTTGGTCTGTGAAGTGGCCCCTAAATGAGCCTCACATCTGATTGGTGGCTTTCTTCTCCCAGGTCAAACACGGACACTCTAAGCTGGTCTGGTGCTCTTTGGTCGGAAAAGTCTTCAGCTACTACCGAATCCAGGAAGACAAGGTCCATCAACTCAAGCTAGCCTTTCATTCAGTGATATCTGGAACTGTCCTGATCACACGTGGCCTTTCTACGTCTTAGTTGCCTCTGGGGCAGCTGCAGATGCGCGAGGCCTCCGTACAGGAAGTGGATCGCTCCTGCGATTCGGACGAGGACTACGAGACGGGCAGCCGTGGCTTCCTGTCCTCTCACTGCACACTGGTGGTGAAGCCCAGAGACCAGAGTCCTACTTACCTGCTCATCGGCACCAGGCAGGAGAAGGTACCCAATGGGAGTATTCTGTTGAATACACGATGGGCTGTGTGTTTACGGGGGTCTCTCACACACAGGACACGTGGTTGTACCACCTGATGGTGGCAGCGGGCAGCAGCGCCACCTTCAATGTGGGCACAGAGTACGAGCGGCTCATCGGGACACTCCTGGATGCTGACGGAGACCCAGGTGAAAACACAGTGTTTAGAGCTGAGGGCTCCCAGCAGCTACGTGTTATTTTGATCCTCAGACAGCTTTAATCCAGGCTGCAGACTGTGTTTACGACTGGAGCAGCATGTGTGAAGCCGCCTCAGCTGTTGAGTCATTTGAAACTGGTCTTTTATGTGTGTGTTCCCCTTTTCCCAGAATCGGCCTTGTGGAGGAGCGAGGCCTTGAGTTTCTGTAAGGAGGGTCTGCGCTCGCCTCTCACCACGCTGCCCTCTGAAGCTCTGCAGACCGAGGCTCTCAAGCTTTTCAAGGTCAGTCTTGGCGGCGCCCGTCTGTTCTCATCCCTTCCCCGTCGCTGTCTGCTTCTCATGGGGAGGGCCTGCAGGAAGCATCTTCTGCCCTCCTTTGCTCCTTCCAAACCGAATCCCGTTTTGTCCCGTTTCCTGTCCTAATCAAAGCTCGGGCTCATTAAAAGTGCGGAGGAGAGATAATGCTGTAGATTAGCTGCCGACTGTTGCTGTGGTTTACAAACGATGTGAGAGGAGCCTCTTTAGAGAGGGAGGCTAGGACCTTCAGACCAGCAGAGACCCAGCAAAGAGAATGATGTCAATCATTCTCTTTATTTTCTGTTTTGTGCCCACCCAAAAGCACCCCCCTCCCCTGGCAGACCCGTCCTGGCTGCAGCTTTGAAAACTTGAATGGGTCGGCCTTCTTTGACCAGCCGGCCTTAAAAAACCCCAAACAAACACAAAGAATGTGAATGAATGGATGTGACATGCTGTTCAAGCTCCACTTCAGACCTTTGAAGTTTTAATGAATCTGACCACTGACGAAAAGTCCTCTCGTCTGTTTCCCGGCCGACCAGAACAAAGGTTGCGCCCGAAATAATTGCGGACGCATTCAGGGTCCACACTGACCCACTTTCTTTCCTGTTAAACTCAGTTTATCATCCGATGCTCCTGAACTCTCGCAGGTTAATTTTAATCCGCAGACGCTGATAAATGCGTGTTTCTATCTCCCCCTGCTGGCAGAGACGTGTAACTGTACCTTTTTCCGCAGTCCTGTCAGCTCTTCATCAACGTGCTGGTGGAGTCTCCCTCTGTTGATTACCACACCTCACTGGCCCAGAATGCCTTGCAGGTGTGCCTGACGCACCCGGAGCTCCAGAATGAGATGTACTGTCAGCTCATCAAGCAGACCAACCAGAGGATGCCGCACAACTACTCCCTGACACAGGTAAGGAAACCCACAAGTGTGTTGTTTTATTTACACACCTGAGGATTTATCCTAAAATGGATTGTCTTTAATTTCCCGCAGTGCTGGCAGCTGCTGTCCCTGTGCGTCGCTCTCTTCCTTCCCCAACAACATTTCCTGTGGTACCTGAAACAGTACCTGCAACGCAACGCAGACCCAAGGTGAGCCGCCAAAAATCTCATTCCCGAGGTACCATACCCACTCTCGTTCCACTTCCGTCCTCCCAGGAGCGAGGTGGGGAAGTATGCCGTGTACTGCCAGAGGTCCGTGGAGCGGACGCTCACCAACGGGGAGCGGGAGGCCAGACCTTCGCGTATGGAGATCGTCTCCATCCTGCTGAGGAACCCGTACCACCACTCGTTGCCGTTCAGCATCCCAGTGCATTTCATGAACAGCACCTACCAGGTTCGCCTCTTCCAACCGCGTGATTGGACAGAAACTACAGGAGGTTCTAACAAAATGTTCACAGCATAGTTTGAGGGAAGAAAAGCAGGCAGTGGGATCCAGACCGGCTGAGGCTCTGCTGGCTCGGGCTGCTGCGTCTGTCAGGCTTTCATGGAAGGTTCCTACCGCCTCTAAATGTCCTCTCGACAGGCCGTAAAATGGACTGTGAGGAGTTCTGGCTCCTGGTGAGCTCCGGCCCATCGTTTAACGAGTCAAGCTGGGTGTTCTGGATCTTACATTATCATCTCCTGGGGACCTGGAACCAGAACAGCAGTCTGTCTGGCCTTGGCTGCCTCTTAAGCTACTGGACACGCTCAGTCTGCAGTTCTGCAGGTTAAAGTTGTCCCAGTCTGGGCTGGACCCACTGAAAGTTCTCTGGTTTCTCACACAGGTGGTGGGTTTCGACGGCTCCACCACGGTGGAGGAGTTCCTCCACACGCTGAACCAGAGGATCGGTGTCAGGAAGCCTCAGCTCTCTGGATTTGCCCTGTTCACCGATCACCCGTCCGGCAAAGAACCGGAACACTGTCTACAGCCGTCTGCCAAGGTGAGGGAGCGGGTCACCGATCTGAGGTTCCTGTGGTGCCTTTATCCAATTCTGAGTTAAATACGGCATCTTTACCCTGCAATTTAATTCCACCCAGTCATAATAAAACTGGTGCTGTCGCTCCATTTTCATTTTGGGTTCTGAAAAGTTTCCATTTTCTTGGACGAGCTCATCAGAACAGTGAAAGTCTCCTTTTAGAGCTCTAAAACAAACTCTTTTGTGCTACTAACCTGCTGATGCAGCCAGAATATTGCAAACACTGCACGGAGATTGATTCCACCTGTTTTGCCAGATTTGTGATGTCATTTCCAAGTGGGAGCAGGCCCTGAAAGAACTGCATCCTGGGAAAAACGAGGGGACTCGGATCGTACGGCTAACATATAAAAGCAGGTAGATATTGTTTCCTTCACCAGCTTCTACGATCCCAGCGGACCGAGCTTCACCGTCTACGTGTGTGCAGGCTGTGTTTTAGAGCTCAGGTGAAAGGAGAAACGGAGCGAGAGCGCCTCCTGCTGGCCTACCAGGTGAACGACGAGGTCCAGCAGGGCCACTTTCCTGTCAACAAAGAGCTGGCTCTGGAGGTGGCTGCTCTCCTGGCACAGGTGAAGCTGTTAGCTCAGAGTTCAGATTTCATCCCACTCTTCAACATGTAAATGTGTCTGGAGAACCAGATTTGTGTGTGTCCATATCCAACACCATATCTCCAGTGAGATCAAACCCAGGAGGGGGCTGTAAACAGTCACCGCGTGGCCCAAACAAGCTCTACCTGCTCTTGCTTCAGGTGGAACACGGCGATCTGGAGAAACCTGCTGCCGCCTCCCCTCAGCCCAAGTCTCAGCTGCTCCTGCTGCAGGTCTTGGATCGCTTCTACCCCAAACGCTACAGACAGGACTGCGCCCCGGAGCAGCTCAGGTGAACCACAGCAGGGATCCCCCTGTCCTCCTGGGATGGTGCGCAACCCTCCTGGGAGAGCTGTGACCCTGCAACCTTCTCACTTTTCAGAGATCTCGCCGAGCGTCTGGCTAACAAGTGGTCCATGCTACGTGGGTGCAGCGCGTCCGAGTGTGTGAGGATCTATCTGACGGTGGCTCGGAAATGGCCCCTGTTCGGAGCCAAGCTCTACAGCGCCAAGGTAACGGGGAGACGGAGACTTCCCTGACAAAAACTTAGACCTTTACTCAGAGGGATGGTGCCTGTAGAGTCACCCGTCTCCCTTCATCCTGTTTGCAGCCCGTTCCGCCGTCTTCTGTTGAGCAGACCCAGGTGTGGCTGGCGGTCAACGAGGACGGGCTGTGCGTGCTCGACTTTACCATGGTGGGTGGAGCACAGGCCTCCGTCCAGCTGAGGTTCCTGGGAATTATGTCACGCTTCTTCACATTGTGTCTTTGCTTCCCAGAACACGCTGTTCACATATCCCTACCAGTGTGTGGTCACCTTTGGCGGTTGCCGTGACGACTTCATGGTGGTCACCAGCCAGCAGGGAGAGCCTGGTGTCGGGAGGAGGGGCGTGGAGAAGCTGGTGTTTGCGATGGCGAAACCAAAGGTGGGTTAATCTAACGCACCTGCAGAACAGCAAGCAGCACTTTAACAATGCCCAGACTGGTTAATGCTGCTCTGATCCGGCCCCAGATTCTGGAGCTGACCCTGCTCATGGCCGACTACATGAACCACTGGAACCCCGGCGTCTCACCCGCCTCGCACAAGCCGGGGGGGCAACACTGGGACATGGACGGCAGACATTTTCCCGCTATGAACTACACCACCAAGGGCCCCACGCTGCTGTGAGCAACAGGCGGGAGAGGGGCCTCCGGGACCGTGCAGGCTGCAGGGCTGGGTCTTGATACCTGTTTTACTAATTTTGGGGGGTTATGGGGGCTCAGCCTGACCTTTGTGCTCGACCCCAGAACCTTGACTCTCACAAACAACCTCATGTATTTAACGTCAAATAGAGCCTCGAGTGGCGGCAAAGCAGCAGCCATGAAATCTGAATTTGGTTGAATCCAGCTCTCCGTATCTTCTGGGTGGTCGGGGAGGCTTTTTTTAAAAAAAAAGAGAAATTAGGCTCATTATGGGATGTTTTCTAATCTTATTATATTTTTGTAGGGGGGTCAGTTATAATCTAGAAACAAGTCAAATAAAGGTGGCGTTTACTTCTCTCAGATCACATGTTAATATTGATATGACGAAGATCTACAGAGTCCGGTTCTGTGGTTTATGGTACATTAGAGTCCAGTACTAGTTTATGGTGCAATACTGTAGTTTATGGTACTGTAGTTTACAGTGGAATACAGTAGAGTGTATTGTGGTACTTGTTCTGCATAGTTCATCGGTGAATTTTGCAGATTAGGACATCACGATCAACTCAGCGGATCAGTAAAACTCAATTAGTTTTAACCTTTTTGGATCAAACCACTGTCTTCATAGTGTCCACTTTATTTATTTCACTCATAATATCGTCTTTCTTTTCATTCAAAACCAGTTTAAAGTACCACGGCTTTCCCATTTTAGTGGTGCCAGTTTAATTTAAGAGCAGATGTTTGATTACTGTATCTGTGTGAAGTTTTACAGATGTTGAGCAATAATGTCCTTATATAACAGGTGGGTGAGAGATAATAAATATGTTTTCTGTAATTGGGTGTTTTTACTCTGTTTTCACACTGCAACAAAGCAACAAAGCTTTTCAGAATAAACTCAGTTCAGTGTGTTGATATTAAAACTGGAATTAAATAAAATAGTGATTTCGTATGTGAGTACTGGGAAAGCTTCACATTTTACGACCGTTTTTTGAGTCTAATCTGTTCAGAAAACGCTTCCTGAGCACAGTCAGAAAACTATGTGATAATAAAAAAATAAAAAGAGGGTTCAACGTTCTCTGTGCTGCTTTGACAACCCCCCCAGTCCACATGTCTTACTGCCTGTGTCACGGTGGAAGCTGTTTTTTTTCTTCAAGGGGAGTTGAAGCCCTGATGGGCTTTCCTGCCAAGTATTTGCAGTAAATCCCCTGTTTTTACAGCCTCTCTGAGGCTCTTTTTGTTCCACAGTTGCTCTTCTACAAACGGCATTGAAGCAATCTTGGTGCACAGATGCAATTTTTTGTGTGTTGTTGAAAAATGTTGAATTAACTAAACGGACGACGGCTTTAACCTCCAGATTTTTAATGATCACAGTTTGAATAATGAACATCAATCTGCTTTTTACACTGTTTGATGACTTTAGTAGCATTTTGTTCACTGAGACTAATTAATTATCCAAATATTGAGGTGGGTCCCCTTCCAGGGACTTCCTGCCATGTTTCTACAGTATTCCAGAATGGACAAACGGAGCAACCCCTGTCGTTAAATTTTAAAAACAAAAACATTTTAATAACCTAAAGTGAACACCCCTGTACACTCGTGTGGTTGCTCTGAGTTTAATCTCGCCACCACTAGATGGCACCAGACAACACTGGACAGTTTAATAAGTCATTTATTATCAATTCGGGCAGGGCAATTATACTATTTTATTGCAGTTGTTGAGGATTTAGACTTAGTAGCTAGTTTGTAGTTTGTATTTTCAACAACCCTATTGATTCCGGCAATACTTTAAGGTTAAAACTGTTAGTTTAGATGCATGATTCTGATACTTCTGACGGATTGATGAGAAAGATTTTACCTGCGAATTTTGGGATTAAATCTATATTCAGAGGGAGCAAAATTTAAAGCCTGGAAATATTTATTAAGGCTCGACCTTTCTCAAAGTCGCCCCCCCTGCATATTTACTTTCATGAGACACTTATTGCAACAGTTTAAACACTCTAAAGCATCGGCATCGACCGCTGATAAAGCAGACCGCTGCTTATCTCCTCATGTTTGCAGTGTGTCGTCTCTCCGGGACCCGAGAGGCTCCGAGGAGAGTGGATGTGAAGCAACAGCCCTGGTAATTGATTCCATACCAGCGGAGCCTCCTGTGACCGCTGGCTGAGACGCGGCTGCGCTTTCTGCAGTGTGGGCTGCGGCTTTACAGGAGCACCAGCTGATAAGCGACGCCAGCGGGGCCAAATAGCCGAGCACCATCATTAGAGAACAGGAAAGCAAACAGGTAAACAAACTGGGGCGTCTGTTAGCATCCAGGCTTAATGTCAGCGATATGCGGACGCGCTTAAAGCGCGGATAACACGTATTTCACGTGTTCCTCTCGTGTGCTTGCTTCGCCAGAAAGGCTGCTACTGTAAAGAAAATGACAGCGCAGAAGCCCAGGAGCATGCTTCGAGAAGCCTCTCATCAGATTATTGCTGGAGGATCAGCAGGTAAGCGTAGTAAACGTGTCCACTATTGGCAGCGATTACACAACCGTTTCTGCGCGCGCGCTGCTAACGTTGTTTAGCCTAGCATAAAGTTAGAATGAAAGCTACGACACCACCACCATTCACCTCTCCACGACGATGGTGCTAAAATAAATCAAGTTGCAACCATTGTTATTAAGCCAGGTAAATCTGGGCTAAGTCTTCCGCCGTTTTTCTAGCGCCAAAGGTTAGGACATTTGACAAGATGGTTCGGTGATGTGAACCCGGAAATGTCGTTCGGTTGGAAGCCCGCGCATGCGCACAAGTGTGCTGGTGTCAGGCGGTTCATGGAAAAGTGGCCGAGTTTTGTAAGAAATATGGTAAATATTCATGTTTAAACTAGTGATGTTTATTGATTATCATGTGTATGAGTCTGAGAGGCAGTATAACCAGATCATATGTGCACTTATTCAAGATAGTGTAGTTACATTTTTACAGGCATGTACAAATTTAGTTTAAAAGTGTATTTTAGGACATTTTGGTTGTTCCCTTTCTTAACAGATGTTAAAACAGCAAATTTGAACCTCCTATAATTAACCAGTATCTGGTCACCAATGGCATCACTGAACACACATTTTGATAAGAGAGCCTTTGCGTGTTGTATTTTTATAATGATTTACTGTAATACACACTGCTTAAAATACTTAATTTGACAGCTCTGTCTGTATTTCATTTTTGCATTTCAAGGGTTTTTGCAATTTGGATGATTTTGAGGTTTATAAATAATTGAGTGGATATTTCGTGCTGTAGTGAGGGGGGAAAAAAAGGAGCAATGGGTCAAAGTTCAAGTTGGTGGCTGGGTGGCACAGGCCATCCCAGCAGTCAGTGGGTCAGAGGCAGGAATACACCAGCACAGAGGACACACACTTTCACCTACATGCAACAGTTTCAGTCAAGGTAATATAAACAAAAGGACTGAGCTGAACTTTGAGTCAGACTCGAACACGCATAAAGGCTGTTGGGTCAGTCAGCTCATAACCCTGAAGGGAACGACCCCCCGGTGCAGCGGGTCCAGTTTTTAGTTGGAATTTTGACAATTATCAGCTGCTGCTGTTGTCGAGTCCACAGACCCAATCTAAGAAAAGAAAAGGGAACATTAAGTCAAACTTTCCTGGCTATTATTGTGGATTACAAGAATAAAAAAGGAAGTTTTTTCTTTTTTGTCACCTCTGCTGATCAAGCTAAGTGCTGCAAACCATAAAGGCAGAAATATTTCCTCCTCTTTTGTCTTCTCGACCTTCACTTGAAACAGAAGCTTGTTTTGATACTGACGAGTTTTCATAAATTTCTAATAAACAGATCATTTACCCTTCTTTTTTTTTACATTTACTATTAAAACACTTTGCTTTAATGTTTCACGTGCGAAGGTCAAATCATTTACATCCTTGGGTTCACCTCGTCTATTCTGATGTCACTTTCTTATCAGAAGAGTTGGTCCTGATCTGCAATCATGTTGTTTGCACAAATAAAGTTTTTGAAGGCCAAACATAGACATTTTATCAGAGAGATGACCTCAGTTTCATAGTTTTTCAGCTTTTGTATCGTCTTAATTTGGCTTTTGTCCTTAACACTATTTCTTTTTATTATCTCTTACCAAAAAATCCATATAATCTACATAATCATACACATTTATGGTGTCTAACAACATTAGCAGTTTGATTGTGACTTGACTGTGTTGTCTTTAACTTAGGAGTAAAATATTGAGCACGTGTGGCTTCGGGTCCGTGAGTGTTACACGGACCCTCCAGTGTGTTCGTACAATAGCCTGGAATGAGCAAACTGGTACAAATACAGACTTTAATGTTACTATATATCTATAATCAATCACTTTTGCAATTCAGAAATGTAATTTTAAACGTTTTATTTAAAAGAACATACAGTACCTCTGGATACATTTTGTTCCTCGGCAGCCACCGTAGAGAGGAGTCCTGTAATCCATGCTATGTCCACTAGGCGGCGCGCTGCGGCGATCTCCATCTACTGTGACATCACTGATGTCCTGTTCTGTCCCCTCTGATAGATTACTGATTATCAGAGGATTCCAGTGTCAAAGGTAGCTGTCATCGCCCTGAAGTCCATCAAATCTTTAGGCCAGATAGAATTTAAGGTGGAGTTGTTGCTGTAGAAGTCTGATGTTTTTATTTTCCTAAAATCTTTAGGCTAAAACTATATTTGCTGTATCCTCAGGTTGCTTTTCTGGGTGTTTTTCTTCTCATATAATAAAGCTAATCTATGGGCAGCTTTGTGAACCTTTGCTGAATAAGTGTTAAATCATCAGCAACATTTTTCATGCTGTCATCTGATGATGAAGTTGTCAGGGCAGGACTTGTCTCGGAGGCTGTGGCTTTATGAGGAATGAGGTGTCACATGTTCTGGCACAGCAGCTTCTACTTCCTTCATGGTTCCCGCGGGACTGACAACCTGCTGTCCTCCCGGAGGCCGCGCCGCCTTAATCCGTCTTCACCGAGAAAGATGTGACCCAAGGTTCTGAGCGGGAGAAGAATGAGCTCAGTGTTTCCTCTCACCTTCACGTTACCGTTACCTGCCCCGTGGGGATATTTTGTCATCCTGAGTGACTGGTAATGAGGCTGGAGACAGATCTGCCGTTATTTATGCGGAGACGGTTGCAACAGCAGCGGGAAAGTGGATGAAAGGCGTAGTGTGCTGCAGGATTTGTACTTTTACTGCCTAAAACTACAGTTATCATTTGATAAACAGAAATGATTCAGAAATAAATAGAACTTGGTAGAATAATAAAAAATAGAATAAAGCCTGGATCATGCATGTGCTGCCGTTGGTTATGTCAGGATAAGGATAAAAAACTTTATTGATCCCACATCGGGGAAATTGCACGTTACAGCGGTAGCCCGTGGGGTACAATACAGAAAAGTACTAAAAGATAAAAATAAAAAGACTCTTATATTATGTACATTGCTATGTACATTGTACAGTATATACAGAAATTAAAGCGGTAACAGAATAGCAATTTCCATATTAAATAAGCATTGGAACCTGTTATTTTAAACAGAGTTTTCACTCTTGAAGGTATTTATCTGCTCTGTGAAAACTTACCAACAGCTTTCCTCCCCCCGCCCCAATAATATGTTGAAGTTTCCGCCGCAGAGCCACCAGGGGGCAGCAAATGCAAATAATGTTTTAACGTTATTGCGGTTATATAGTTGGATGAGAAGAAATGCCTGAAGGCTGCATATTGCATTAATTTTTAAAGAAAGCAATGTGGTCATCAGAAAAACAATGTTTGTTTTAATATGTAATCTAATAGACGTACTTTACCATAATTCTAAACTCCAGATGGTTATTTTGATATATTATTATGAGAGATTTAATCGAATTGCGGTCATTCTCCCCTCCGACAGGGGGCAGTAGCTGCATGCTGTATCTGTTCTGACTAAGGGACATTTCAACCTCTTACTGTTTGTTTTATTGCTCACACAGAGGAGAAGAGCGGAACAGAGGTGTTCCATAGATCACTTTTCAAGGACTTATAAGATCGTTTGGAAAACAAAACTCTTCTGATTCAATTAAAAAGAAAAAAAAAGCCTGGGAATGTAGAAATGTAACTTGTAGAAAAAATCTAAACATGGGAGGTAGAGGCAGAACAAAGTAATTGAAATTATGTCAATATGATTAAATAGGCTCAGGCTAATTAGCAAAAAGGCAGAAGGGTGGAAATCTCTCCAGTTACACGGCCCTCGTTGTAATGTTTTCTCTAAGCTCTTTGTTATTTCCTTGGCAGAAGCATTTGTTTTTTAAAAACTCCGAGAGTAAATCGATCCGTCTCCTGCAAATGGACTGTGACGACATGAGACAGGCGGCCGGCTGGTGATTCCTTCCAGACTGTCAGAGCCCCGTTTGGAGGAAGAAAAAAAAAAGCCTCCTGCTCTAATTCATCTCAAACAGAGAACCTGAAATCAGAACAAACGGAGATGGAGGAAAGAAGGAGCGCTCTGAATAAATAAAGGCGAAGCGTGTGTGTCCTCTGACAGACGCCGTAGTGAGCTGCTCCTCAGCCAATCCAGGCGAATTAGGCCTAATATTTATTTCGCTCTGGCTTTGATTGAACTCCCGATGGACATGTTGTAGACAGATGTTTAGATGACCTCATGTTTGAAGTAATGTTGGTTCTGGATCGGATGGCTGTTCCTCTAAATCCAAGCCCTCTTCATCCCCCGCTTCCATGTGTGCTTCGTGTTCCACGTTAACGTTGTTTCTCGGGCAGACAAATGTCCGTCCGCGACGGTCGTGGATGGCTTGCTTAAAATGAGGCGTGATGGTGCTGAACGATGGCTACTTAACTGGACACATCTGTCTTTTCACTCTCGGGGAGGACGGCTTCGGCATCAAAACGGCTTTATTTTGACAGCCTGCCTCTCAGAAGCAGGTCTTTAGCTGTAATCTCTGCGTTTTTATCCTTTCTAAACACACGAACAATGCCAAAAGAGACCTAATATTTATTATCTCGCTTAAATAATCTTCGTCAGAATGTCTGAGTTACCCACTGTAACCCATTAATTGCGCAGAAATAGCAGCAACATATAAAAATGCTAAATTATAACAGGAATTATGTAATTCACTTTTTTCTGCAATTAAATTATTATTTATCTCTTTTTTAGACATTTTTATGTTTAAAAAATCGTCACGAAGCTCAGAACCAAAGAGGCGACTTTAGGCGTTTTGTTTTTTATTTAAATTATTATCAGAGATGATGCATATTCTAGTTCCCAAAACTACATTGAGGATCACCGTTCCGTTGTTCTAAATGTTCTTCCAAACAAACTCGTAAAACATGCTCATTTCTTTTATTATTGAAACCATTACAACACGCTTCAAGACTGCCATTTTCTGGCACCAACTCTTCTATTTATCTATTACATCCCGTTTTTATTTGAACCAAATGCCAGCAGCGAAAGGTGCATGAGAATCTTCCTTTTTAAACCATTTTAAAGTCAGTCTACAGGTGGGGCCTTCTCAAACTGGAGTTATTTGACAAGTGCCATCAATTTTCCCCGAAATGACCTCAGGCTGTGATCTGTTTCTGTCTGTGATCCAGCAGAAAAGAGGGGAAAAATCTAACAGAACCTTCAAACCCAAAAGGTTCTTCTGAAACCCGCCATGACGCCGTTAGCTGCTGATGTTAGCTTTAGCGTACGGCGCGTGCGGCGTGATCAATGACGTTATCTTAATGAGATGATTGGGTCGCGAGGCCTGTCGGGTCGCGAGGGCCGGCGCGTCGCTCCAAGCGGACAGAGCTGCACAAAGTGTTCTCGTTGCCGCTCGCGCAGGCACGTGCGTGGTTGGGAGCCAGAGGAGGCCACGTGCACCCCGCGGGGACTGCGGAGTCAGCTGCCCGGTGACGCACGTCTGCGAAGTTATTGCTCTTTTAATCACATAAACTCGCATTACTGGATCCTTAATTTGATCGTATTTTATTGGCAGTTGTCAGACGCTTACAAGTGTTATAAACACTTGATTTAAATAGATAAAAATGAGTAAATCTGCTTTGTTAACGAGTGGCATCAACGTGCCAATGCTTGTAATTAATCCGGTTGGTGGGGGTTTTATTTAACATATAAACTCATAAAAAAATTAGTGGCTATTTTTTGGCAACATTAATTTTATCAATTAAGGTGGAATTAGACATCGATTCAACCAACTTAAGATTGACCATTCCATTGCTACCAGATAATTTAAGTTACTTTAATTAGTTTAGTTAGGGAAAATAGTTTTTTTGGCTGTCCTTTTTTAAAGGTTTTTCTTTTCTTTTATTGTATTTAATTAAAGCTTCAGAATCCCTCAGACATGTTTCTAGTTTATGTGACCCTTTGTCAAGGCCTGACTGTTTCATATAGGGCAGGCTTTAATCAAGCTTTAATCATTTTATAAATTATTATTTTAGTTACAAAATAAAAGCATTTTAAGTTGTCTTAGCAACCGTGGCTTACTCACAACATAGTTGTATATGGCAATATGCAGGAAATCTATTGCAGAATTTTCCATAATTATACCAGTAATTATACTGTTATTCTAATAGATCCAGTCTGATAAGTATGATTACTCAACATGGGAGGCTTTCTCTGCATCATTGCCTCTAATTTAGCCACAGCAGTTATTAAGCGCTGGGCTGTAGAGAGCAGCCGATTTCAGAGGGTTTCATCACATCGTTGAGCAATTTCATACAGTAAACGAGACAATCCTGAAAAGTTTCTCCTTTTGATCGTTAGCAGCCCGAACTGAAGTCGTAGGAGTCAGTAGATCTGATTGCAGAGGTTCAGAGCTGAGGCAGGAAACTGGGAGGAATATCAGCTAAACGGGCTACACTTAATTAAGCATTTAGACTGAATAGTCAGGGGGCAAAGACAGAGTGACCTTGGAATAATCAACATTTACTCTGTGTGTGTGTGTGTGTGTGTGTGTGTGTTTAATATTTTAGCTTTATGCAAAATAATTTGTTTGCTTTTCTACTGATGAATTATATCTGGAGCCAGTCGTGTGGGACCTGCTCACACATGTATCTGCAGAAGTAGGCATATTTAAGTGCATGCCCCTGTGTGTGTGTGTGTGTGTCCTGTGTGCATCTGGATTATGTTTTCTGGAGTGTGTGTATATTTTTGAGCCCGGCTCTGTCTTGAACCTCCTAATTAAGTCACGGTAGATATGAGCTCTTCCTGTGGAGGGCTACTGTCTGTCACCACGGCACAATTATTATCTCGCTGTGTGATTTGAGTTTGATCTGTGATGCTTCTGCCCTCGCTGACGGCAAATCTCAGCAGAAAATCGCAGAAGGTGCGTTTTCTGCAGCCTCCTCCTGCCCGGTGCTTTCCCTTCTGTTTACCCTCTCCCACCTTGTTCCTCATGAGCACTGACATGTGTGTTGAAAAGTCTCGAATTGGGCATTTAACCTTGTGCCCTGCAGCTTGTAGCCACCGTTGATAGTAGGTCAGACATGTGGGCCGGCTGCACGGTGGTGGATGTGTTCCTAATACTCTCAGGCTCAGCAGGTTTTCATCTGTTGCTGACTGGTTTTCGCATTGTTTTGGGAAATCCTTAAAGCACACACATGCACACACACACAAGGCTGAGACAAACCTCATGTTGTTCCAGCTGAATTCGATACAGGACGCATGTTCAGATACAGTAATTACAAGCTCCTGCTACGAACACAGACGTATAAATAAACATAATGAGCACTGTCAAAAAAAAACAACAAAACCGGACAAACTAAAAGTCTTGAGTGTGTGTGTACCCGTGCTGCACGGATGTGGACGTTGTGTCTGCCCTGTGATTCTCTGGATGAGCTGGAAATTTATAACACAGGAAGTTCCTGCTCCTTTGTCAAGATTTGGACACACCCTCTTTGGGATGACCCTATATCGCTGGAGAGCGGTTGGTTAGTTTAATCTCTCCGAGGTTCAGATTTAGAGACGTTTTGTGTTATCGTCGACATGAGTTTAAACTAGTCTATGTCTGAGGCTGAGAGGGCAGAGCCGAGCTCGCCTTTGATCAGTAACGCCGCCAGTTTAGACTTTGGCCGGCTTTTACGATAATATGAAGATGATAACTTTGCTGATCCTTTAATGTTTGTGTGACTCCCCATCAGAGACGGCGCCCTCACATCTGTACCCAGTTTCACCCAGAACCGGTGACGTGACCAGTACAGGGAGTACTTATTTACCCTGAAACGCCTCCAAGTTTTCTTCCAGCACACCTATTTCTGAAACTGCATCTTCCCTGTCAACCCCCCCGGAGGTCCGAACCGTGACCACGACACGTCATTGGCTGTTTTATATGGCCTGTGTGGGTGTCATTCACGCGGCGATGCGGTCAATGGAACGAAGACCACACAGAGCGCCGTCTGAGGCAGGTACATGGACTCTGTGTGTGTGTGTGTGTGTGTGTGTGTGTGTGTGTGTTTCTTCGTGTGTCTTGGTGGCAGGTCAGCAGTCTGACTGAATGTGTGTGTTCACTTGGGCGGCTCTGACAGATGCTTTCTCGATAAGACCCCCCCGGGGAATCTGCGGAGGAACACACAGACAGTCGACCGTTTCCATGGTGACGCATGGATGTGGAGGCCTTCAAAAGATGATTATGAGGCCCAAGTGTCGCCGGTCTGCCACAAGTCTGGTGCTTCCCAGCAGGTGGATTTGTTTATTTCGTCTTTCCTGGGTTCTTTTTCCAGCCGGGCTCCGAGCTTTTGCCGTTCGGGTTTTTTAATGGATGAGCTGGAATTATCAGTCACATGCTTTCTTCCTTCTGTACCGCACAAGACGTCGTCTTTGGAGAGCTCCCTTGGTGTTCCGCTCTTTTCCTGAATGGCTGCGCTCTGGGCGTGTTCCACAACGTTGCAGCCTGATGTATGGCACCCGGGGGAGAAGCTGTGCTCCCCCCCGGCCAGAGCGAGGCAGAACGAGTCCCCCCCATCATATTCAGAATTTAGCTTAAATTGATGGTGTGTGTGTGAGAGGGAGTTGTTGTTTTTCCTTCCTCGATGGAAACGTCCTGAGTGATCACATGCAGACCTTTGCGGTTTGGCAGATGTTGTTTTTATTGTGAACGACCAGGAAATGTTTTGTTTGTAAAATAAAGGATTATTTAATCGCACTCCTATAAGCTGCTAAAGCGGCTACGTTCACTTTTTAAACTTTGATATTTGCATCAACACCAATTAGTTCATTTATGGGTATAACTGTAATAAATATTGTACAAATATTATTCCTGTTGCCTTAAAAAACAAAGTTAAGTTTTTGTCTGTCAGGAAAAAAAAAAACACCACAGCTCTTGGGTTTTCTTAAGTGGGAAGGAGACAAGGTAATTACCCCTCGGGCAATTAGAGAAAGGGGCCGAGGGAGTAGGAAAGTCATTTTCTAACCCAAACATCCTGGTCCGAGGGGCCGGAGCGGCTGGGCAGCCTCCTGGAGGCCGCTGGCTCGCAGGGAGCCGCTCACGGGGACGTGCACCAGCGTTTGTTTTGCTTCTGCGGAGGCAGGACCACCAGAGCCCCAGCAGCTCTGCAGACGCGTCAGCAGAGGGAGCGGTCCGCCGCTCCCCGGGTCACGGAGCCCCTCTGAGTGGCGTCATCAGGAAGGGGGATGGGAGGGTGGGGGTGGGGTCTGCCGGATGAATGTTACGTTTGTGTCTGTGTATTTATGGCGCATTGAAAATGTTTGTATGAACCCATAAACATGTACGGGCCGACGCATTACTGACACAATATACTGTAAAATCTACAGTCCCAGACCAGCTGCACCCACAATAACAAGCATCTTTGAACCTAATGGAGACAAGTCTGAGATATCACGTTTAAAGATGCCTTTAAAGCTGTTTACCTTCCAGTTTCTGTTGGTTTAAAGTAGAATTCGAGTTCATTTCCTTTGCACTCACGTTTATTTTCTTACTAAAGTGCAGCTGTCATACAGCTTCGCAGCAACAAAACAATTCCTGATTTTTACATAATTTGGACTTTTACACATGACAACCTTTAAAACGCATAAAATCCAGTAAACAACACAGACAGGAAAATGTTTACGTCACAAATATAAAAGGGACTTCCGATCATACACTCACAAATCAGGCCTAATGTTTCACTTACAAAAGTCTTTAGTTTAATGAAGCTGTAATTGAATCCAGCTGAAATTTACTTGATTCAGTAAATATCTATGCATTTTTGAGGTGCTGTCGTCTCAGAATTATTACTTTTTTATTTTTAATGTGCTTTTCTCCAAGTCACAATTAAAATATTTCTTATAAACCAATAACTTAACACTGCAACGCCTATAAATATAGGAATTAAAATGCAGTATTCCTAAATCTTACACATGTTCTTGGTAAGGATTCTACACATTGTCATGACCTTGCTGGTGTTGCCTCAGTTGTTTGTCTGGATTAATTACAATTGCTGAGTTTATCAGTCTTCCAGAGACTCTGACGTTAATTTAAGAATATTATTTACTGTGAATATGTCAGCCAATCAGTGGTTTCTGATATATAACGGAATCTTCTGGTCAGATGGATGATTGTTTGCAGTTGCAGATATTTTACCGAACACACACACACAGACACACACAGACGTGTGGAGGTTTAGAGGACGGGGCTCTTCTGCCCATCATCATGGCGTCGGCCATGGCGTGCTGACACACTGAGGTGGTCGTGGGAAAGAGGCTGCCAGAGCAGCAGGCCTCCATTGGTCTGAGGCATCAGTGTACGGGTGGATTCATACTTCTGTCCTGACATCGGTTCAGCGTGTAGGTGAGCACCCAGCAGAGCTTCGTGTCTGTCCTGGGGGGGGGGGCTGGGTCAGGAGCTGAAATCTGTGTTCACAACTGAGTCCTGGCAACCTGACAAAAACCTGTAATGAGCAAACACTGGATGAGATCATCCTGTGGTTTGAATGGAATTAGCTTGATTAGAATAACCCTCCGCTCTCACCTCCATCTGCTCTGCTGTCAAAGACTCCCTCAGCTCCTCTGGTTCTGGTTTAAGACCCACACACACACACGCACACACAGGCTCACACACACAGGCTCACACACGGTATGCGGTATGTTTAACATGAAACAAGAACATTCATGTAGGAAAGAAAAACGATGGTTTGTGCTGACCTTTTCATTTTGCTCCGTGTTTTTGGCCGATCCCCGAGATTCCGACGGCCCTCCGTCGGATCGCCGCGATGAGTTTGTGCAGTCCCGTCCTCGCCGGGATGAGTGAGGCTCGCCATCAATCCTAAAAACAACACGCCACGCCTGCCAAACCTCCCAGATAATTAGCGAGGCATTTCACACACTGCAGAACATCAAAAAGCGAACGGAAAATTGACAAATTAAGCATGGTCCGTGTCAAATCAGAGGGGCTGGTCTGGAGCAGAGCTGAGGAACCACATGGTCTCTAAATCAACACCCAGTATTTAAATCTTGTGAGAAATATCTTGATTTTTAAATTCATTAACTGATTAATACAGTCTGACTAGAAACCCTTGACTCCACAAGCAGCAGTGTAATTGTGAGTAAGATATTTTAATTGAACCACAGTGAATTATGGGGTTTTATGGCAGAAAATGATTTGGAATTTGGTTGCTGAAGTCTTTGGGGTGTGTCAGACAGTCTACGAAACAATCTAAGGCTGTCTGAGGTTTGAAATGTGATCTGAAGCATGTTGGTTAGTTACAAGCCGACTCTTGTTTGTGTAGTCTGTGCCCACAGTGACTGCGAGGCGATTTACATTCTCCTCATTAGCATTTGGTAACGCCAGTCAAGTCGGGAAAATGTGCTGCGTTTGGCTAATCCAGGAACTCTCCGTAATGTGACCTTTTTTCAGTAATATGGTTGCAGTGAGATGAAAACAAGCCCACGTTTAGGCTAAAGATGATATTTTTATTTACACATCCAAATCAAGTGCAAATCGTTACCAGATGCTCACAAAATTGGCAAACTAAAATGCAAATGAATGCCGGTTTCCAGAGCCGGTGTTGCCGGTTTTTCCATTTCTCCAGTCGCAGAAGTGGTTATAATCTATTTTCTGATTCCACTGAAATCGACGCAAATTAAAAAAGATGTTTATCAAATTAAATTATTATCCTTAACTTGGCACCAAAGAGATGTTATAGAACTTTGAGATTGTGTGTCTAAGGTTATGTTATCGATAACATTATGCATACAGATGGATGTGAACTCCACCCCCCTTCAGTGGCGTTGGTCCGATCCAACAGGGGCAAAGTTCTGTCAGTGTCCACTGTGGCTCTGGAGAGTTGAACTTGACTAAACATATGTCTTCAATTTTAATAGCTCTCCATTCCCCCATATGGCCTGAGGGGGTTGGGGTGGGGTGTGTGTGTGTGTCTGTGTTTCATGTAAGAATAATTTGTGCTAAGTAGCTGGACGATCTGTTTGTTACGCTAGAGCTGACAGTTTGTTTGTGTTTCCTGAGGGGTATGATGGATGGGCACGGAGTTGATGCTAATTAGACCAAATTGTTGCGAAGAATGCCGAGGGTCTGCAGCGTAGAGGCCAATTCCCATTGTCCCCACGTCTTCGCACTTGGGGCGTAATTGAATGGAGCTTGGGCCCATTCATCACGGCAGCGGGAGGCCGGGGCGGCGGCCACCGTCCCAGAGAGTCGTCCGTGCCGCCCGTCAGACACTCACGGTGACTTTTTTCCTCGTGGGGGCCGGTCGGGATCAAGCCCAAGTCCAACTGACCATTAAATGAATGTTTACCCCGCCCATCTTGACCAGAGGAGATTGGCAGCTCTTTGACTCCTCCCATTTCAGCCTGACAGATGTGGTCAACAACAACTGGCGGTCATTAGGGGACCGTTTCTCTTCTGGACACACAGCTTGTTTGATATTTCCACAGTTTTGGAAGACAGACATGCCCCCCCCCCCCCCCCCCTTGAATTCAGTTCTACATGATTGTCCATCCAAAGGCAACACATTTAAAAGATTAAGGACTCATACAAGCATTGACTGATGGTTTAATGTAAACATTTGGTTCTGAGTTATTAGTGGCAGTGGGGGATATATGGAAGCATTACAATTTAAACGTTTGCTATTATACGTGCAGAGTAGCTGTTAATCTCAGCGTATCTGACCGTCCTTGTCTCCAAACCCCCAACCTCCAGTTTATGACGCTGGCTTGCTGCTATAAAGTAGGTTCCAAGCCCGAACCGAAGCTAGCCCGATCCTATCATCTGTCTGCTGACAGCTCCGCACAGGCTGAGCTCTACTTTGAACTCGATACCAGAAATCTGGCGATATTTCGTAACTGTAATACCCAAATTGCTGTAAATATCTGAGCGGGGCTGCCAGCTGAAGTCTGCGCCTGTCTATGGGAGTTTTGTTTCTCCTCGGCTCAGCACATGATGTTCCTTCCCTCCGCGCCCGCTGCATAAATTCATTTTTGCATTTTTCTTCCCCGTGTTTATTTTCTTTAATTTGCCGGTTTTCCTGCCACTCGAATATTCTAGAAAAATTAAAAGATGGACGGGAGAAGCTACGCTAGGCTGACGACAGGAATTTAAAAGCAACAGAGCCAGAAACTTTTAACGATATTAAAGGAAGCAAATAATTCACGACTGTACCTCGCACCGCCCGGGGTTTCTCGCGTTTGCTGCCAAACCTGACAGTACGACAGCCCCGACCCTCCAGACTTTAACACCTTGCAGTTCCTCATCCCAGAAACAACCCTCCCGCGGCATCTGCGAGTCATTAACCTTTAAACGCGCCGTACAGCAGTGCTGTAAACAAAACGACACTGTCACAGTTTCGACAAGGAAACGTGTGAAGCTAACAGAGAACAGAGCAGGGTGGAGATAGCGCATGTTCAGACTCACACCAGGCCTGACAGGGATTCGGAGCCCCCGCCTCGTAGCCTCGTTCAGCGGGACTCACTTTATGAACTTAAGTCTTATTCACTACAGAAAAGCTGTTACTCCTAAAAATGCCCGTCTCTTTTCTTGCAAAACAGGATGACGTGATAAAACAGAATTGAAATGCAGCTAAATAAACTAATAGGCGTTTAGTCATCTTCTCTTGTGGCTGCAGTGCATTTTGGGTAATTTCAGGAGCTCTTCCCTTCTGTATTCTCTCTGATAAGTAACGTGCAGACATAATTGAGGCCCCTGAGGAATGTCCACCGGACTGAATATCAGTGTTCTGCTAAAACCATTTAAAGACTTGGAAGTAACCAAAATAATGTGCGAAACTGTAGATGTTGCCACTCAAATTTAGGAGAGAACAGTCAACAAAGATTGGGTCAACATTGGAAAATTATCTTTTTCTTCTTTCTCAATTTGTTCTCAGGAAGAATCTTAAATTATTCATTCAAATTCCTGAAAATGCCCCTGCAGCAAACAGCCGTCTGTTCCAGCTCTGTTAGTTTAACAAATGCGATCTCATAAATCATAAGCCTGAGCCTAATTAGCATAAGTAGACATACACAAAAGACCTTAAATGGGCATGAAAACGAGCCTCATGGATGGCTGTCGATACACCACTTTCCACAAAGGTTTTTAGATAAATTTGGGAAAATGCTTAAATATATAAATGGAAACTGATACTATACAACTGTGGAATAGAGGACACAATAAATGCTGGAAGTCAAACCCCTTTTACGGCTCCTTTTTTATCTTAATGGCCCTCGTGCTGCAGTATATTTGAAGGCTATTAAATATTCTGAAAGTCCATTTAACATGACATGACTGGGTTTAGGAGCGGGTACTGTATTTGGGAGGGTGGACAGACAGAGGAAGTGAGTTAGCCTCGGATGGGCGAGAGTGAAACCCGAGCATGATTGAGTTAGGGGAAAAGAGACAGGAGCCCCGAGGCTGCCGGGCGAATGGTGTGTGTGTGTGTGTGTGTGTGTGTGTGTGTATACATGGCGTTCTTGTCATGCTGCCCTGTTAGCGTGTGGAGATTGTGATGGAGTTATCTGGCCTGGCCTTAAAAACGACTTGTCATCTTGTATATACACAAGGAGGTAGACCTAGTCTGTGTGTACGCTTGCACGGTGCCAGCAACATTACTCAGAGGCCTTTTGGGACGCGGGCCCTGGTTCCTTCCCCTCTGTGTGGAAATCACTGCATCCTCTGAATTCTCCAAAGATGGAGGCTCCACAAACATGGATGAAATTAGAGGTTAAATGCTAAACTAATGCAGTTCTTATGGGATCTCTAGAAATGGAAACTAATAAGCTTGCTTCCATGAAAACAATGTCCAACGGCCGTATGTTTCTCCATGCTCTGCTGTGGAGAACGGTGCGGAGCGCGCCCTTTAAACTGCAGAGAAAAAAAGCCTCCACAGTACGGAGCCCCTGCTTCGCACTGCAGCGGCACTAAGCAGAAGCAGATGTTATAAAGTTTACAGAAATCAGAACATTATTTTCCTGTTTCCATTGCATTCTTCTAAACACTTAGTGAACAAGCTTTGAAGTCACCCAAGAAATCTAGTCTGTGGGAGAAATGATAGGATCTCCTGGAGCAATGGAGCCAGGAAGGTGGTGGCAGAGGGGGTCTGAGTGGGGGGAGGAGCATTGAGAGGGGGGCAGGTGGGATTGGGTGACATCGAGGTACTTGTCAGGTCTAGATTAGTGCTTTCCTGTGTGATTCCTCTGAATGGGACGTTCTCTCAGAGCTCCTCTCCTGGCTGATCCTAGTCTCCAGTCAGATAAGCCGTGTTTAGGCCGGCCTGCTGTGGGTCTGATTATAACAGCAGATAAATTTGGCTGCCTGTGATAGATAGATAGATAGCCTCACCGCAGGCAGCGTAGGCAACTGCCAGGAGCCCACAATAGATAGCTGTAATGTATGGCAATTTTACAGCCGCCCTTGCAACTACATGAGTAATGCAGCCGCCTGGTTTGCATGTCTGCTGCGAGCTTTAGCCGCTATCGTGCATCCATCTCTCACCTATCCTGCATTAGCATTCATGGAGGCAGCCCGGTGTTCACCCAATCGTCTCAAATGTCTTAAAAGGCGTGCCGCTGTAACGTAAGACGCCTGTGCCCAGATCGTTCCCGCGTCTCCAGATAAGTAGATTCTCCTTCTCTAAACAGTCTTCTTCCAGGGAAGGCGGGAAAGCAACGGCGTTGTGAGCTTTCAATAAAACGTGTGACTTTGAGATGCGGCATCTGCAGCGCATTAAGGTCCAAGCACGCTCAGGTTAACTAAGTTTTCATGCTGCTAAAGAGTGTGGGCATTTGAAAACGCATTGGACATCAATCTTACCGTCATTCGGTTTTGATTTAGCCATGCAAATCGTCCTTGTTACTGTCTATTACCAGCCTGGCAGAGTACAAATGCCTTGTCCCTCTTCTCCAGCTTTCAAAGCTAATCTGCCTCCTCTCAGCCCTTCTTGTGCAGTAATGCAGTGTGGCATATGAATCAAACACCCCGTGTGCCCTCCCCTGACGTCCTCGGGAAGGACCACACAGGACAGTCACTTCGGCATTTCCTGTACTCTCATCTTCGAAGCTCCAATCCCCTGCCGAGACATGCGTTCCTGCCGCTCTTCCCTTAATTCAATAACATATCTGACAATCACAGTTAGGGCTGAGGCAGAACGGCCTGCCACTCTTCCCCGACATGGTATATAGTCACAACTCTGCGCCCCCTGACAGGGATGTAAAGGAGGGCCTGGATTTACCTTATAAACAGAATCCGGGATGGGCAATTGGTAGGAACACGTTAATGAAAGGAATCCATCAGAAAGTCCCTGTGATGAGGCCATGTTCTGACTTGTTCAGACGCTGTTTTCAACATGGACTCTCAATGTAGAGATCAACCCTGTACAAAGTGAGGGCAGGGGATCATTAGAAGATGATCACCGTGGCGAGAGGGGCTCAAGTTTTGACCGATGGAACAACTGGGACAGAGACGTGAGGAGGCTGCGCAGCATCTCCTCCAGCAGATGGGGAGGCAGCCTCCAGTCAAGAAGAAAAAGGAGGGCGTTGACCCAGTTTTAACTAGGACTGGTGGAGCTTAGATCCAACCTGCATAGCCGTGTCTGATGCACTAGTAAATCTCTGACAAGCCTGGCCTATCGGAGGATGCTAGGAGGCGCTCCAGAAGTCCAGGAGCTGGTGCAGGAGAGCCGTGTCAGGGGGAGGGATCGTTGGTGTTGTAGGCTCAAGCAGCATCACCCAGCATCACCCATGTTTATGCTGTTGTTGATGCTATCATCAGCTCTAAATTCCCTCAGATGGGAGAGCTGATCCTCCAGCGTCTTATCCTGATGTTCACAAAGAGCAACCACCCAAACCTCAAGCAACAGTGCTTCACAACCTCAAGGTTTGTAGCACCAGGTTTGAAGGGCTTTTTCCTCAGGATAATCCAAGAAACACTCGGTTTTATGTCATTTCTTCACCTCTATTGGAGGGGAGAACTGACAGATGAGTTGAGGGAACATCTAAGGAATGCTCCTAAGATGATCATGACGCAGAACAGGAGGTGGAATTCTCTGCTGCTCATCCTCATCATCCTCCGGCTCATCTGATTAGGGGTGATAGTAGCTCAGTCTGTAGGTGATTGGCGTGAGAGTCAGAGGGTTCCTCGTTCATGGATGCAGAAAGTGGTGGCAGAAGAGATTCGGGATGCTGCCAAGATACCCCAAGGAACTCTAGCAAGCTACTGAATCCCCAAAACTCAGGGCACCAGACAGGGGCAGCCTGCTCATTCTCTTTATGTGTCAACAGTTTTCATTTTGGGGGACGGGAGAATGTGTCAAAACTGAAACTGGGAACAATAAAGGATATTTTCTTCTTCTCTTGATGGATCATCCTCTATGGTCTCATCCAGCGGATCAGATTCGGACCCCTCCAGTAGCAGCATCTGCTCAGACTTGGACAGCGAATGCAGAAAAAAAACAACAGAAAAGAACAAACTGAGGAGACAAAGAAGGAGAAAGAGGAGTTCAATGAGAAGTTTGGCGATGACGAGAAGCGCAGGAGGAGCATTAGGAGGCTCGTGAGGCAGACCAGCACACCTGAGGGGTCGGAGCACGCACCTGGGGGGGTTTAAGGGAGCAGGTGAGAGGACTGGTCAGAAGGAAGGAAGTGGCAAGAGGAGAAAAGGACAAAGGACATTGAACTGAGACAGAATAATGAGAAGACGGGAGGACTGAGAGGAGATGGATGCTGAGCTCCAGTGTTTTCACATTCTGACATTCTATTGTTGGACATTTAGATCCTGTCTCTCTATCAACATCCGACTCCACATCAGTCATTTTTGTTATTGATAGATAAAGTGTGTGTGTGTGTGTGTGTGTGTGTGTGTGTGTGTGAGTGTGTGTGGGGGGGGGGGGTAAAGATTTGTATTTTAAAACTGAAAAAAACCAAATCCGGTTGCCCACACACGCGCGGCGGGTCCACGCATTGATGCATCTCTGTTGGGCTTGACCCAAAAGACCCTCCTGCTGCAAAACAAAGTGCCTCCAAGTGCTCTGGGAGATCGCCAGTCGTGATTGCCCCTGAGAAGCCGCGTTCCTCCAGGAGTAAGCTCAGACGCGCTCCCTCTGATGAGACTCAAACCCAGCTGCAGGTATTTCCGTCCAAGAAGACGTTTTTCTCTCCCTCGCCTGTGTTTGCTTTGTTTCTTCTCCACACGCTCTGTTGTTTTGGTTGGCGGCGCGGCCGATGATGCTGCAGCCCTGGAAAACTGCTGGTGTGATTTTTACAGGAGGACAGGGAACATGGGTCATAAAACTCGCCTCCATTTTCCACAGGCAGGGAAAAAAAACACTCCCCCCTCCTCTCACCTTCCCTGTCAAAGCACAAGACCTCTGCGGGAAGTTTGTCTCACTAAAGTGTGTGTGTGTGTGTGATCTGTGCACACCAGGAAACACAACCTGCAGGCTTCTGATGCGACGTCACCATTGGACTATTTTGCGATGCGTTGTGAGGGAATTCCTTGAGGAGTTTGTAACAACAAGCAGCCAGACTGCTCCTTCGGGTCTCTTGGGACGGGGAGCCACAACATTCCTCCCCCAGCAGTGAGCTGCCTCACCCTCCAGCGCCGAGAGTTTGTCCATCGTCCTCCCCTCAGAAGCATCCGTCTTTTTAAAAAAAAAAAAAAAAAAACTGAAGCCGACTGCGCAAAAAAACATGTTGATCTGTTTGTGATTTTTCTTTGAGAAACAGATGCTCACATCTGTCCAGAGGTTCTAAGAGCAGCACGTGTGTTCTCCAACAACTGTTCCTGAAAAATCACAACAAGACTCAATGAATAAATGTTTCTTCCTCTTGATATTAATCTAAATTTTTCTATCCAGTCACGTCTGCCACTGTTGGCTTGGTTTCTGATCCTGAATTTAACTATCTGAGCAGCTCTGCACAGACCTTAGCTGATGTTACGATGGCTGCATTTTTGGACATTAGGATCATTTTCTGGCCATTAGTTTGCGATATTTTGACCCAAAAAAGAAATAATGTTGATCCCAGAAACTTCAGCTGGGAAGCCCAGCCCGTACTTTCCCATCTCTCCTATGGGAGGACTTGTGGTGTTCTGGGCCTCAGGGTCTCATCCAACCTCAAAAGGTGGCCAATGTGAGAGACTTCCCAACCAAATGCCCGGTCCACCTCAGCTGGATTCCTCCCCCCCCAAAGAAACTGTCTCTCGATTCCTCATTTAAAATTCTTTAAAAAATGGTGAGCAGAGGAGGGTACTTGGCCTGTACCACGCAGGTATTTCTGTGCATGTGCCAACTCATTTACAGAGCTAGAAAAGATCCCACATGCAGGGTGTGAAGGAGGGGAATCTTTGAGGTGAAAGATGGCCCCGTAGCGCCTCCATCAAACCATGAAAGTTTAAGTAAATATGGAGGGGGGGATAACCTTGGTGGTCTTTCCTCTCCCTTGTTTGGACAACAGCGTGCAGTGTTGTGCAGCATTGTGCAGCTTCCCCAGTGGCCCAGTCTCGTAATTCGCTTTGTTTGAGAATACACAGCTTTATATCCAGGATAACGGCGTCCCTCCTCAAGCCGTCACAGGTAGGCGAGTTTACGTGGTGAGTCAGGAAAACGGGCAATAATGCGGCATGTTCACAGATGAGATGATCCAACTCAAACCAGTGCACTTAAATATATTCATCCCAATAAATCTCTGTCTGAAAATAATTAGATGGAAAGTTTACAGCTGCAGCGAAACGCGCATTAACAGCGTAGCGTTACAGTGGTCGTATAGTTTGTGTATTTATAACACGCCGCATAATGAGTGTCAAACACAATTCGCTTATTGCCCATCTTTCCCTCCAAATAAAAGAGCGGATGTTCGGAGTTATGTTTTCCACCGTTCTTCCAGCCTTAAAAACAGCTCACGCGTGGTAAACATCTGAAATTAGTTGCTGCTGCATAACTTCTTCGCACCCTGCATTCCAGCTTCACGTCCAACCGCTTCTCCTCATAATTAAAAGCAGGCCGATTCTTTCTCCAGAAACTTCACACCGTCTTTTTGGTGAGCGTAATTGGGCTTCGAGATCCGCGCTAGCGCTCCACGAGTCAGCGGAGTCATCTCGTGCACCGTCGTCATGCTCGTTTCAGCTGCTTCAGCTTCAGCTGCTCATCTTCCCACCTAAGCTAAAGCTGCTGAACCTGCACCAAAGACTTTGAAGCAGGAAAATACCTAAATGAGGAAGTAAATTAGCCTTAGTTGCATAGCTAATCATTGACCTCATACGCTTGAGCTAGCAAAGGCCATGAATCTAAAAAATGGTGTTTATTCAGATTTGTTCACATAAGGGCCACATCGTTTGCTATTTTAATCCATTGTTTGCTATTCTAATCCATTAATTATAGATTTTGCCCAAACTATGACATTTAAATCAGCTCAGAACTCAATGTTGGGATTTTTAGGATATTCTGGTCAAATTTAATAGATTTTCTGTCGAATTTTGCCTGACATGAGTGTGTTTTTCTCTCTAATCTGATGTTTTAACACTTCTTTGTACGCTGATGCTAATGCTTTTCGGATTTGTTGATGGCATAATTAGCAGAATAAAAATGTTTTCTCCTGCGGTTGCTCAGAACCATTAATATTGTTCTGATATGAATATGTGCTCTCCATCATATCACTGAGGCAGACTGTTGACTGCGTGTGTTAGCGAGTGTGTAACTGTAGACTGACATATCCGAGCGACTTGGCTGCTGGGCTGTGTTTAAGATAAATCTAGTTATTCAGATACATGAAGCCGTTCTGGCTCTGGAGGTTCCTCTGCCTTCTATCAGCCTGATTGAAATTGATAGTTGGAAACATCTCTCACTTGTGCTGGGTTAAGCAGGTGTGCCGCTCGGCCCGTTGAATCTTTCCCAGAACGATTATACTTGGTATGTTTTAGATTAAGGGTGTATTTTTTGGCTCCGTGCCCCCCTGAGGCTTCACGTATGTGTGTGTGTGTGTTTGCATTTCAAATTCATTTCTGGAGAAGCGTTAGCCAGCCAGGATCTGCACGGCCTGGAAACGGACATTTTTCAGGCCGTCAGAACATGACTGCAGTTCTGGGTCGTCCTGATTCTGTGCACGCCATTGAAGTCAATCCAGAATAAGAATGAGCAAAAATTCTGCTTTTCTGTTGGTGGTTTGTGATGTTAAATATCTTTGTGTGTTTCCTGTGTGACAGATGAGAACCTGAACATCTTTTTTAGTCTTTATTAGAGATTAAATCAGCCAGGAATGTCATGTGAACAGATTTGATTTATGTTTGTTTTGTTTTTGTGATTTGGGTTTAGTTTTTAATGATACAATATAATTAAAATATAATATGTTAAGCTGATGAGTGACTAAGTGGTAGATTCTTTCTTTTCAAATCAAATATTCTGATTTATTAAGTTAAAGACAACTAATTTCAGACCGTTTAGACATCAACAAGTGTTTTCTGACCAGTGCAACACATAAAAAAGCTTTTATTTTTTATAATTGTCGTCAGAGTTTCAGCTATTATAAGCTTTTAATAAATCTAGTATCAGTTAAAATGCTATTGAACGCAGTTGTGGAAAGTTGTACGGTCTCCCAAACTAGATAATTAAAGGAGAACATGGACGGTTTCACGCTGATCCTAACGCAGCGACGGCCCGACATCTGAACCCTCAGCTCTAAATCTGATGGGTGGCTGTAAAAGGAGATGGACAATAGAATAACAACACCCCCCCCACACACATCCACAGCCTGAATTACAGAGTTAGAGGCAGTTTAACTCGGCCTCATAAATATGTGTTTGCAACACTTTCCATTTTTACCCTCCCTCAAATTTTTCCCATAGTTCCGCTGTTGGTCCCTCAAACGTCTGTTCCTGTCATCTTTATGATGAGTTTATCCATCCTTTTGGACCCTGTACCAAAGCTAAGCTTAAGCTTTAAATAGGTTACATTTGGTATCACCAACAAAATAATGCAATAAAACCCATTTAAATCAGACTCGGCAGCTTCAGGTTCTCTTTTTTTTCTTCCTGTAGATTATTTTGGTGTCTCCCTGAAGTGTTCGCAATCATGTCTTCCAATTATCTTCATAAAAGGATAAACAGTCCTTCATCTGAGAAGAAGAATGTGTATTTTTGATTTGATTGCAACCAGTTGCATCCACAGGTACCAATTAGGTTTGACCAGTCAGGAAACTTTGTTTGTTTCTCTCTTTGTGTCAGCCTCTCACCCCTCACACCACAACCTAATCTGATTTTCTTTTTCCCCAGACTTAAACCCAAGTGTGTCACTGAGGATAAGTCAAATATTTATCCTGCACATCATCTGATTGGCACAGCACATCTTTCCAACCCAGTCTATTTTTTATCCATTTTTGTCACCGTTTGTTTGTTTAGGAAAATGGCTTCTCCTGAATCCTTCACACGATTTGCTTTTGTTGGAGGTGACCCTCCTATTGTCTGACTGCATGTGACCGTTTGAGTGGATGCTCAGGCACTTTCCTGCTGTCGCCGTGGTTACAATGGACCAAACCTGCTTTGATTTTGGCCCAACATCAAAGGAGAGTGTGTTTACCTCTGTCCGTAATATTAATGTTATGGATCTGTCCATAGAGCAGCTTTATGTTATAGCACCAGCTATGAGACACACACACACACACACACACACACACCCACGCACACGTGTTTCTCAATGCTGATTTTGTTGGTTACAGTAATTTTTTTCTTAAACAATCTCTTTTTGTGTCTTAGATAATACACACAGGTAGCTGTGGAACTTTAACACACCCCCTGCATGTAGAAGTACACTGTGACCTGTGTGTGTGTGTGTGTGTGTGTGTGTGTGTGTGTGTGTGTGTGTGTGTGTGTGCGCGTGTGTGTCCTCCATCTTTGTTTCTGAAGTCTGTGGGAGAGTCCCTACCCAAACCGCAGCAGCGTAATAGCCACTTAACCCAAATCAGGCGCAATCAGGACGAGTTGGTCTGCAGGAGGCGCCCAGCCCCATGGCACGGCAAAGGGTGTCTGAGGCGGGGGAGCGAGTCCACGAGGAGCTGCTGGTGGTGGCAGTTTGGGGGGGGTTAGGATGATGATGTGGACACTAATGACCAGGGGGAAAATGAAGAGCGGCAGCCTTTGTTGTGCCATCCCGATCCTCATCTGGCGGCAGCAGTTAGTAAATCAACGGGGGAAATTGGGGAAATCAGAGACCCCCCCCCCCCAACAGTGAAGGTTAAATGCATTTCCAGTTGTGTGTGTGCGTGCGTGTGTTTTGTCTGATTGTTTTGTTAGTGCTCCCCAGGCCCCTGCTGAGTCACTGAATCTGATCTTGTGTGATCCAGTGATTGTGTTCTGAGCTATTTTCCCGATGTTTGTGTTGTGATGTAGGTCCTGTCACAGCTGCAGGCCCCACAGGAAGACACACACACACACACACAAAGGGTACAGTATACTTGTACATGCAGGGGTATGTCAGAGTTGTACGAGAGACATCTGTAGACATGCGCGCACACACACACACACACACACACACACACACACACACACACACACACACAGAGCGCTCTGTGAAAGCTCCGCACATGCTGAACCTTTCCTAGTCGTGTATAGCTCATCTCCTTGCCACTCAGCCCCCCCCCATCCCCCAGATTGCTGCTGACTCGGTCACAGAGATGAATCCGGCCCACGTGTGTCGTCCCACCTCGCAGCATCTGTCGTTCATTTGGAGTCAAAGACAAACGCGCTGATCAAGGTGACTCCGACCGCAGGATCTTCCTCTTTCCCCGCCGCTCCGGCCCCTCTTTTGCCGTCGCTTGCAAGAGCATCAGCCGCGCACGTGCACGGCGGCCTACACGCACGCATCTCCTGTGATTAAAAAGCATGTTTGCGCAGCACATGGAGCGAATTTCAAAACGCCGGCCACATCTCCAAAATTGAATTTTGCTTTGTTTAAACACACTCTCGGGGCTGCCTGGGCCGCGTCGCCGATCCGCACCAGAACCAGGGCCTTTGTGATGCATCTGTCTTTGATTTCTGGAGATCTGACATGGGATAAAGCTCGTCATGTAACTACAAGGTATTTATCTGCCACATTCCGGCGCTCTTTCATCGCGCAGAATGTTTGATAGTTTTCCCCCGACAGGGTGGCCCCGGACGGCCGAGAGGAGCCCAGCAAAAACCACAAGTTAACCTCTTTAGTTTCATGTGATCATCTCAGCTCAACTGCTCTTTTACTATTAAACACTACTACAGGTACATATTCTGATCAGTCGTGCGTCTCTTTTCCTCCAGCTAGCTGGATTATTACTCATGTGCTTTAGCCCTCGTCTCCGCTCCTGTTCTTGTCTTTTGTAAACTGTGTGTGATGACTTTATTGGACATTAAACGAGCTCACAGATGGAGATGACATTGGCGATTACGCTCTGCGTGACATGGATGGCGAACGCATATAAGTTCATGGGAAAAGATTTCATCACTGGACTGATGACGGGGTGGAAGCCGTGTGGGAAGTTGGGATGAGGCTCCGGTGACGAGGTGCTGGAACGTCCAACAGATGAGCATGGCGGACGACAGCAAGCTAAAGCTCTGGCTTTTCTTTTTATTATGTATCATGATTAGGATTATTTTGGATTATAAAGGCATCAACGGACTTCATGTTAAATCAATTACATCAGAAATACGACATTTAATGAATATTGATGCGGGTTGCCTCCTTCACATTTCTACAGTAGCCCAGATAGGCCAAAATTAACATCAATATTAACTTTGTTCTTTCATTACCAGTACCACAGTGAGCCTCTGGAACTAAAACATACATTTATAAACATCTATTTTACTCCCTGGCAGTCATATTTCTCTAAAGCTTCTGCAGTCTGGATTCTCACCACAAGTTGGTGCCAAATCTTTCACACTTCACTTTACTCATTGAAAATATTTCCTTTAGCCTGTCCTCTAAATAAACTCCACCCGTTATGACTAAAAACCTTCTGGGCCACGTGTATCCTTCGGTGTTATTACTCAGTTTGGCCACTATATCTGATCCTGGCAGGCGCCACGTCCTCTCTCATCGAGTCTATAACCGCTCCGAAGAGCAATAAGTTAAAACCAGCCCTGTTGATGCTGCTTTCACGTCTCAAAAGGACATGTTTGCTTGAAGCCTGTTGAGAGTGATGAATCTGAAGCCTGCTGCGACTTGTGTAACGAACCCTCAGCTTAGGAACCTGCATAAAAGCTCTGCAGCCACGTCAGGAAAAAAACGGCCTCCGAGTTTCTTTTTGTGATGATTCGGTGCTGCCATGGGGAAATTTTCCTCCTTAGACGGTATTTAAACGGGCTTAAGTCTGAAATGTATTTTTGTTTCAACCTGCAGGAACCCCAGGTGCTGGATGGAGATACCTGAAAAGTTCTCCATAATCCAGAGTACTTCTGGTTACACTTCATAAAACGCACTTTGATGTTATTGAAAAAACTCAATTTAAAACCAGTAAAAAAAAAGTGCTGATAAAACCACCCCACACACACACACAGAGATGTTCTAATTATTATATTATCTATTATTTCTGAATTTTTAATTGGTGGACATGCTCGACATAATAATCTTTCTGTATTTCTTGATTGTTGCCAGCTTTAATGTGATCATTTCATCTGAATAATTGGAGTTAAACGAGTCAGTGGACCAAAAAAAACCCCAACAATGGATAAACACAGAAGCATGGAGTAAAGATGCATCTGTGATGATGTATGTAAAAAGATTTAAAGACATTAAAACTGGCTTCTTTCACACCTGTTAAATCATCATTTCTCCATCATTCAATATGAGCTGTCATGCCTAAACTAAGAGGTAATTAAATTATTTACACAGTTGATATAAAAGTAACATTTTGCATTGATTAGCTCCTGGTTAATTTGAAAACTGAAAATATAAGTTCCTAATTAAAGGTATTTTTCCACTTACGATCCAGTTAATTTATGACAGAATCCTTAATTCTATAGTTTTGAGCTGCTGTATTTTGTGTTTTGTCGTCATGTTCTTCCTCTGAGAGGTGATTTCCCGTCTCTGTTTGCCACCCGGTTTGATCAGATAATGGCGGCAGCGTGTTCCGCAGCACCTGACCATTAAATAGGTGCTGAGTGGCGGGCCTTGGCCGGGCTGCTCAGACGTGCTCAGGCTCTGTTGACTTAAGCATTCAGACCGAGCCATCAATCATGCGCATGTGACAGTTGTGCCCCTGAACTCCAGCGTGCTCTATCTGCTCGGCATGTGCATGTAAAAACCAGCCCCGCTCTGAAAGGAGTCGCTGGCCTTTTTATCTCTTTCGCCGTCCTGCAAAATTCACCTTTTCCCTCACAAACTTGGGTTTTTTCCTATTTAAGAAAAACACTTTTTTGTTGTTTCTTTTCAAAACCTCTGAAGCGTTTGGAGCTGTTCTGTGCAATTATATTTAATCATATGCTGCCAACCCAATCATGGTCGCATTCACACACGTTTCAGGTTTTTCCTGGGGGGGGGGGGGGGGGGGGGGGGGGGCATATAGTGACGGGATGGGGGGGGGGGGGGGGGTAAAGACCGCGTACTGCTCATATTTGTCTCTTCATCATTCGCGCTGCTTTATGTCTCAACCGTTTCTTCATTTTACTTTAACTTGGTGTCTAATTCAGAGTTTGCATGCGCGCATGTTTGGGGAAAGAGTTTAAGCAGAATTCCCACATGCACTACCCTGCGAAATCCAGCTGACCAGCCCACCCAGCCTGTGACAGAGTGGGCTTCCATTTTTCTTTCCTTTGCATGTTTGTGTGTGTGTGTGTGTGTGTGTGTGCACATGCTTGTGTCATTGCATGTGATTCCCTGCTCCACTCATTTTCTCTGGTTGAAGATGACATTTTAACAGATTTCCATGGGCTCTGTGTGTGTGTGTGTGTGTGTGTGTGTGTGTGTGTTCATTATAACTGCATGACCTCCGGCCAGGACCCTCCTCTGCTGCAACACTTGTTTAGACAACAGCGGCGCACATGTTGGCTGAAATATGGCGGCGGCGGCGCTGGTTTGTGCGGGTGAATTAAGCTCCGGCATGTGTGCTTTCACCCAGGACGGCTCTCTGATCCATCCATATATTTAAATGATTGATTTAGGAGTTGACTGGCCCGGCGCTGGTCGAATGTGCCGCGGTGGGCGGGCCCACGGGGATGAGGGAGCCCGGCTGAGGCGCACAGGTAGCGGTATTCATGCCGTCCACGCCGCGGCTCAGCGCCGTGCTTCGGTCGCATGAAGTAAACCTTTCAGGAGCAAAGCTTTACATCGCCCAAGATTGATACTTTTAACGATGTACTGATTGCTTCTTAACATCCCTCATTTTCAAGCGAGCTATAAAATTTTGTTTATTATGCTTCAGAACCTGACATAGGCAATCTGTTTTAATGTGAGGAACGCCTGGGAGAAAATGTATGTGTCCCGGTTGATTATATTTGTGTATGCGAGTGTGAGGGTGCGTGTGCCAGTGTGTTTTATTACCTGTCTCATTATTAAATGTGTTGGAGGCTGGCTAAGCTGGAACAGAACATTCCAGGTCCTTTAATGTCTCCCCCGTCCCCCTCGCTCCTCTCTTTGATAATACTTTTCCTTATGAGCCATAAAACCAAACGCTTTCTCAGAGACCCTCTCCTTTTTTTTTTTTTCCCTCGCGCTTTTAAAAGAAAAGCGTTCCCAAAGGGATTGTGTTCATCCTTACGGGCAGGAGAGTCGTCAGATTAAGGAGCACTACTGCGAAATCAGAAGAAATTTCATAGTACATCAGGATTTTGCCTGGAAATCAACATTTCCTGAAGGACTTTTCCAGCCTTGTGCACATTTAGAACTCATTTCCCAGAATGCAACAGGTTATTCCCTTACTTTCCCCGCTCCCCCGTCTTATGGTGCTTTATCTTTTTTTCCTCCTGCTTCTTTCCATCCCTCGCCCCTCTCTCTGGGTCTCCCCATCTCGGGCCGAGTTAGGCATAAGCGAATAATTAGGTAATTGCCCCCTTGATTGAGCTCAATAGGAAACATTTCAATTAGGCTAAAACTGCGCGAGGAGGAAGTAGGCTCTTACAAAGGGAAACATTCCTTGTCATGCAACTGTCAGCCCCCCTGGGCCCATACCACGAGCTGGGATTAACTGGATACTAGAGAAGGAAATACTCTGGAAGAGGAGGAGTTTCTGAATAATGGGTGGAGGGGGGTGCTGGAGAAAGTTGGAGGTGGGGCTTTTTCATGTGGGAGGTGGGGGGATAGCAAGAAATGATTGCTGTAATTACGGCCAGATTTAAACACGCCTTCCGTCTGATATGATTTTCCCGGTGATCCCCTGTCCAGATAACAGGGAGACCTCTGGCTGCCCGGCCGCTTGGAACAAATTACAACCTCCCAGCCATGGAAGAGACCTACTTCCTGTCTGAGAGGGAGGGGGAGGAAACGAGTAAAGAAAAAGAGGGCAAGCCGAAAACCCCCGATGGCCAATCTGAACATTTTAGAGCAGAACCTGCAGGGGTCTTCTAAGGCTGCGGTCCAATCGGATCCATTACCTTCTGTTCATCTGGGTCTCGATGAAATTCCGCTCCGCTCTGGGATTTTCTCCAGATTAGCACCAGCGTCAGTGAGTGATAGTCCGTCTGCAGCGGGCCGTGACGCTCGCTGCCCTGCTGTCATCGCGCTCACCTCTGCCGCCCTCATACATGGGCCATGAAATTGAGGAGCTCGGCGCTGACCTTTAATAGCATACGGGCGCCTGTAGGTGTTTTATGTAGGTGTTAATGGATAGTTTGTGAATGCACGTGGACAGGTGTTAACACAGGGACATGGAGAAAACCCACTCCGGTGTGTGTGTGTGTGTGTGTGTGTGTGTGTGTGTGTGTGTGTGTGTGTGGCTGCATTTGTATTACATTTGAATATTTATGTTGCATATAAAAGTTGTCTAATACATATGACTCTGTGTGTGTGTGTGTGTGTGTGTGTGTGTGTGTGTGTGTGTGTGTGTGTGTGTGTGTGAGAGAGAGAGAGTGAGAGAGAGAGAGGCTCTGGCTGGGGCGTTTTATCCATGTCCCTGTGGGACGCGCTGTGGTTAGGAGAGTAAACACGGGTCCATGTTAATACGTTTCCTGTGTCTGGCCCACCGTACCTGTGTGGTTCACCTCAACACACACTCACAACAGAACCAGTCACATCAGAACCTGCAGTCAGGATGCAGATTGCACGCCTGCCTCAGCCATCGTGGGATAGAATTTGTTCTAAAAGGTTTTTGTGTTATTTGTGGCAGCTAAAATAAAACGTATCCCGTTTATGGTGACGATGATGCTACTTATTCTGATGCATTAACTGATGCGTTCTGCTGCACCTCTGTTTCCCTCCTCAGTCATCCGCTCACTCAGTTTGTGTTTGTCCACATATACGAACAGCCCCCCCCCCCCCCCCCGCAGATGTCAGCCCCTGCTATGACAGCTACCAGCACTGCCTTGATTTAGCCAAGGCAGGACACACACATCCGCAGTTATAATTCAGTAATTTGTGTTTGTGCTTTCTGTGACAATTGTGACAAATGAGCGGCCTGGAGTGAAACGCCACCCCACCTCCACCACCACCACCCCCGTATTTTCTCCCACCGCTCAGGTGTGCTGAGCAGCTAGCCAGCTGACAAGGAAATTTGTGGCGTAGCTTTTATTTTATTTTACTTTGTTATGCAATAAATCTCACAAACCTCGCCACACATTGTGGCGCTGACACACTCGACCACACACACAGGTTAAGGATTTAAATCTGTCATCGATGTCTGAGCAAATTGGAGGGTTGTGTTGGAGCAGGCCCGCTTTAATACTGGCAATGTTTGACCCCCAGAATGAGTTCCATTCCCCCGGAAGTCCTGTGCAGAGTCAGAGATGTAACCCTCATATGGAGCAGTTTATGAGGATTAAAGGTTTTATTCAGTCGGTGCAGCCAGTGGACATGTCGTCCTGTCCAAGACTCCGGTCAGGTTGTCTGCTGTGCTTAGAAACGTCTCTTTATTAACCACAAAATGATGCCTAAATCTTTTTTTGTTTCTAGTCCTTCTTTTATGTTGCAGCTGCAGCTCCGTTCTGCTGTTGAACCTCCCAGATGCGGCTACCACCCAGCAAAACGGAGCTTTTCTGCTTAGCCAGGAAGTCTGATGCCTTCTCTGAGGCGCAGCCACTTTGGCCGTCTGTTACACCTGTAGAGCAGTGACAGCAGAGGTGTAACAGCTCTGTGTAACAGCTCTGTGTAACAGCTCTGTGTACAGCTCTGTGTAACAGCTCTGTGTACAGGCGGCTTCAGTGCTGACAGTGTGTCAGAGTCCTCAGGTCCGAGATGGCACACCTGTGGCAGGTGAATCTGCTTGTGCTCCAGCTACTTCCGTTAGCCATCCCACAGCGCTGTAATTTGTCCCAGTGTAACTTGCCTCGTTCTGATTTGCATGAATGTGCCTGGAGTCTGTGTACGTGTGTGGCTCCCCTCCATCTTTTTTTTTTTCCCAAAAGGAAAAGTCTCGTGTTCATTCTCTAACTCGTCCTGGTACAGGGTCAATTGCAACCAGTTGGCCGGCGGTCTGGTCCAAAGTAAACATTTAGAGAGAGGCGACTGTACAAGCAGGTACCCGGGGGCTGTGTTAGCTGCCTTGCCTCCCCCTTCCTTCTGCTCTCCCTCTCTTCTCTATGCCTCCTTCATGCGTTCCTTCTCTGAAGCTCCCAGATTGTCAGCTATGCAGCTCTTTATATGCGATGGTCCGTCTCCTGGGACTGGTTCTCCGCTTCACTCCGCCGGACCCGCCCACTGTGGTCTGGCCAGGATCACAGCCTGGGACCAGCCAGACCAGGACTTTTTTGATGTACAGTACATGAGCACAATTGTGTAATCTATCAGGAGTATGGTTTCCATTGAGGGTTCTGTGTGCCTGCTAGATTTATGCGGGTCCAGGCGGGGGCCGCCTTTGTTTTGTGTGGCAGCAGAACGAAGGTCTGCAGCAGATTTGCTGTGAAGTCTGGGCCCGGGAGCGCGCAGCACAGCCTGCAGACGTTTGAGCCTGATGGCAGCCGACTTCTTTAACCGGGGCTGGGGAGCAGTCTGCAGCTCAGCTTTGCCCACATTAATCACACTCACATTTCCTCGTATCAGCCCATGTGCCTATCAGCAGGGCTTGTTTGTTCCCATAACCAGCTCAGGGGGCCTCGCCCAGACCGCCACAGTTAAAATCCTTATATTTAGTTCGAATGTAGAAGTTCTTTTGAATCCCCTGGTTTTGTTTTTTTTGGTCAAATGAAGTTTAAGAACGCTGATCAAACTGTCTTCATCGATTTCCACCTCTTTGATAGGAGACCCCCCCCAGCGCGACATATTTGCTCTGTGTGCTGTTTTCGGACGCAGCTCCTGCGGTTCTGCGTAAACCATCAAATCCCATCATTTCATGGAAAGTTTAAGTCAAAATGGCCTTCTGTGTACGCGGTGAGTTATTTCTTTTCAGGCAGACTTCCTCTTGGTACGAGGGGGGCGGCGAAGGGGGTGCGGAGGGTCAGCGAGGAGGGAAGGGCTGTGGGGACCCGGGTTTGGTGGGGCAGCTGTCTGAGGGAGTGAAAGCATGCAGTCAGACAGTGGGAGAGGGGTTTTTGCAGCCCATTCATACAGGTGCTTATAATTTGCAGCCTGTGATTAATCATTGTTGTGTTTGGGGGCGACGTCTTGTTTAAAGGATCTGTCCATCTCCCTTCTCTCACTGTTCTGGGGAGGTGGGCAGCTATTAGCTTGCATAGCTTTGCATATTCTAAACAGGCGTGTATATAATATCCTTACAGTTGGAAGTCAGAAGTCGGTATTAAAACCGGTTTCAGGGTAAAATCAGGCATTTAAAAACCTACCTGGTATGAGGAGTAGCCAAATGCAACACGTGCGGTCCCACGGCCTGCCGCCGCACAGAGGCAGCGGTGTTTTCTGTGCGTGTTTGCTTTGGGTGGAGGGCTTGCTGGCTGGTCAGCACGGCTGTAAATCAGAGTCTTCCTGATGGACAGGAACCTAATCTGTCCCCGGTGTGCCATTACGCTCAACCTCCCAGATAGCCGCAGACCCTGCTGCTCCTCTCATCTCTGCCTGGCCTCAACAAAGACGCACACAGGCCCACACAGGACCCGCGTCCGCAGCAGAACCAGCCTGGGAGGCCTCGTGGAAACCAGAGACAGTAACAGAGACACACATGTTGGACATAAACCGGTCGAGCTGATGTCAGGAGTTCACCGGCAGCATCTGTCATAGCAAAGTCGGTGCCCGGGAAGCTAGCGCAGCTCGCACACGTGCACGGACGTGCACTGGCCCTGCCGGTGCCGTAGCCTACCCGGCCACAGCGAGGGCCAAACGTAGGCACACCGGCAGATCCATTGGATCTGTCGCAATAACCAGTCCTTCACAAGAACCCTCATGTCTCACGTGGTGCTATCAAATGAAGAAAAACTGCATTTCCTTCTGAAATGATATATATATATTTTTTTTAAAACTTCTCCTAAAGTCTGTGCCTCAGTACGGAGCTGGAGCTCAGCAGTGTTTATGTTCTCTTTCAGGTTTTTGGCACTTAATATTTAAATTCTCTACCGAGATAAATGGTTTGAATACCCCCCTCAGGTTTTGACGTTTGCAATCACTCCCCTTTTTGGGAGCTCCTCACCGCTGTAGCTGCTTTTGCTTTCACCAAACCGCTCACTGTGTGACTTTCCAAACACGAGTTCGCATTCATAATTCTCCGGTGACAGTTTGGAGTTATTTCAGCTTTTCGGGATAAAAGCGACCACCTCATCAGTGCACGGTTCAGCTGGAGTTTGTCCAACAAGGAGATCTTGACCCCCTCAATTACGGGATGATGGAGCTGTTTGCTTTTGCGTGTTGCTGAATTTCATTAGCAATGTTGCATCCACACATGTGGAATGAACCCAGTGTAACTTTGGCTTTTGCTCTATATTTTTACCCTTATTTGTTGGTTGAATGTGCAAACTCAGTTTCACACACACACACACACCTTCCAGCTGTCCTCAAAGACCCGGGGTTCTTCTGAATAGTTCCTCTAAGTGCAGCTGAGTACGTGTCCCTTTCTGTGATGTTTCCGCCGACTGAAACCAGAGAACCGAGGCTATAATCTGATGCCGTGACGAGACAAAACCTGGATCGGCTCCACTGACAATGAATCGGAGACTTATGGAGTCAAAGAATGTTTGCTTGACCTTTCTCAGCATCATCTCGGACACTAAGCCGGTCCAAAGAGTCCATCTTTCTTTCAGCGCCAGCGGAGCAGCTCCGGGCTCCGTCCCTGCGAGGACAACAATCAAAGGGCCTCACCTCTCGGTTTCAGCCTGAGTGACATGTCATGCTACGTTTATGCTCCTGGACTCTTTTCCATACATAACCAGCACGTTTCTGTCTCCTATAGCCGCCTCTGCATCTGTCTGCTATCTATAGATCTACTGTTTGTGTCTGGTCTCAGAAGGCACCGATAGGCTGGAAAAGGCCAACGTTGTGTTTAAGCCTGAATATAGTTTCCCTAGTGGTGAGTGAGCGACGTGGCACGCGGCCGTCGGCCAAAACGAGGGCTGTCATAGCTGTCCTGTTAGAGGGTGAGCCGTCTGCCTGTCCACCCACCATAATTAATTACCCAAATTCAAATAAGCTTGATGAATCACAGAGCTAACACAAAGCCATGTTGTTGATTGCAGAATTATTGCACCAAACCGCCGTCGTATGTAACTCAATCACAGCCTCTCATCACGCTGAAACCGCCGGAGAGCATCTGGAGCGGCGTTATGCAACGGTTGGAAAGAGACACGGCGCTTTGCTAACAATGCATGCGAGGGTGGTAGCCCCGGGCACTTAAGTTGTCCCGGAGTCTTTTATTTAAAGCGGACGCCGTGCCCGGTTGTGTTTGGGTTTGACCGACCTCCTCCCACAGCCGGGTTTTTTAAGCGCCAGAGCGCTCCGCCTGTGCTGCAGCGGCGACGGCCGAGTGTGTTTACGCCTCAGCAACGGCGCCCTGGCTTCAGACAAGAGGGATCCACCAGTGTCCGGAAAAAAACAGACCACCCTGAGAAATGAGTGATTTATCCTCAGATATCAGATGCTGAAAGATGACCTCAACTGGCAGGAAATCATGTGCATCCTTTATATATCAGAATCATGTGTGCAGCTTTCAGTTCTATCTTTACAGAAAGGGTACTTCTGTCTGCACCATTCAGCTAGTTTTAAATTAGCTTGCATGTGTCTCCCAGCAGCCCCCTTTTCCTGCACACGCTAAATAAGAAAGATGTTAAATACGTTTCTGGCCTTAAAGATGAGCCACGAATGCCCTGAATGTCCTGCTAGCCTCCTTCAGACAGCAGCCGGCGATGGGGGAAGCTTCAGCCGATACATATAGACACAGGGTGTTAACAACTAATTAAAGGATTTATTGCCTCACTAAAACTCCATTATTGCTGTTCTCTCCCAATTATTAGCTCTATTATCAGCTTTTATGGACTCAGGTGAGCTTCCGGACAAAGCCGTGCTTGTTTTGGCTGAGTGGTCAGCTCCATCCCCACATAAAATAACAGGTCTCAGAACAGCCATAAACAGACATTATCATTTTCCAAAGCGAAGGACTGTACAGACGAGTGATTTGCATTTGGATTTTTCTCAGCGCTGAGCGGAATATGCCTGCGCAGCTGCTTTTCTCGTCTCCGGCAGAGAGCCATCCTTTGTGTGGCTTCACACATGTGCTTTCCATCTCTCTGCAGGTCTCACCTCCCTGCCTGTTAATCAATCTCCGTCTCACCTCCGTCCACTAGGTGACAGTAATGACACAGCTGTGCCCCTCTGGGGACGAGGCGTAATCTTTGCTTACACAAGGTGAAGTTATTGGAGCGGGTGGGTGCCACGGCAGCCGTGCCGATATGGCAGCCGTGGTAAGATAATGATAGGGCAGATTTGCTCCTCTGTTTTGCATCACTCAGCAGCATTTTAAGGTCCAAATTGTTCTACAAAAGAGTCAAAAATTACACAACAGAGGCTGTGAACTGTGAATGGCGGGTACATGACCAGTAGACCATTGGGGTTAGTTTAGAAGGTTGACGGACTGGTGGGCGGGATTAGAAGCGCTTTGCCTGTGAGTCACGGGTTCTGTGAACAGTCTCGATGGGTCATTTAGAAGTTTTGGAAGAGTTTCCTCATCAGTGATGCCTCCGGTGCTGCTGCATGGGGGCAGTTGTCTGACGTAACTGTCGAACAAGTGCAGACAAGAAGAGCGTAGGCTGGCAACCGCAACAGTGACGCTGATAACATCTTTTCGAACGGTGTTGCTGAATTGCTGCGGAGCGCAGCAGAGTGTTTACAGCTCCAACCGTGTAATTTCTGCTGATGGAGAGAGACGATGAATGAAGCAGGCTGCTCTGACACATGCATTCTGACACCTCTACAGGTTGGCAGCGTTGCAACATGGGCCAATTTCTTCACTTCACTGGCTAATTTCCTGTAATTAGGGTCTGGTAATGAAATCACTGTTGTGGTTTCCACGCAGACTGATAACCCTGACCAAAAGTGTCACTTTTAGGTGATAAAACCTCCTAAAACGCCCAGCTGACTGCAGTGGCAGGCGTCCTGCAGGAGTTGGAGTTGGAGCGTGTTTGTTTAAAAAGCCATCCTGTCAAAAGAACACACACGACTTCCTCTCAGACATCGGTTACACCAGGCTTTGCATCCATTTTGTCCACTTTTCTCCCCCGACTGTCGCCAGCTTCCGCCCTGCTGGAGCACATTTGCATGACATGGCGGCGGCCGCAGGTGCGGGGCGAGCGGCAGACGCTGACGACGCGCTGTCTGTCAGTCTGTCACTAACTTATCATCAACCCATCAGCGGCGGATGGGGTCCTGACCCGGGCAACAGCTCCAACATCTCACACGCGTTTATGCAAAGTTCATTTAACAGACAGCCGTTTGACAGATGGGGACATACCCGAGCTGCCTCTCCATACCTCCACGGGGTGAAATGTGCCTTGAGATAAGGCGTCGACTATAAATCTGATGAGGAGACAGCACTCAAAAACGCCTCATAGATTGATCATTTTATGCCAGCATCACAGAAACGTGCACGGTGGGGAATGAGATTGTCTTCTGCAAAGAGAGGCTGGGACAGACGGTTATGGGTAAGTAAGGTACATGTACGGCTGTAGAGAAAGGACTGATTTGTCAGTTTTGTCTTGGTTCACCTAGTCGGTAAACCGGACACGCTGAGGCGCTGCAGGATGTACCCTCTGTCCTCAATACTCTTCTGTTTAACATGGGGGAGGTCCGAGAGGAGCTGAGGAGTCCACCCACGTCTCCTGGTCTGAGGAGAAAAGACGTCTTACTCAAGAACGAGCATGACAGCTGAAGAGTGGGCCCAGATGTCGCACGTTGTTTTTGTGAAGAGACGCCAGCACAGATGAAATTCCGTTCACATGCCCCGTTTACGTGACTCAGCGGGAAGTGTGGAATTCTCGAATCTGTGTGGAGGAATGAGAATCCACGAAAATATCTCCCCTCCAACAACAGGCCCAATTATTCTGAGCAGAATCTCAGGAGGTTAGAATAAAAGAGGAGGGAGATGCGTGGCCGTTTGCTGTTTATTCAGGTTACGTTTTGGCGTATCACAAGTGGAACCTGAGTGGCCCGGAGCTCGTCTGCGCTCCGGAGGAAGCCTGATTGGCTGTATTTGTGATTAATTGATCTTCCTCTCCCTTTTTTCTCTCTCCAGATGTCTTGAAGCCATTATCCTGTTTTTTTTAAATACAGAATCAGTTCCTGCACGTTAGCCTCTGGATTAGAGGTTTCCTGTCAGATTTAGGAATGTATTTCATTCCCCAACTCACATGGGGAAAAAAAAAGCCCTCTGTTTCGATGCCCCTGTGATCACTTTGGAATAGACAATATTTTGTATTTTAGTAAAGAGAGTTTCTGGCTACAGTTGATTGCTTTTGCCCAGGCAGGCAGGCAGGCGGTCGGGCATGGCTCCTGTTATTTTGCTACATTTATGTCCCCCTTTGCGTGATTGACCTTGTTTATGCCCAATGCAAGTATTTTCCTACAAGTAGAGCATGAATTTAATGGTATCTGTCAAGTTAGGTCTCACTTTTAATAATCTGAACCGAGTAAATGCCCTATAAAAGGACTCTGGCCGATGAAAGACTGGCTGAAAGCAGCACGACCTGGCGTAATGACGGAGGTGTGGTGCGTAGGCCGCCAATAAAAGAAGGTGTAAATATGTTCTTGGCAGTCCACTGAAAGAGGATGTTTGTAGTCATAATGATAGAGGACATATGCAAATAAAATTAAAAAAACAACACACATTTACACAATCAGTCACTAGAGGGGCACTAAACTGCTTGGTATGCAAAAAATATATAAACAAGGCATCATTTAAAGCAAGGGTTTTGCTTCTTTCAATGTACAATTAAAGGAATTTATTGTCGCCATTTGGCCTGTGCAGAGATTTAGAACAAATTTTGCTTTCGCTTGATTTCTTGAGGCCACCGTTGGCTGCTTGCTCATCAGGTTTACTGTTCGTAGCCTCGGCTTGTCCGACCTTTACTCATCATTTGTCAACGTTCCTGTCATTCCTTCCCCTGTGATTTCACCTGACAGGTTGCAGATCGTGAGATGAATCCCAGTTCCTAGTATATCAGCGTTGCCAAGCCCATTTGCTGATGGATATCATGTTGGCTCTGTAACTGTAGCTATCAGGGTTTGTTTAGCATTCCAGGCTTGATGTGTTCATAAAAGTATTAATGCAGGACATGGAGGCGTGAGGCATCACTTGCAGGTTCAGTCAGGAGTTTTGGTGTCATTGTTGCTCATCTGTACCCATCAAACCTCACCATGTCCTTTCATTTCTGCTTGGGATGTCTTTGCTTCTTAATTTTAGATAGAAATAAGGACGAAAATCGGCTAAAATTCTTGATTTTACCCTGGATTATTTTTAGCATTGTTTAATAGCATCTTTAGGCAGCCATTAGATAGAATCAATGGGTAAAATAGGCACGTGAAATGCATGAATGCAGTCGTCTGTTTGACCCCGGGCGCTGTGCTTCCTGCAGCCGTAACCTTCTGTGGCTGCAGAGAATTACAGTCATTGTGTGTGTCTTGGCATGATAGATGACACATGCACCCATTGTGCAATCACTCCCTGGTGCACCATTGTGTGTACGTGCGTGTGTGTGTGTGTTTCCCGCTTTCGCGTGGGAGCAAGCCTCGCGCGTTCCCAAGCCAAAAACAACTTTGACACTCGTTGCTTGATGTATGTATATAAAAGTCGCCAGATGAACTGTCGGTGGCCGCAGCTCCGGTGTTACCGATGAAGCTACTGAAGGTGACTCACACATTTACTCTTGTGTCTCATTTTAAAACAGGCTCTCATCTATAGCCAAGAATTACGGCTCTAAGATGCAGAACATGACAACCATGACGGCGTGCATTAAAATAAAATGACATGTTGTCACAATATAAAATAGCTGCTGCGTAAATGAAGCTCTTCAGTTCACCTCTGTGCGTATCGATTGCGTTGTGGAGTGTCTGTCCACTGTGTGAGCTCCAGACACCCCTTTTCCAATTAGCGCTGAGCCTGATTGTGAGTGTTAGCCCCTGGATGACAAGTCCTGTCACTCCCATTGTGGTTCAGAACCAAAAGAACCGTCCAGTGATAAATCCTCCAACAGGCGATCAGGTGGGAAACCAGGAAGCTCCATGCAGGAAAATAAAGTGAAGTCCTGCCAAGTGTTTGGATAAGACTTTAAACAGCAGTGTATTATTGAATATCTGCAAACATGTTCTACTGGGCTGGAGCAGAAAACAAACAAGCTAATGTTATCAGCAATTAACTGCTTCACTGAGAATAACCTCTCAACCGTGTCAAGTTGCATCATTTTGCATCTGTCACCAGGTAAAGACATGCAACACCCTCCTGTGCACCTGCCTATTGTGTTCTGATTGACAGGGCACATAACATTTGTTCTGTGTCGACTCTTGAGTCGCGCTTGCTTTTAAAAACTGTCGCTGAGTGTAGAATCTGGATCACTTTCAGTTTTTTCCCGCCTCTTTATGTGTCAACAGTTCAAATAAGTGCGGTGCGGTTTTGCATTCGAGGCTGTCGTCGCTAACCCTTCTACAGCCGCTATCTCCAAGAAGTAAAGGCGTCGTTTCGGCCCCCGCTGCCCTCTGACACAGATCACTAAAAAGCCTCAGAGCTGGTGTCCACACGCTGAACTAATCACCGTATCTGAAAGGCACAGTGGGGCAGACTGGCTAATTAGTAAAGAGTGTTAACTACTGTTAGCTGTCTAAGTTAACGAAGCATTCGGTAACCTGTATCCTTCAAAGTTCCTGTAATCTGAGGTTTACGATGAGGCCCAAAATCTACCATGAATCATTTTAGGTCAAGAATCCAGATGTGCTGCAGGAGAACAAGGGTCCAGTGGGAGTTTCCTCATTTGTTTTGTTTATTTCTCCTAAGATGATCCAACTCAAAGCCTTCCTCTTATATTTGTTAGTTCTCAGACTCGCATTATGTCATTAAAAACAACAAAGCCTCGATACCGAGAGTGCCTGACCCCTGAAGTATTCGGTTCAGGTGAGGCTTCACGCATCTCCTGCTGGAGCATGTTCGCTCCCTTCCCAACATCACCTTGTTTGCACAGGACGAAGAAACAGGCGGTCGAGCCGGTTTGGTTTCATCATGTAATCTGATTACCCGCTGACAGATCTGATGTGCCTCCTCTCCACCGCAGGTATATTAATGGCGAGGACGGGGAATAATGCGTCCAAAGCCGCCTTGTATTCAGCTCTGGAGTGCTGTATTGCTGTCAGGTCTACTGAGGCGTGAACGATGGGATTCAGTTTGTCTGGCCTGTCGGTAACACGCTTCAATCCCTGTTTTCCGGTCCTTCTGTTCCTCAAGACTCAGCTGCAGACAAACTCGGTTTTCCTGTGGTATTTCAGTTGATAATTACTTCCATGGAAAAACCACAGAAGACACATTCTTTTATTGACAATATGTTTAATTGAGCAAATTAGACGGGGTCCATTTTGCGCAGCAGCTGTGTACACACGCGGAGGAATCTGTAAGGGAAGCCCTCAGAGCCCCAGTAAAGGGATTCACTGAGAACTGCGGACCTGGGAAAAAAAACCCTCATGTCAGGAGGCGTCTCTCTGCCAAAGCGGTGGCTTTTTTTAATGCAGATGCACGTCATTGGCGTGCGTACCAATCCTCAGAGGCCCTCGCCGATCGTCAGGCCTTGTCGATTCTGCAGCTGCCGATGTGTCGGGTCCTGTGGACCGGTGGGTCGCTGGCTTTAGAGCCTCCGAGAGGGTTTGGGATTTAGAAAAGGGTTAGGGTTAGGGTTAGGGTTAGGAATCAAACATCACTCATTTAGGGGCATTTTAGTGAGATGGGATGAAGACGGATGGCCAGTCCGTTTGGAGTTTCAGAACGTTCCTTTAAAAATCACTTTGATTCCTACTGAGATCAAAGCATGTGTTTAGTCTGAAATCACAGAGTGGCTGAATCATTTATGATCTGTTTCCAATTATGAATTTGACTCATCTTTTCGCCTTTTAGGTCTGGTGGAGATCTGCTTAATGCACCCCCTTGACGTAGTGAAGACGAGGTAAGACCCCGCCGAAAGCGAATATGCTAAAAGTCCTACTCTGTGCTGCATGTGAGCTACACACAGGAACCTCCAGATCTGCCTGGAATCGTCTGACCTGGACGAGACTCAACGCTCAAACGTCTGGGGCTTATTGATAAAAAGGACGGCACTGTTTGGAAATATGTCATTCCCGGCAAAGACGGCATTATGAAAGGGAATTCTTTTAGTCTGTGGTTGGTGAGCACGCAGGGTGAAGATGAGCCAGATGCCGCTAAATGCGTCGGCTGCTTTTTAATGACCGGCTTGCTTGTTACGCAAAAGCAGCAGCCGTCTTTGAGTGATCAGGAGCCTCGCACCACAGCATCTCAGCCAGCCATAAACAGGTCGTGGGCTACCAGTAAAGCTTTATAGTCCCTCACAGGCCAAGCCGAGACCTCTGGCTTCATTCTCAACCCCCTCCCCTCCCCCGTGCCCCCTCACTCTTTCTGTCATTTACGGCAGCAGTTTCTTGGTAAATCAATTGCCCGGCGTGCCTTTTAAAAGAGTGAGATGGTTGCACTTTGAAGGCAGCGCCAACACCAGAACAATAAGAACGGCCGGGATAAAAGCCAGCGCCGGGCGGCGTGGCGTTACTCGATATTTGATACTTTGAAGCTTAAAGCGTGATTTACGGTCACGTATGGAAGCTATGTGGGTTTATTACAGGTAAGTCGTCAGCGCTGCCCATCCGTCCTCATGCAGGGGTCAGGGTTAAAAGTGCACGCTCTATTTTCTTTGTAACTCTCATCCTTAAAAAGTGGTAAAAGCTGCTCTGAATGTTGACAGGTTTATCTGTCCTTTCCTCCATTTATCTCCATGTGTTTACAGTAACTATTCGTTCGGGCTAAACTGACTCCTTTTGGTCTCAGAGGTTAAAACACAGACATCTTTAATGAGGAGATTCGGGTATCAAACACGTAGGCAGCAGATATGCATGAACACACACCTAAAACCAGTGCCCAAACCCAGTGGACGGACCAGCTAATTGGGACAACGAAGGAGCTGAAATCTATTAGGGAGTCAGACAGCGACACACCTCCAGTCGGTCACTTTCTCCCTCAGCCAGGCATGGCTCTTATTAGGCACCGGCCCCGGCTTTAATGTCCACCGCCTCAGATTAAACAGCAACTGGAGTAAATTTACCTTTTTCCACTGACTCAGAATCAAAGGGACCCCCCCCCCCCCATTTCTTTTTCCACTTTTTTTTCTCTTTGCAAGGTAAATGTGTACCTGCCTGGGAGCCCTTGTTTGCCTATTTTCCAAATGAGGGTTTATCTTACCGTGAAGGGGGAGGACGAGGTGTGTTCGTTTAGAAACTGGCGTCAGAAGTGAGAGTTGTTCGTCTTTTTTGCCTTTGTTGTTGGATTTTTACTCCCCGTTGTGCTCCTCGCTACTTAGTCAAGCCGTGACCCCCTTCACTCACCTCTGCTAACAAGTACATCTATCTTACATCTTAAAGAACTCCTGCGGAGCACGCAGATTTACCACCACTTTCATCACGGTTAAAAGAGGCAAATGCATATAAATACATTGGAACAGGAGTATGCGTGCGACGCAGAGCTTCCTGTCTGTATGGTCTGCCTTATGGGCCACATTTTTACACCTTAATGCAAAGGACAGAACAAAACTAGCCAAAAAAGCATTAAAAAATAGACTTTTCCCCCTAATCTGACCCTCTGTGATCATTATTTTCCCAGTGTTCTCCACTGTCACGTGTCAAAATGTGCCTCAAAAACAGACTAGAGGAAAAACGGCTAATGAGACAAGAGAAAATGTTGACTGCACGTCAGCCTGGAAGAGCGCAACATAGCTGGAATATAGCATGTAATGTTGGAGCGAAGTTGTGGGCCACGGATATTTTCTTTAGCGTTCTGTGAAACGGCGTAATTACGGACGTAACAGAACATCTGCAACAGTTCTCGCACTGTTGTTCCCCTTTAACACACGCAATCCATGAGCAACAGTCAAACCAGTGAAAGGTTTTTTAAAAGTTTGAGTCAAAAACGCACCAGCACCCCACCGCGGTGTGGGGTGTAGATGGAGGGTGGGGGGGTGAAGGGAGGGACGAAGTCAGTTTTGCTGAAAGAGAGACACCAGAACTGGAGTTACAGCTTTTCATTAACCTGGAAACCACCTAGTTACATGGTTCATGGGCTGGTCTCAGCTCACTTAGAGGTAACAAAGGGTGTCAGGCGGCACATTCTGTGGGGGGCTGTGTGCTTGGGGCACCCCATCTGACTCTGATCAGGTTCTCCCTCTCATTAGAGACTCGGGCTGCGTTCCCTTCATGTCGAGATCCTGTTACACGGAGCTCCGCCCTAATACACAAGAATGCACAAACATTCTCATCTGAAAGCAGCTTCCATCAACCCGTCAGACTTCCGCCACGCAGTCGAAGCCCCGCCTTCCTCGTGTTCGGACCCCCATCGGCAGGGAATCCTGCCAGCGTGAGCTCGGTGCCGTTTTCTTTACATCTGAGCGATTGGACGTGTTTGCCTTAATGAGCCCCTAAGATGTATTTATGTACAGTACCTCCTGGCTCAGCCCCTCCTCCTCTGCTGCTGCCCCCCCCCCCCCCCCCCCCCCCCCCCCCCTTCCCCTAGATCATTGACCTACACATTACGAACCATCCTCCACTGGTCCTTCTACCACCGATGCTCTTCTGTAGAGCTATTTATGCTCCAAAAAATCACGTTATTTAATTGCTTTGCATGACAGAGGCTGCTTCAAGGCCCGCTGGAAAACTTGGTATCGTCCCTCACTCGTAGCCGTTTCCATAGCAACTCTGCTCCCATTTGGCAACACGTTAAAACGTGTCCCACTTATGAGGAAGGTGTTGAAAGTGATCTGTGTTGATGGGCTCAGACAGGGAACAGTTCCGAGGGCAGCCCAGAGCCCCCCCCCCCCCCCCACTTCTGCCCCCAGCTGCTCGGTGAACCTCCGTGCACCTATGGAGGAATCCCTGACACAACCTTCAAACAGCAGGGTACAAAGGGGCTGCAGCCTGATGGCCGGTCAGCACTGTGAGACTGCGGAGCCAGACGTTCCTCCGTCTGCGTAAACCCAAACACACGCAGGAAAAACCAGCGAGTATCATTTTGGGCTGTAATCACGAGCGCAAACGTGTTTGGCAGAATTAACGCTTTGAAAAACTCCAGGCTCTTCTGAGGACCAGGCAGTTCACCTAATTTCTTTGTATGATCCGACCAAGGACTTTAAATATTGTGATCAAGACGCACGGATTATCAATCTGCCCCAGAGTCCCCAAGAATTATGTTGATTTGAAGTGATTGTGCATCTCACATTCCAGACTTGTAATTTTCAGTTTGTTAACTGTAACCATGTGTTTCCTAACCCACACCTTAACCATATTTTATTTCCTGAAACCGCAGTCTTTTCCTAACCAGAATCATGCTGGAGCTGCCATGTGCACGGGCTGCAGAAAAGCAGAACCTTTAAAGAATGCTTGTCTTGGAGCCGTCGACGTGCAGCTCTTTCTTTTCATGCTGATTGGAGTTCCATTCCTTGTTTCTGAGTGTACGCAGCAAAAGACTATCCAAGAGTGAAGCATCAAATGAGCGAAAGAAACATTTCACTTACTCGTGCTGCAAAAAATGAGCATCTTTTACACTGAAACCGTTAAATGCAACAGACAACATGAGGATGAGAAGCATGAGGCTGTTTGATCATTATGACAGGAAGTCAATTTTAATATAATCTGGTAGATTTAGAATCATTGATTCTCCTCAGCATATTTAACGTTGGATCATTCCGTTTCTCCCAACATTTTACAGGATTTGTATGGAAAGAGGCACTTTTCTTTGATCTTTCTTTGATGATAACACCCCAACATCATTTTTTGGTGCAATCCTTGGGGAAGATTCTAATCAAATGGAACTTCCAATGTTTTCCAACGCTGCAGTGAAAAACGTGTCATCGCCTCAAAAATACACTCGTAATGCTCAAAACATCTGACTCAGGTTGGGCCCATCCTCATGCTGTTTTATGCAGCCCTTTTCCTGCTCCTTCATGGCAGCACAGCCTGATCTGAGGTCAGAGAGGTCAAGGTATATGAGCAGACATCTGGACAGAACTGGTCCCAACATGACCAAAGGGAACCGGAGTTGGTTTTATCAGACTGAGAAAGAAGCCAAAGTTCCAGCTTCCTCCGTCTTTATCTGCCCCTAACATACTGCCCCATGTCTCAAGCTGCCCCAGGTCCGGCGGGTTTGCAGTTCTTGTGTCACCAGTCCAGATCTGACTCTGGCAGGCTGCCGTGTCACGAGCTCCGGGGCTTTATCACTTCCCCTCTGCTCCCATCTCTGTGTCCTCTTCCCTTTGACACTGTTTTCCTATTCCTCCTAAGGTCTTCCTTTATTGGCCTCCTCCAGTCACACTCAAACACATTTTTCTACTTTAGCACACTTTTTTTTGGTTGTATTTCAGTTTTTAATGTTTGGCTAGTGTTCTTGTGCCGTTTAACTGCACATAGTTACGCTGGATTAATGTCAGACTTGTATGGAAGTCCAACGTGGAAAAGATACGCTCCGAGATTATTGAGCAAACACACAACTTTTGCATCTATTGTTGACAGTTTCTATTCATGGTTATCCAAATAGTTTAGGCTAACCGAGGCCGTGACCATCGTGTTGGACTGTTGAGGTCGGCAAAATGCTTTTAACCTCATGTTCCAATCCAATGGTCCTCTACCGCCTCATTAAAATTAATTGTCTGGCTGTAAAAAAATCAATTTCGGCTTTATATTTCCTGCTGGACTGTCTGTAGATTTATCCCAGAGATTTCATCCTGTGGCTGTGTTGATTCATTTCTTTCTTTTTTACACTGTACTTGGCTTTTCCTAAAGCCACGAGTAGAACAAGACTTTCCCTGGAGAAAGTTGGAGATTATATACTTGACGCCTGGAGAGGGAGTCCTATCTGTAAATAGGATCATCCGTGAGATGTGAGGTGTCCGTGTGTTGAACCAGGTCGGACTGACACTGAGAGAACACCATTAGTGCCAGAGTTCTCCTGATCTGCACCTCCAAGGCCCCTTCCACCCTTTCCCCCCTGTCATTAATGAGCGTCACCCCAACATCTCGTCCGCTCAGATGTGACAGCCCGTCTTGTTGGTACTCGGTTCAAGGGTCTGGGAGCGGGCACGGCCTTGCACGGACCTCAAACACGCTGCTCTTGCCCATAAAAATACAAAGAATTGGACCTGGAACCGTTGCTCCACCCTCCTTTACCTTTTTGACTTCATGGACGCTGAGGGTTTGTACTTTTATAGGCAGTGGAGGTCAGATGGGTAAAGTCTTATTATTTACCCCGATGTCTTGGTCATAGAAGCCCCAACCTGCCCTCACCTTCACCCTCACATGGGCAGCTCTGGGCCTGTAAAACAGAACCACTGGAAGAGAGGGATATTGGAAGGGAATGAAAGGAGGAGTACTCTCGATGAACCCACAGATCCCCTCAATAGCTCCACCAGGGTAAACTGTATCTCTGCGTGCTATGATTGAAAGAGACGCTCAAAGCGGCGTGTTTAAAAGAAGCCCCGGGGCTTCCTAGAGTCTTCTATCTGCAGAGTTTACGATCTCTGCTGCTGATTCCAAGGCTGAGAGAATCCGCCAGAGCAAAGTGGACCACCTTCCACTCCTCTCTGGCCAAAGAGGATGAAATTATGAAACAAAAGTTGAGGTCTTTGTCTTTACAGATGGGATACTCATACTTTGTCCTTATTTTCAATGTTGGTTTCCATGACGAGTGACATTAGCAACTTCCTTGCCAGGGGCCTGATGGTTCCCCTGCTGCCACAAGTTCTTCTGGTCCTCCCTATTATCTCCCACTCCACGGGCCTTGCTGTTTGGTCCCTGGCTTTTATGGCGGTGTAGGAGAGGGCCATGAGGAAATGAGGTGACCTCGGGGTCGCGAGTCGAGTCAGGGGGTTGGAACCGGACCGCAGCCCTTTCGAACTAACTCTGTAAGAGCTACTTTGTGTTGAGGTAAGCAAAGCACAGAGACAGGAGGAGACCGGGGACAGGGTCCCTTCCATCCTTGACCCCAGCATCATATGCCTTTCATTAAGCCAGATTTGAATATGTTTACAAGCCCCAGTGGTCTTAAATCTTCCGGCCTTTTGCCACCGCCACCTCCGTGCCTCTCGTTGCGCCGTCCCCTCATCCCTGCAGCCCTTCTTTTGATTCTTCTCTTTAATATGGTGTCAGACATCTATTTATTATGCTGTTTTAACTGGTTTTCAGGAGTGGGTTACAAGCTATTTGGGAATCCACAAAGCAGGATTTGAGGGACACCCTTCTAAGATGTTAATCTGTTAGCGATATGAAAGGCCGCTCACCCCACTAAACCCCCCTCCACTGGAACCCGGGGGCTCTTTATGGCCCCATCAGGCACCCGCATGGACGACTTACTGCTGACCTTGTGACCTGGCAGTTGAAGCCATATGAGGAGGGAATCTTTTTCTTGTCCTATTACCCTCCTCTCCCTTCCCTTAAATCCGCTTATGTTGCTGTCTTCAGAACACACAGTGATTGTATGAAGAGCACACAGGTCTGATCTGCCTTAAACACGTCCCGTTTGCTTTATTTGTGGGGGGATGGTCACTTCTAAACCGTAATGAGATCTCCGATCATCTTAAAACATGAAAATCTACCAGACTCTGTCTACATTCTTTCTTTTTCAGCGCGACAGGCCTGTCATGTAAAAGATTTACACACAACTAGCTGCCTTTATTAGCGCGGCACCAGTGTGTTTGCTGTACAACAGAAACTCCCTCAACTGGCTCCATCATATTAAAAATTTACACGTAACTGAAGAGCTGTTTCGATCGGCTTAATAGCGTGTTAGCAGCTGAAAAGCTCGCTGCAACAGGCCTGGTCCCGGGGAGTTGGGCGGCTAATTGGATCGGTTGGGTTAAATAAATGTTTGAGTTCTCCTCTGTGTTGGGGGGATCTGGTGGCAGGAGTGTGGAAAAAAACACACATGAAAGGAGAGCTGAGGAAAATACGGCGAGCTCATTTATGATAAGATCCCATTTGTTCTGAGTGTATTTTACACACAGGTGTGACTGTGTACAGTAGCCTGTTGCACTGAGAGAGTAATGAGAACTTGTTTGTCGTTACAGATTCCAGATCCAAAGAGGAAGCAGCGACCCCAATAGTTACAAGAGCCTGGGTGATTGCTTCCGGACCATCTTCCGCAATGAGGGGTAGGTTTTTCCACAACCGTTGTCATCCGTCGCACAGAAAAACCCCACTGATTGGGGCTAACAGTCGGTTCAGCCTTCCTGTTTCCTGTGTGCACAAGGAGGTAATTGCCCTCGTTTGTCTTTGATCTTACAGAGATTTAAATTCATTCAGCCCTTTTATTTATTTTTTTGGATGAATCGATATGTTCACAAACACAAATGCAGAAAGAGCTCATGGCATTTATTAAAGGGCTAATCCAGTTTAATCAGATTCAATTCCTTTTAAATCAAGGAATATCCTTTAGAAATAATGCTTGGTAATAAGTTTTTTTTTTATTGTCTATTTGATTCAAAACACAGCATCAGTTTATGGGACGTGTCCAAAAGTTGTCACCAGAGATGAGAGATATTCAGCAGCAGATCAGGATGTAAAACCCTCTGAGTGAAGCAGGCACCGTAGCCTAGCCCCCCCTGCCCCTGCCCCTGCCCCTGCCCCTGCCCCTGCCCCTGCCCCTGCCCCTGCCCCTGCCCCAGGAACAGGCCTGCGAGACGACGCAGGTGCTCGTTCTGTTTACGGCGAGTCGACAGCTTTACAGCGGACATGAAGCCGATCTGCAGCGAGGTGCGAGGGAGGCCCGGCCTGTGACAGTTGGAAGCTCTGCGCGAGTCTAGCAGATCCAGCTACAGTTCCGCACACACACACAAACACACAGTGTGAAATTCAATACCTGCGTGCCTACATGCTTTTTAGGTGTGTCCTCTGACACAAGATTCACATGAATTTCCACAGTCTCTGACATAATAAAGCTGTTGCCAAATTACACAGCAACGTTCACATCACCTGTGACCGATATTTGACTGTGGGTTTACCTAAAGAAACACTGCAGCAGGAAGATCCACTTTCCCATCCACCACTTATCAGGAACGACCTGCTCCTATTGAGGTTTTCCCCAGTAGCACGTCCCAGATTACCGCCAGTCAAAACCACTTAGGCCTAAGTAATAGAAATAGAATTAAGTTCCACCATTGTGGAATTATTATTAATAAAAATAAACCTCTGCCTTCAGCTCCTAGCACAACGTGGCTAACCTCTCTTCCTCCCGCTCTCTGATGTGATGAGGGATGAAACCTGATCTCCCAGCACGAGCCTGGTGATTAAACCGAGCAACCATGTGGAAACGCGCACATGCAAAGGTCCAAATATATAACTGCAGGAAATCATTTGAATCCTGGGAGTCTGAAAAATGACAATGTTAGAGTAGATTATTATGATAAAAAACACAACATTATTAAATGCCATAACCGTGCTCAGGCGTGTGTGACGGCGTTGATTCCGCTCGCAGACACTTTGTTGCTGTATTAACTTACAGGCCTTTTTCTCTGGGTGTAGCAGCGTGAGCGCCTGTTAAGTGTTTCCGTCTGGAAGGAAACAAAAAAGACTCTTTTCTCTTGCGTTCTGGAGCGGGGTACCCAGGGTCTGGGTCAGGACCCAGAGCACGGTCCACAGAATAAGAAAAACGTCCATCACATTAGAGATCCTTGGCCTTAAACACATCAGCTAATGCTAGTACGGGGGCCCAGCCGCAGCACAAAAGGCAAATTCCAAATTCCCAAGCTAATTTCTAAAAATATCTCCAACTGGAAATACTTGTAAATCCAGTCGTGAAAAATATTTTGTTCTCTGACTCAACAGCCACTCTAGGTTCTGCCACAAACCGGGGACAAGTATTCGGTTCCTAAAATTCAAAGATGTTCCGCTAAATGCGCCCAAATGTCATCCATATGGAACCTTGTGGCACTGTCCACAATATATTTTAACGTACTAATAAAGAGCGAAGGAAAGTCATGATATGAGGAGATAATGTCAGAATTTTAATGTTGTTGCTTCATAATTTGTGTGATTCATGTGTTGTTTGTGCGTTTATCTTGTAAATCTCTAATGGCAGTAATTTTCCCTGTCACTGATAAAGTCAAGGTGAGACAAGACGAGACAACACATTTGCAGTGGAAGCGTGCTGGTAGCTTGCATGTCGGCCTGTTTCTAAAGACCGCTCTCCCTTCTCGTGACTCTCCTCTGAAAACCGAACTGGGATTGAGCAAAATGTGCTGGAAATGTTCCACTGGACGGAGTCGGTGCCAAACTCCTCCCCACACGGCTGTTAAAAAAGGAAAGGTTTATGAAAATGAAAGCCAAATCCCACACACGCACACACACACGTGCACGTCGCCTCCAGTCCTTCTCTCGCTCTGTGTCAGGAGGCCATTTGTTTAAAAAAAGCCAAAAGGGGACTTAACGTGTCGTTTCCATTGGAAATCAAATGAGCATTCAAACGAGGGCCACTCACTAGAGGCCATATTTGTCCTGTAACAAAATTCACTCCTCCATCACCACCCGATGGCTCCCCAGCCTGACCACACCCGGGAAATCTGTGGCCAGCATTTGCATGGACAGACAGAGGCGAGGGAATGGGCTTCCGTCTGACTGAAATAACTTGTTGACACTAACGATGTCGGGGATTAATTGGGCTTGCCATAAAGAGGGAGCGGAGGTTGTCCCGTCCTTCTGGAGTTATGTGCAGGACAAACGAGCCCCTGCACCCACAATATTTACACTCGGGCCAAATCGGGCCAGATAATCTGTGTTGCCACAACAACGCCGGTGCCACCGTGCACAGGTCAGTCTGTCCGCTCACCTGTGTTCAGTATCAATACGCGCTCGCCTGCACGCAGCGAAGCCACGGGATACGCTTCATTTAACGCCCAACCGTCTGCTTCCACACGTGGTTCTTCCCAGGTGACGTTTTGGCCGCGTTCACCCAGCAATGGCTGCGGGACTGGAAGCGATTGGAGAAGCTTTTTGTCCCCAAGCAGCCACCGTAGGCACTCCAACAGGGTCTACTTGATGTCGGTTCACATCCTCACCGCCAGGGGCTGCGACATCCCACACGCCTGACCTACGTGACAAGACCTGATTGAGTTATTTACCTATTTCAACCGTTTTAAAGCACACGTCTGTAAACAGAATGATCCCCCGGTGGGAGGGTGGGGATAACAATATAACTGACCCCCCGCCCCCAATATCTTTAAATGATCATTTAAAAAGGAAAGAACTTTAGCTGACTCTTATCAAGTCTCAAGCTTTGATGTCTGATGAGTAGGGTTAGCCTCCCGAGATTAAGGGAAATTAGATATCTGAGTGATCTGCCATGTTTATTGTGCTTGTACCTTCTTGCACGTCAAAGGCTGGTCAGGTTCTCATGGAGAACCGGCCGAACAACCCAAACATTAAGGCTCAAACCTCCTGCCAGGTTTCTGCTTCTGTCAAGTTCTGTAAATAGTCTGAATCTTCAGGGCCTTCAGGTTTTCTTTTGAATCCTCCTTTTTGGCCCAAGGAGGGAAGCCCTCGGTCCTGGGAAGAGGGGTGGAGGCAGGACGACGCCCCGCACAGGTGACACAGGTGCCACAGGTGACACAGGTGACACAGGTGACCGGTCCCTCACAGGACTTTAGTAAGGGTGGACCTGATGTGGAAGACTGAGCTGTGAGGTGTACTTGCTGTCCTGAAACTGCCTGAGCAGATATTCATCAGTAATTTACATTCCTGCCCGTTTTCCTGGGAGAATTTTCATTGTTTGAATGGGACAGGTCCAAACTGTAAATGATTCCGAAGCATTTAAATCCTTAAAAGATTTACAGAAACATTCTCCCACATGGAAATGACGCCACGACCTGCGTTTTATCCAGGCTTTTCTCTCCGTACGTAACTTATTTTATCATTTTCCTGGCACCGGCTCGCATGTTAAATCGGCTGGATTTATGAGCGAGCAAAGCTAAGCTAGAGCACCAAATTGACTGGAATTATACAGCTGTTGCCCTTTGAAACGTACAGAACGTGGAGTCATGAAAAAAACACTTAAATCATTTCCTCTGCAGAAATTCTCTGCCAGCGTTTGTGGTTTCAGGATATATCTCAGCAGTGATTTTGCCAAACAGCGGCACTATATTTTCTGTTTACATTCTGAAGGCTTGGAAGTAGGCGAGCGGTAGCCGCGCGCATTCATCAAAGCGGTGGCTGGAAGGAGCGCGCGGGTGTTGGGAAATATAAACCCGATTAGTAGCTCCACTCGCATCTTTGAAGCAGTTCAGTTGGTGCAGAAATACCCCAAATGACATCATGAACGTAGCTCAGCTCAGCCCGTAGCAGCAATTTGTTGCATGATATGAGATGTAGGATCCAGATTTCTGGAGCCCGACGGGCCTGAAGTCAGTAAATCCGTGTCTCTGCTGCATTGAGATCGCTCATGATTGTCTTCGCTGATTGTCTTCGACATGTGGTTGCCATTTATTCCCACGCAGTGTGACAAAATTAAGAAATTAGTTATGGAAAATGAATTTGTTTACTCAATTACACTCCATGTGTCCCCTTTTGGGGTGTAATTTACGCCCGAGGCTGTCACATTATACAATACAAAGTCTACAAACACGTGTGAAGCACTTGATAAATTACATTTCCCATCTTACGCCGCTCAAACAGGGACCGTAATTGTTTTGTGGTCGTGCATGAAGTTCATAAATGCGGCCGTGTCCAGTGATTTGTTTTGCTAAGCCAACCGTCCAGAAGACTAATTATCACAGACTGCAACAACCTTAAAACCACCCTGATGTTGAGGCGTTTGATGGTCATGCTGGCGTCCATCCCAGCAGCCTCGGGCGTGAAGAGGAGGCGGAGGAGGAGTAAACCTTTATCTGTGGTTTTAATGGTACAGCAGGTCCAGGATCGGCCCTCAAAGAAGACCATTTTTCCATAAATCCCAGTTGGTGGCACCTGGGGGTCGACCATCAAGTAAATTTCTCCTCTCTGTCTGCAGAATCTTCGGCTTCTACAAGGGAATCCTGCCGCCAATCGTGGCTGAGACGCCGAAGAGGGCCGTGAAGGTGAGCTGAGGGGTGTAACAGGAGGCGCTAGCATGGCGCTAGCACGGAACCCGTGACCGCTCCTTCCTTTTGGCCCAGTAAATATCATCTGGCATATTTGATGGGCTGATAATTTGTGTGTAGCAAGCAAAGTTGTGAAACGGCGCTCAGATTAAGACGGCCAGCGTGACGTCAGACACACCCCCACAAGCCTCTTCCTCAGAATCGTCTCTGTCTCACGCACTCCGCCTCCAGCGGCGTGTCTGCGTCATCGCCGATGAGTTATATCGGCGCGCGAAGGTGTCAGCGTTTTAACGCGCGTCGCCACGGCAACAGCTCATTTATCTTTCTCTTCTCTCCGCAGTTTTTCACCTTTGAGCAGTACAAGAAGTTGCTGAATTTGACCCCTTTGTCCCCGGGCGTTGTGAGTCCAGCACACACGACACCTGAACACACTGTTACCCGGAAAAACAAACACACTCCGGCTGGGCCAGAAAGAGCGTTACACCCAGTGAGGCCAAAAACTATTTTGGAACACACAAGCTTTGGTGTAACACTTCCTGTTAGCACTGAGCTCTTTGTTCCCACTAATGTGGAGTCTGGGGCTGCAGGGGTTAATGTGAGTTTGTGTTTCCAAACCAGAAATGAAGTGAATTTCATACAACAACACAATGTTGGGAGTTCTGGTCAACCATCAAGGAAGCGGCGTAGAACTAAAACTACTCTGGACAATTTAGTTTAAATTGCACGTTTTATTTGAACAGAAGCTACTTTAATTTACTTTTCTCAGAACCCTGCAGAACTGAGCCCGTGCTGCTCTGCACCATATTTCAGCTGTTTCAATGCTGATTATGTGTCGACGTTTAGCGTCTATGCTAACACGCTAGTCTTGCTGATTCTGCTATTTTTACAACACTAAATCCAAAACGTCGCTTCCTTATTAGCGCGATTAGCATCAATAGCATCATTTGTACTCTGGTCCCACCACCTGTCTCAATGGTTCCGTTCCCTGGTCTGTGTTATAGCTGGACAAATTTGGACAGATTTGCATGGCCAGGGTGTGGCCGTCACACACCAGCTATTCAGGTGGCAACCGAGTGTCAGGCGTGATGGATGGCTCACCTGGAAAGCAGCGTTGTGTGAACAACCGCTGGTGGAGAAATGTTTACCTGCCCTATCCATCACCCTGCACTCCTCCTCCTCCCTCGCTATCTCTCAATCTCCCCCTTCACCCTCCCCTCCTCCCAGAGCCCCTCCTCCTACCGAAATCACACCTGTTCACCTACAGACAGGTCTCTAATAGACCGCTGCCCGCCACAGAGTACCTTCATTTCAATTAAAGACCCAATAACACGAATCCAGGCCGGTTTCCTGGCTGTGTAAACATCACAAAGATGTGTGAGAAGATGGTCGCAGGACCGCAGGATAAAGAGCCAGGAAGAGTAATGAGCCGTAGACGACATGGTTCCATTACTTCCGTGTGAGCGCGCAGGCACCCATATGTGACATTTGTGGTTTTTTGTGGTCATCAAATAAGTCCAGCAGCATTTATGGCGCCTCTGTCACACAGGTTGTGTTTGCTTGTTTTTCGGGTTCTTGTTTTCTTTCGGGTTCTTGTTTTCTTTTCTTTGTTTTCTTTGCATACTCACACAGTTGTTTGTCGTGCGTGTGTGTGAGTGTGTTTTTAAAGAAATTCCTCATATGTACAAACGCCCACATCAGTCCGCAGGGGTGTGTCTGGAAAAGTCAGAGGAGGATTTCATCGATGTTTTGTTCTAAGTGATGTGAGCACATTTTAGTGACGCGTGTGTTTAAATCTTGATAAACATGCATGTTGCCGCCTCACCGTTGGCACAAATTAAACCGTGTGCGTGTGTGTGTGTGTGTGTGTGTGTGTGTGTGTGTGTGTTAATAGGCTTCAGTTTCAAGTGTCTCATCAGAAACTATGAAGGAATATCGACAAGTTTATTTTACAGAAATTACTTGATTGGTTTTGTTGTATTATGGTGGGATTAAGACACCATGGACAGTTGGTTCTGGTAACCAAACAGCCTGTTTACATTTAGACCCTCCAAAAAGTGGAGATATATTTAAAACAACCACCACATGTTTCAGGATTAACCCAGATTTATGCAACTAAAACACTTGATTATGTTTACAAAGGGGTCGGACGCGTATCAAAACGATGGCACGGTTTAAGGAAAAATAAGAAACTTGAATCTGGATGGTTTTTAATTCCAGAAGGGACAGAAATGAGTATTTAGGCAACTGGTGCCTAAATCTGTATTTTCTAAGCAGAGGATCGGAGCGGCCAGTAGCATTTTAGCCCGACTTGCACTCAATAAATAGCTACAGTTAGCGCCACCAGCTAGCTACTGTCTGCTAACTCTCCTCTGTACCAAAGCTAATCTTTAGTCTTGACCTGCCGTCACTCTGGATTTGAAGTCGCTCTTGCTAACGTTGGCAACGAGATGAGAACGCAAACGCTTCTGTTTAACTGTTAACATCAGTAACACGAGCCCGAGCCCTCATTGAACAGCACGTCCACCCTGGAATTGAGTTTGAGAAGGTGTGGACGCAACCTTCTGACGTCTGCAGTTGCTATGGAAACTCCCCTCTAATTGGGTTTGTTTCATCACGGTTGTCAGTTTCACACTGCAACACAATGGTTCCTGGGAGAACCTTTTCATGGCTAACTTGCCTTAAAACAGACTTTGGAGGGTAGAAAGGGACGGGCAGCCATGCTCACATGCACTAACATGTACGCTGAGCCAGCCCACAGCGAGCAGAGGAGCTCAAGTTACAGCAAACACTCAGGTGCCTTCACAACACTACCCTCGCGCCTCTGTTGCCGAAATATTTGGAATCTCCCGTATTTCACCCCGAAAAACTCTCACGATCCCGTTTCCTCCATTTTGTTGGGTCCTCTCGACGATAATAAGCACGGGCGTCTCTAGTGTCTGTCAAACAACGACCGACACCAGGAAAAAAACGAGCAAATGTCCATTTAAGATGCATAAAAAGAGGCGAGTCTGGACCCCGACGCGCTCTGAAACCCCGTCCTTCCTCCTGCAGGCGCTGTCCGTCGCAGGGCTGGGCGCAGGCTTGACTGAAGCTGTTGTCGTCAACCCGTTCGAGGTGGTGAAAGTCAGCCTGCAGGCCAACAGAGACGCCTTCAAAGAGGTTGTTGGGCATAAATCACTGGCAACGTGTTTGTGTGAGCTGCGCTTTATTCAGCGGATGCACTCTCTTACAGCAACCCTCCTCGTTCGCTCAAGCAAGACGCATCATAAAGATGGACGGGTTCGGGCGGAAAGGGCTGAATAAAGGGCTGACGTCGACGCTGGGACGCCACGGAGTCTTCAACATGATCTACTTTGGCTTCTATTTCAACGTTAAGGACGCCATCCCCACCAGCCCGGTAACACACCCTCACTTCCTGGCCCACAGCAGACGGAGAGCCAGGAGATTCTAACCTCGGCTACACGCAGCTTTTTGCTGCCTCCAGGCTACGCGCTACACATGTCCCAGCCACCTCGCCTCATGGGAGAGTTGCGAGTGTTTGACAGTATGATTAGTGAGGCTGCCGGCCTCAGCAGGGAGGAAGCCAAAATCAGAGAAGAGCTTGTAAGATCAGCCCCGCTAATACCTCATCTGTTTGCTCCTCATAACATCCTCAAGGTTTCAGGTTACACATCCGGCAGGCTCTGATGGCCCAAACAAAAGTTAATTTTGTTTAATGGAAATGTTACCATCCGCCCCTTCCACATGTACAAACTGGGAGCATTAGATTAACTCCAATGAACTAATTGGAAGCAGAGACTATTTTCAGGGGGAGGTTGCCGGGCCCGCTGCATTTTCCGCATTTTTCCAGTGACGCACGGCGAGCAGAGGAGCGAGTGGTCATCCTCCTCTGGATGATAATTATGTGGCTAGGTGACCCAAATAGCTCTGTTCTTCTTCTTCTTCTTTGTGGGGCTGGGCCACATCTGTATACACGGATGGAATGATGTTTGCGAGAGGCTAACGATGACTATTGTTGAAGACGCATAAATACTGCGGCTCCGACATCTCGCAGGCCGAACGGACGGCGGCGTTCCTCCAAATCCCCTTTAGTCGGCAACAATGAACTTGCAAATTGAGCCGGCCGAATCCGGGCTGCTCCCGCGCGGCTGTTTTAACAGCGTGCGGGAGGAATCATCACTCATAGGTGAATGTGCGAGGAGATGTTTGCTTAAGGCTGTTAGGAAGTGGCTTGATGGGTGTGCTTAGGCCGCGGGTATGCTAGCCCCATTCCACACCGCCCGCCGGAGGAAAAGAGAAGAAGTGGGATTAGCTGTTGATTTACCTCGACTCTCAGGGTGTCCAGCCACTTGAGAAAGGCCCGGACCAAAGAGGCTGCTGTCATTTGTAAAAATATCCCGGCCAATTAGCTGTCGGAGCTCTCTGAGTCTGGGCTTCTTTGGTACAGTAATACCCCTGCGCCCAGTCGCAGCCCAATTACACAAATTGTCCCCATATGCCTCCTCAGTCTGCCTGCATGCACCCTGTTTATAAATCCTCTCTGCTGGCTCCTCAAAGAACATGTGCTTCTGTTCAGCCAATCAGAGCCCTGCGCCACAGCCAGGAAGTCCTAATCTACCCCCCGCTACCATAAAATGATCCAAGCTTTCATGCCGGCTTTGCAATTATATGCACAAGCCCTCTCGTGCTTTAATCTATTATTTTAGACATCACATATCGTCCGTGCGCGGCGTCTCCACTTCCTCTCCTGTAGCATCAGCAAAGCACTTGTTAAATTATCCCCATTTATCTCTTGGACCAGGACCCCACCTTGGAGTTCCTGAGGAAGTTCACCATCGGCCTGGTGTCCGGAACCATCTCCTCCTGCGTCAACATCCCCTTCGACGTCGCCAAGAGCCGCATCCAAGGCCCCCAGCCGGTGCCCGGGGAGATCAAATACCGCACCTGTTTCCAGACCATGGCGCTGGTGTACCGGGAGGAGGGGTGAGCGTCGACGTCGCCGCCGCACCGGGGGCTAAAGAGACACTTGGACCGCTTCATTAGCAATTCATCGCCGACGTGCGGCCAGAACCGTCTGTCAGAGAAGACAAATGATTCCAGCTGCGGCAACAAGTTAGAGTGGGTGATGTGGTGCGAGTTTCCTCCGCTAACAATGCAGTCGGGGGGTGATCGGTTTGATCTGATGAATGGAAACCAAATATGGACGCTACGCTCATTTCTGCCGTCCGTCAGCTGGACAGTAAACGTTAGCATATTTTCGTTGTGTTTGCGATGCACCTTCCTCCAGGACGACATGTTTGTAGTTAGTGAGCCCAGCAGCCCTGTGCTGAAATGTTGGCGTTGCAGGGGTGCACGGAGGGGGGGGGGGGACATCCCCAGTCCCCTACACTAACACAACACAGTCCCGGCTAATTAGTGGTCCCTATGGGAGATGTCGTTAAGCAGACCCTAACGAGGCACGCCGCGCTCTACGGGTCAATCTAATCAGACAGAGGGCCGGGGAGGAAGTGGGTCGAGCCTTATTAACGCCATCAGTGGCGGGGGCAGGGAGCGGGACCGGGAGCACTCGGCGTAGGCAGGCGGCCGCCGGTCACCTTGAATGCATTAAGGGGCAGGTCTTTGACTCCGCTGGCCATTAGACCCCAGCTGTGAACCTGACGGGGTGAGAGACAGGCGAGGGAAGTAGACAGACAGGCCACAAGTCGCCATACACACACACACACACACACACACGCACACACACACACACACACTCTCTCTCTCAAGCAAGTGCACATACATGTACATGATTTCCTGAAACCCTTTTCTGTGTTTTTTCCAGGTACTTGGCACTCTACAAAGGACTGGTACCGAAAATAATGCGTCTGGGACCAGGTAAGATGCTAACAGATGCTAACGCAGCTTGAGCTGATGGTTCAGGGTTAATGTGGCTTTCGTGGCCTGGGCTATTTGTGATTGTTTCTGCTGGAATGAGAGCAGAACGTGTGCAATTATACCCTTAATTCAGACCATTTTGCCCCGTGTACGCAGTCATAAAAATATAATTAGTGGACCGGCTCATCTTTTCTCATCCATCCATCCACTCAGTGAATTTCCTCGTTAGCATTAGCCGCTGTTGGTCAGCTTGACTGTGGTGGTCTTCTCTCTCTGCAGGTGGGGCTGTGATGCTGCTGGTGTATGAGTACGTGTCAGGATGGCTGCAGAGGAACTGGTAAAAGCGGCCCCCGACAGGAGAATGAAACAAACCACAGTGCCTTAATCATACCTCCTACTGATACTCAGTATCGCCAGACCAAATTCTTTCAAAAATACTGCTCTTCTATAACAGTGATACGTTAAAACAGAACTACGGTTAAGCGGAAGAAAACAGCTCTGAAACAACTGCAGGTCCAAACTTTCCACGTCAGCATCAGGTACAAATGCAAATCCGCGAGCTAACAACTCGGTAGTTTCTGCTGAATGTAGCTTTAACGCGTTTTATCGCTTTTCCGCGGAGCGTTTCTGTTGGGTTAAAAAAGTGGGCGATATCATTTTTGGGAAGGCGGGTGAAGAAATGAGTTATGAAGAAAATCTTTCATAAGTAGACTATTTAGTCGACTGAATATTTTATAGAAATGCGTGATACTTGAATGCTTTTACACCTTAAAGATGCAGTTTGTAAGACTGAGACGTCCACATACGGTTTTAGCTGAGGGTCGAGTGCGAGTCCGCAGATTTCAGAGGACTTTTGTGTCCCTCTGAAATAAACCCTTTCGTGATTTTCTCTTTAAAGGAAGCGAAACACATGCAAATGTTAAAAAAAAAAGACTTTTAATTTTGCATCCCAAAGGTCAAAAAAATGTGACCTTTCATCAAACATGTCAAAATACAGCTGGAAAGCAGCTTTAAAAAAAAATCAAAACAGGATTTATCAGTTTTATTTTTTTTAATCCAAACTGTTTCATCGGGCTTATTTTTTTTAAAAGAAATCTAGAAAATTGTAATTTTCTATTTTTAGAATTTCAGAGGCTGCGTCTGCCGCCGGTTTGTCTCTCGACCCGGCTCAGGCCTGTCGTCTGAACCCCCCCCCCCCGTTATTCGGGCTGCGCTCGGCCGTCCGCAGAGCTGCGTCACGCTCGCTTCCGTCACATAATGTCGCTGTTTTCCAAAGTGCACCTTTCAGCTCCGCTGCTAGCACAGCGAGGCGGAGGGGCCTTTCTGTTGTCACTGTTCAGTCATATTAGCGCCGCTCTAGGCAGCCCGACGTAGAGCCGAGCGCCGTCCTGCTGCACAGAGGTCATAAAAACCCGCTGAGGTCAGCGGAGGATTCATCTCTACCAGACATCCCATCTCACTGAAGCCCGTGAGCCTCCCAGAGTCCCCACGTCTCCCCTATAGATACTGTGATCACCTCAGAGCAGCAGCGGCTGCTTTCATCTATATGCATGTTTTTTTATGATCTCCCATTAACTTAGACATTTGATACTATTTTTCACATTTTATACAATAAATTTGTACTTTTTTTTTGGCATCGTTGCCACGGTACTTACATGTATTCTCCAACAAATAAAAAGGAATGAAACTCCTCGCCGGCTCTGTGTGGGACTAGTTTTTGTCGCCTGTTTTCGGGCGCCTCGGCTCGTGCACGCCTCCCCCCGTCGGTGTTTGAGCTCAGGGTTTTTGTGAAAGTGAACGCAGGATTGAGGGAGTCGCACATGCTCTGGCGGCGCCCGCGAGCACCTCTCCGCCGGCCCGAGGCCTCCTCTGAGCCACGTAGGCATCTGACAGCGGCGGAAGGTTTTTTCTGCCGAGGGGGGGGGGCGGTGATGGATGACTCCCAGACAGATGGAGTTGTCAAAGCGCCGAACCTGCTGACAGCTGGGAAGAAGCACAGCCCGGCGTGCGTTTCACCTGGATTCCCCGGCGCGGCGAGCCGGCCATAAATCTCCGACGTCTCAGTTCCTGGAGCAGGCCTGTGATTAAGGCACGGCTGCTCCTCCTCCCAACACGCATGGCTGCTCACACACACCGATCAGAAGGTCCGGGCGATGATATCGGAGTGAGCGGTGCGGAACCAGCCGCGGCTCAGGGGAGTTGTTGCTTAGGGAAAGATTCTGGCTGCTGTCAGCTTCTTCACGCCGGTTCTATCAACACGCTCGAAGGCCGTCTGCTCTGCGTTACTCAGGCCGCCGCCTCATTGCAAGAAGCAAAGATCACCACGTGGCGCTGAAGTCGGCGGCGGCGATTGTGAACGCGTGCGGTCTGAGGGCCGTTCGGACCGTCGACTCGGCCGACGGGAGGCTGGCGGAGTCCAAAAGTGTTCTGTGAGTGTTTGAGCACCTCTGGTGCCACTCGCAGGCCCTCGTTCGCCGGGTTTGATGGATGACGGGGGCCCGCGCGGGGGCGGCCCCGAGGGCAGGCCGGGGCGGCCGGCGCGTCGTCGCGTCCTGTGATGTGGTTCACGTACGGTCAATGCGATCCCTGAGCAACGGTCCGTGACCACTGGATGCGGAGAAGAGCGCTTTCCAAGTCAAATGAGCCTGCGGCGAGGGAGGGAGGGAGGGGCCGTGGACGCCGTTGTTGCTGTAACGCGGGCTGAGCGGGCCGCCCACGGTCCAGGCGATGAGGCTATGGAAAAGAGGAGGTGAGAATTGTTGTCGGGTTGCGCTCCACCTGGAGCTGCAGCCCCCACCTGAAACTCTTTGCATCAATTTGCAAAACTAATTTTTGGGCCTTCTGTCTTCGACTCCCGACGACCTCCGACCTGGAAACCTCCTGCACACAACTCAGAATTTACAGAATTAGCTTATTTTGACCCAGATTCCGTGAGGCTGAAGCTAAGACCCCATTAATGCAGCTCTGAGATGGTGATGCGTCCATGTGCGCCGTGCGTGACAAACACGAGTCTGATGGTCGTTCCTGCCGGGCCGGCGCCGCCAGCCCTCCTGGGTCTGGGTTTCTTTCATGCAAAGCGGCTTCCTGCTAATGTAAAGCAGGCCGGGAGGCCGCGGCGACCACGACGCGCACGTCGGCGAGCGTACAAGGAGGGAGCTTTAGGCCTCGTGAACAGCAAAGCAATTTAATAAGATACATTCAATTTCAGTGTGCAACATTTGTCAGGTGTTAAACTCCAACATTAGACCGGTGCCAATCGGGTCCCCATTGCTGTCTGCGAGGCCAATTGCACTTCATTCAACGTACCTTAAACTAATAAATTAACTTTTCTCTGGAGCTCTCGTGTGGATTTTTTTTTTTTTTTTTTTTTTTAGGAGAAGGGGGGGGGGGGCAACGCTCCATGTTATACAGTTTATGAAAACATAAAGAACAACACAAAGAAAGCGTACAAATATATAAAAACAATAGCAGTAAGCACCCTGAAGATCAATGGGGTTTCTTTTTACCCCCCCACCCCACCCCTCTTCTTAGTCGTCACCTTGTACTTTACCCCGTTTGCCCCGGGGCATTAGCCGCAGTAAAGAGCTGTTGACGCGCGTCCGTCCTGAAGTACGCCTGCTCTAAAGTTCGGTTTCGCTTTACTCCTCGCATGAGCAGGGACGAGGTGGCGGGGGTGTTGGTGGGGGGGGGGGGGGGGGGGGGCACAGGTAGGAGTCCCGGGGGCCTGAGTCCTTCATAGCGATGTGAAGCCGCAGGAGACAGAACCGGTTGTATCCTCGCCTCCCTCCGCCAGTCCTCACAGCGCCGAGGCGGCGAGCGGGTGGATGGCGTCACGGTTGGCCGCCATGCTCTTAAAGGGCAGCGGGGCGGCGAGGTCACAGCTGTGGGGAGAGAGAGCACTGCCACTGGCTGGCTGCCACGTGGCTCCGGTCACATAGGCCGAGGTGGTGGCGCTGTACCCCATGTAGGGTGACACTTGGGTGGGAGGGTGGTAGGGAGGGATGCTGGGAGCTGTGACATAGCTGTTCACTGTGGGCAAGCCACTCGGCGTCTGCAGAGACGGGAGAGAGAGGAGAGGGTCAACGGGGGGCCGGAACCCACCTTCAGCTTTATCAAAGTAAGACGGCGAAGAGGAAGATGAAAACTCGGAGGTGAACGTGAAGTAAAACAGTGCAAATGGATTTTTTAACGGGGGAAAATCCAACCTTTTAGGAAAAGCAGCAGTGATAAATTCAGCACTCTCGTGACGCAGACCAACGTGTTTCAGAGCCACACATCCATAATTGGCCATTATAGTCTAAAGGATTTAGTTTCTAGCCCTAAAAAAATGGATTTCTCGTCCTGGCAACGCTGATGTTCCACGTCAGACGATGGCAGACGAGGGTGAGGGTGAGGGTGAGGGGGGAGGCACCGCAAAACAGATGTCATGAGAGATTCCCAGTGAAAGGGCAAGAAGGAGGGAAATGGTGATTGGCCGAGCGGGGTTCGGAGTCTGAGCGGGTTCTGGCTCTGGCAGCGGGACAGAACTTAACTTATCCAAAGTGCTTCAGCAGAGCGGCCAAATTTCTGCCTGGGTGGTCTGAGGCTACTGAGAATTAGCCCTGAAATCAGGCCCTTTGTGCTGCCCCGTCCCTGGTTGCCCCTCGGTAATTTCAAAAAACCCCTCTGACGTTTGCGGTGATGACAAAACGCGTTTTTTTTCTGCGCGGCTGCGGGTGTTTGTGCGGGGGTTCGACACCGAGGCTCCTTTTCCAAACAGCCGCAGAGGTTTTTTGTTCATTATGAAAATGTTAGCAGCTCGGACATAAAACAGGAAGCGCCTGACAGCAAAGATGCGGGAAGCTGCCTAAATAAGCAGGGAGCTGACACCAAACCCGCATCGGCTCAGCTCATTTCATACATTCACGCTTTATTAATGCCAGTTTTCACAGCTTATATCACGTGTTCCCTCCTCCAGCATCAATAAAAAATAATTTGAATATGTTGATATTCTACTAAATAAACAGATGGAACAATTTAGAGATTTTATTATTTAGGATTCTTGGATTCCTAAATAATTAATTATAAGATCACCTCACGGAATTCGGCTAATCGTTTATTCTTATTCATCAAAAATATTTTAATCAGCATCGGGCCTTTTTATAACTTTGCTACAATTAATGACGTGATTCGTTTTAAAAGAAAATAATCCACGTTTCGGTTCTTTTGTTTTAAAGTTATTAGCAGCAGCTTTAAGAGCTCATTTCTGCACCGAATCAGAACAAATTCCTCCGGTTCCATTTCTTTACTCAGCGTAACAGACTCGGTTGTTTACTGAGGTTGTTTACCGAGTTTTATTCATTTATTTATTCATCTGTTATTGGTAAATTCTCCACAAGTCTCGCGAGCCCTTTGGTCGAGAATTAATGACAAATAAAAATATTATTTCTTTGAATTTGAACGGACAGTTTTTGTTAAAATTATTCATTCATTTTTAAACAAAGCGCCATTTTTAGGTTTGTCGAAACTCTGAACGTGCTGCCGTGTTTTAGTAGATAAGTTGCAATGGAAAGATTTGTTAATTATTATTTGTTTAATGGTTGGTGATTATTTCTGGTTGCGCGTCCAGTTGTCGGTTTCTGCTCAGCTCATTTCATCCCGCATTTTTCCTGCGTGACCAGCGTGAAAAACTGATAAAGAGACAAAAACCCAACGACGCCTCAAAAAATGGGATTTTTGCTTTTTGTCTTCCGACTTCACGCTACAATAAGTAAAAACACACGTTAGAAAATAAACTTAGATCTGAAGTTGATTCATTTCGAGTAGATAAAAATAAAACACTTTGACTATTTTGATTATACGTGCGTGTAATTATTCTTAAAAACGCGCTCATTTGTTCCATTTTAATCATAGTTTAGCATCCCTAATTCCGTTTCCCTGATGAGTGTCACAATTCTTATCTGGCTTATTCCACTCATGTCTTTAAACATTCAGATTTTTTTCCCAACCTTTCTGCTGCTGTAATAATTTTTTTTTCGCAGTAATCCGAAATAAGATAAATTAGGTAGTGGTCATTGTCGCGCCTCCAACCCTCAACCAGCTCATTAAATAGAACAACTCACCAAGAAACCCCAAAACAAACTGCTTTTCTCTTTTTTCATGCGTCCAGCGCGAAACAATTCGGCATAAAAGAGGGGAATAAATCCGTCAGAAGGATGAGGAGGCTTCCAGAGCTTTTAGTTAAATAATGGCGACTTTTAAGCGTTTAAAGAGCTCCACGGGCTCCAAGGAGCTCCGGCTCTGAGGGAATCTCTCGGGGCTTCTCTGCTACACAACAATGAAGGTGTCCGTTTGTTACCTGTGAGTATTTCGCTTCGGGTTCTAAATGAGGTTTATCCACGCCACTGAGTGCTGGGAAATTAGTCCTGTTTATAGCGCTCCATTCTTCTAGTTTGGCGCTGGGAAAGGACGAACTGTCACTAACTGGGGGGCAAAAGAGAAAGAGAGGAGAGGAGAGGTTAAAAGAGAGGCTGGCATATCATGCACCAGGTTAGGAAGCCCGAACTAGAGTCTGCTGCGCTCTCCTGCGCGCCTTTACGCGCACAGTTTCAGCCTGTTTAAGTGCGCGATTTTAGAGACATTTCAGGATAAAAACGAGCGTGAAACAATTGACGATTTTTATGTGAGTGACTTCTGTAACCTGATATTTTATCTGTATTTAAATGAATCTTTAAGAGCTCAACTTTTTTTTTTACTAAAACAATTCTGGAGTTGAGGGAAAGTTAAGAAATATCTGTCAAAACAAATCAAATTAAATCTTAAAGCCGATTAAACTGGTAAATAAAGGGAACATTTCGAGGCTCATTCGAAGATGTGAGCCGACACTTTGCCGGGGTCAAAGGTCAGAGGCATTTTAGTCCTCCTGTCGGGAACAAATCTGATTTACTTTCACCGTCTTTTAGTTCCGCCCTCCCTCCCGGAGCAGGAGCGGGTTTCAGGTTCAGCCTGTCCGGCTTCAACACTTGGAACCGTGAGCGCCTTCGCAGTTCACCAAAACCCGTCACGCACCGCAGCCGCGTCGCTACTGAGCCCGACCGGCGGAACAAGGCTCCGGGTCTGGTCTCTGACAATAAGCCACTTTGATTTATCAGCCGTTCATTTATATTTACCACGAAGCGATTCTTTTTTTTTCTTTTTAAATCGAGAAGTATTTAGGCCCGAACGTGTTTCTCTACAACCAGCTGGCGGCATCTGCTGATAATTAAAAAAAATGTATAAATTATTTTAACAGCCAGCCTCAGAAACAGACCCTCCCCCCTTCCCCCGGCGCCTCCGTCAACTCTGCCCGTGTGTTGGTGCAGAGGAGCCCGGGCGCGCTCCGACGATCCCTCCCTGGAAAACCAACGTCCCAAAACTCCCCCTTTTTTCGGCGGCGTGAGCAGTGATTTACGCAGGAGGCCGCTGCACTGATTCCAACCCGATCAATCTGGAACCACTTGAGTGTGACACGTCAAAAGCCGTGCATTGGTGTATAATGAAAGGGGGGGCGGGGGGGGGGGTTCTGTCACGGGTAAACAATCAGCGTGCCTCATTGTGATGCATCTAATCTACCAGCCTTTGCCTCTAATATTCCACATCCGCCTGTTAATGATGATCCGAGCCGGAGCAGCTGTTCCAAACGCCTTTTAACTCATCAGCACGAAGGTCAAACACCGTTTAAGCTTTGTTCTGCCCCAAGAGGTCTGTGAGTTTATAATGTCACCAGCGTTTCTATCGCAGCCCGTTTGAGTACAATAAAACCTCCTCACACACACACACACTCACACTCGCACACACGCACTTTTGCGCACGAACGACTTCAAAGTTGTTGCGTAAATGTAAAAATGCAGCTCGGTGCAGCCATGCTTACTTTGTTGCTCTGTGATTGACCGAATCCCCAGAATATCTGTAACAGAGTGCGAGGAGGGCCATATCCTGTGCATGGCCATGTGTCCGGGAAGGGTTGGCATGCCGGGATTGGGCACTTTGGATGTCGGGTATGAGTATAAGTGGTTGTAGGGTAACGTTGGCTGCGGAGGTGGGTGCGGCGCCTGCTTCCCAGACTCATACTGGCCCTGCTGGGAGAGATTCCCGATCTTGTTGCGCAGGATCCGGCTGATGGAGCTGACAGAGGGCAGATTGAACTTATCACAAACCCCGTCGGCGAGTAGCCTGTCCCGGATCTCCCAGGCAAAAATCCCCGGGTCCCTCTGCTTGTATGTCCGTATGTGCTTGACGACGGTGGGTGTGGTGACGCGCGGCTTGCTGCCTCCGATGGCCCCGGGGAGGATGGAGCCGGTCTCGTTGTAGCGCGCTAGAATCTTGCTGACGCAGCCGTGGGAGACCCGCAACTGCCTGCTGATGTCACAGGGCCGGATCCCGAGTTGGGCCAGCTCCACTATCCGGAGTCTGATGGCGTTGGGGAGCGGCCTGCCGTTCACGAAAACACCGCCGAGCTGGTTGACCTCGCCGAAGGCAGGTTCTGGTGCCCAAAACAAACAGAGGAGAGGAGTGAGAGCCTGCAGCACGGTCAAAATACACACGCCGGCTACCCTGACCTATGGATATTTACGGAAATGATCACTGGGGTCTATTTTGTGACCGCATTTATCCTGTAAACTTTAACCTCTGATCCAAACCCAAAACCTCACGAATAAAGTTTACAAATCGGATGACTTCACTGTCACGTGAGTGTTTTCTTTTCAAGACTTTCTTGCTTTCAGCTTGTGTGTGGACTCCAGGGAAACCTTGACTCCACACGGATCTCCTGCGCTCTAACTCATGCGTAACTGACACTTGAAACACCTGAATTTGCTGCTTTTTTGCGGTTCAACGGAACCAGCGGTCGAACACACAGTCGACATCTCGCCATTCTGTAAACTTTAGACTGCATCCTTGATAAGAGAGAGAGTGGGGGGGGGGACAACGATCCGATCTGGACTCACCCATGGTGTTGAAGCCGCAGATGTAGAAAACAGTGTCCGGTCTGTGCCCCCTGCGAGGATCCTGCTCCGCGTCCAGCGTGCCCACTGTCCGACACCGCGTCCAGGAAAAGGTTCTTGCGCGATCAGGAACGAGAAGGACAAAATTCTCGATCTGTTTCCTGACGGCGCCGGAGACAGGCTTACATTTCAATCTGTGGAAATCGGGAGGCTGGACTTCCAGCTCGGCTCCCGCTCTGATTGGCTGCGCTCTCGGTCGGACCTGCGCGAGTCCTCCTGTCCGCGTCACCATTGGCGCAAAAGTTTGACATGACAGGTCTACTGATCACCCCCCCCACCCAGTCCTCCTCCTCCTCGCCCTGCTGCCTCCCATCAGAAAGCTGGAGATGCTTATGTTATTGACACAGATATGGTGAGTACATCGCTATATCAAGATTCAGATAGGATCCAAAAATCACGTAAAGCGAAGTGGAGAAATGTAGAAGCGGGACGCACGAAACTGTCTGAAACTCGAAGCTGGGCGTCGTTTTATTCCGTAGTTTTGTCTTGACCAACCGTGAGGACAAAATTAAGAAAATGTCATTTTGGGGGGGTGGGAAATGCAGAGATTTTGCGCCCTGAACTGTGTTTAAAGCGGCGCCATTAGGGGAGCGGGGGGAAATGAGCGCTTGTTTGTGAATGGAATAATTGGCTGGCTGACTTTTGTAAATGATAACTCAGGTTGCTGGAGGATTATCAGCATCTCTGCTCATGTTTCCCCCACGCTTTGTCTCCCCTTCACGCACCAAACATCGACCGAGTTTAAACTTCCACACACAGTTTTGGGAGGGAAAAGGGCCAGAAACGAACAAAAGGATAATAAATATAGAGAGTATACATGACAACGACGAACGCTTGTTTACCTCAAGATTTGGTTTTAAACATTGCGTCACAACTTGGCATATTTACGGTTACGCCCGGCAGAAATGTGCTACCTTTGTTAAAGGTAATTTATAATAAAGACAGAAAATGTTTTCTGTTTTAGGTTTGACTTTGTTTGCGCGCTGCTTCTCACCCGTCTGATTCACATGTGCAGAAACTGTCTGACATTGCCTGCAAATATTATAAACAAGGACACCGAGCGCCGTCTCTCCTTCTGCCCCCAATTATTGCGCCTTCCTCGTGTCATTTAAAAAAAAAAAAAAAATGGGGGCACGACGCATGACTGACCCTCATTCCTGTTTAACCTAAAGGGATCAGACATCAAACGCTGCCCCGGTGCAGCCGTGCAATTAGGAATAATGTTGAAAACCTAAATTAAAGCGTCTGCGAGGGGCCAACATGTACACACGGTATCGCGCAGCGTTTGTTTCGGCACGCACAGTGCGGTGAGCTGCGGGGAACAGCCGAGGAAGTCGGCCTCCTGAGACTCCTGCAGGGCTTTGTTTTGGCTCTTTCCTCCTTCTCAGGGTGGCACGGATCTCTGATATTACGCAGATTAGAACAGTCTTTTAATCTAATGTTTTTTTAAAAAAATAATCGGCGTGGGTTATTTCTCTCCAAACCACCGGCTGATGGTCTTGGCTTACTTTTTCTGTCGCCCCCCACATGCCCACCCTGCTTAGCTTGCAGGCCGCAGACGCGTCAGGGAGAATGTTTACTGTGAGGCCAAACGTGCTCGGTTTGTTTCCACTGAGGTCCTCCGGTGGCTGAAACAACAAAAGGTCAGTGGTGAGGGATCAAAGGTCCCCGGGGAGCTGCTCCATCTTCAGCCTCTTCCCATCATCCGACACTTTCCTCATTTTTTCCCCACACCGTGATCGACGATTGAATCCCCTCCGAACTTGTTCTGATTGATGACATCACCCATCAGCGGAACAACCAATATTTTGTCTGTCTGTATTGCTGACATGATTTTTGCGCGTGGTGAACAGGAATGGTTTGATCGTCAGTAATGATTTCCAGGCTCGGCGCGGCCGTCTCATGTCTCGGCTCGCAGGCCCGAACTCGTCCGCGTCCCGCTGAAATCTGAAGACAGCAAATTGCACAAAGGTGGACCAAGAGCGTCGACTGACGACGAACGGACTCACTCAGCCATCTTTCACTCTTGCTTGCATCTGACAGCACCTTCATCCGCCCCTGCAGCTTCTGCGCGTTGGAGAGGATTTGTGGATTAATAACCTGGCCGATTAGTTTAAATTTACAAAAATGATTAAACTCTACTGCTTCATTTATCCTTTTCGTTTAAATTAAAGACGTTTTCTTTGATTTTTTTAAATATTACATTTCACAAGTATTGGGCCGTTTTTATACAAATTTACCAAGAGGTCTTAAATCTTCTATCGTTTAATGTCCGATTAATATTTTATAAATAATCTAATGACATCACCGGTTTTCGTGCAGCAAACGTTCGTGTGGGAATCTGGAAAATATCAATTTTATATAATTTATTAAAATAAGCGCGTAAATGGAAATGATAACTGATATTAAAATCCTTTAACTTGATTAATCTGGAGCTAAAATAACCCGGAGCGTCAGGTGACTCAGCCTCAGATGTAACATGTCAATTTAGCAGCTTTTCTCGCCGTTTTTGCTGTGTTTTGTGCAGAAATGTTGCTGAGCTCACCTGTTTTGGTTGCTCTGGTTTTGATTGGTTGCCCGCGTGCAGCAGATCAACGTTGTCGCGAGGCGGCGGAAGGAGCGCGAGCCGCTTTTGAACGTTTAAAATGATCTCTGGTTTACTTTGATCTCCCAGTAATGATTCTACATCCATGTACTTTATTTCATCCTGAATTGTGCAGGTTCCGGCTCTTCAGATGGTCTCTGTTGATCCCCAAACTAACGGAGGTGCATAAAAGAGCCATTTTGTCACCTGAGTCTGTTAATTTCTCCATTTTGGCTGAGAGAATCTTTGATCTCAGTTCCTCCCGCACCAACCGGATCCCTCCCGAACAAAAACAAGTGGCAACTTTTTGCTTTTTAATGTGAGACAAGTGAAGACTTGAGGGGCCGTTTGTGCCTCAGCAGCTGCCGTCACACTCACGCACGTTTACCTGGGTTGACTTTTCCCACCGGCTGCTTTTAAAGCTCGTTTCCATCTTTAATTGATTTATTTTTCTCCAGAATGATGCTTATTTTGTCTCCTGAGAAAAATCCACCAAACACCCAAATCTCATTAACCTTTACGGTCATCAGATATTTAATCTGCGCCTGGAATCGTAATAATATTTTATATCTGTAATTCTCATGTGTCTAAAATTTATAAGTAAGTGAACTATTACTTAACTTGTTATTTGCCGTTAAAACAGATTGTTGACTTATTATTAAATTCATTAGAGACTTGCCTTATTTGTACCTGTCAATAAGGTCGATTTGATCATAATTAATCCGGTTAAATCCGCGTTTCAATCAAGAACCAAACACGGCAGAACGAGCAAAAAATATAAAAACAGAATTACAATATTGAAAGAAAATTGTTTGTACTGTTTTATAGATTTAACAGGAGAAACAGCAGCGGCGTTATTCTGATTTCTACTCTTAAAAGTCGCTTCGACTCGGAACTGACTGCTGCGCCTCCGAACCTGGACACCTGCAGGCAGGTTCTCCTGTGAGGCAGCAGAACCTGGTGGCAGTAACTCATCCGCTGATCTGCTCCAGAGGAACGCGGACACAGTTTCAGCGCTGATGAGGGAATAAACCTCTAACAATATTCTCAGTTACTGCTTCTATTCCCAGACGGAGAAATCTAAACCAGCTATAATGGAATGATTCTCTCTCTTTCTGTGTGTGTGTGTGTGTGTGTGTGTGTGTGTGTGTGTGTGTGTGATAACACCGAGTCGAAGGTTAACACTCCTCCAGGCCTTAATGAGGACGCCGCGGCGTTCCAACAGCTTTCAGGACAGAAAGAATGAATATTTACAGCACTTTTGCGCATTCATCACGTTGACGTGTGTCCGTCTGGCAGCTGGCATCCATTAGTATTAAATATTTCATCCAGCTCTTCGTCACGAACCAAGGACACTGAGAATTTTAGTGCGTTTTTATTCCAGCGTCCAGAAAAGTGCAAATGGGGTGCTGATTCAGACCACACCGCCGCGCAGGGCCCGGAGGACGGTTGAGTCATACCTGGACTACATTTAGATTTAATTTCCTCCGTTACAACTCGGGACAATTATTAAGTTTGAGAGGAAGGCTGCAGCCAGAGTCACGTGACACACGCAGTGGCTGCGTGGTAACAAAAAAACAGTTTTAGAGAAACTATTAACAAAATATGTCAACACATCAGCAAGGACAAAGGAACTGTGTTTTTACCTCCCGGATATCTAAACGCAGATCTGATCTACAAACAATATACATTGATCTGAATTATTAAGAGCTTAATTCAAAACATTCCGGTCATGAGAAAGGAGCAGCTTGTTCTTTCCTGGAGTCAGATAAGTCGGTAAAATTATTATTTTTGCTAAATACAGCCTCTGAACCTGTTTGAGTTGTCAGCAAATTAATGATGTGGGGTGTAAAACAAACTAACGCACACAATTAAAGGCCTCCACGAAGCAAACTGCACGCAAATGAATCGTTTCATTCCGAACTGTGATGAAAAAAGTGTCATGATAGAATCACCCGAGGCCTCGCGTCTTTTCCGGGCATCCAGAGAAATAACATCCTTTAGTTTTGATTAGCAGTGCGTCCTGAGAAAAAAAGCTTCATAATTACTAATCATAGAGGTGAATGGGTGAAAAGATGAAACGCCGGAAATCAAACTGACGGGGGCACTTTTTAAAGAGTGTGTTGGCGACATCTAGCGGACAACTGGTGCAACAGCGGAAATCCATCTGTACAGTAAAGAGGGTAGCGGTTGTGTTAAACATTAACTTAAAATTATCCTATTAAATCAGTCTAAAGTTTTTCATATTTAACTAAAATTCATTTCTATCTGCCACTTTGCACATGAATGTCGAAAGTCATGTTGTTGTGATTACTTTAACGTTTGGGACAAATCAGCTATTTCCTGCACTTCCGCACATTTGAAAAGTTCAGTGTAACTGCCCGCGGCCGTTGCCTCCTATTATACATAAAAAAGCTTTAAGTCAATGAAATTGATTGATTGATTGATTGATTGATTGATTGATTGACCCTCCCAAACCTAACTGTGGTTCGTGTGTCTCTTGACATGAAACATTTTTAGATATTTTTTTAAATTTTTGATTTTGTTTTGTCGCATCCAAAACACAGAAACAATCGTCTGACGGTGATTTTAGCGTCATTTAAACAACGAAACCGGTCTGGATGCGGCCCTGATGGACTCAATCGGATCCCACGTGACTCCCTTGGCTCCGCCCACTTCCAGCTTCATTCGCGGCTGATTCCTGTGATGCGTTTGTGGACAAACAGGAAAGTTTGTCTGGAATGTGTCCTGCAGAGGGCAACCAAGGATCACAGGATGGAGAAGAGGGAGAAGCTGTTATATAGAGACCAGCTGAAGAAAATCCATAAAAGGAAGCACATAATTTAGCTTAAGTTTTATTAACATTGTATCATTCAAGAAAGTCGAGTTAACACGGGAAAATCAGGGTTGAAGCAGCATTTGCAATGAAATGTGGCCAAGAAAATAGGATTCGGTTCTGTTTCCATCTTTTTTGAGCCAAGAAAAAAGCATCAATTTTAAGATGATCAAATGATTTTATTTCTTTTATTTTGTTGCTCACCTAATAGGAATTTCTCCAAAAATAACAAAACATTTTGGAAGATTTCAATAAAGAAAATATAATTGAATAAAAACACCAAGTTAAAGGTTAAACTGATCTTTAATGTAAATTGATTTGCCCCTGTTAGACAATATAGACAATGTATATATGGAATTAAAAGTAAAATAAAGAATCATTAAAAGACTTAAATGAAACTAAACCAATGAAGAAGCTTAAAGTGAAATAATTGGTGAGCAAATAGTGATTATTTTGAGGACTGTTATTCTTTTTGGATCTTTATTTAAGAAAATCCTATCAGCACACATCTTTTTAAACAAACACACACACACCAACACACACACACACACACACACACACACACACAGCTGCTGTGAGATGAAACCGTCTCACAGGACCCAGTTTTGAGGAGACGAGAGGACCATGGCTGCTGAATAAATAACCCCCCGCAGTAGCCCCTCTCCAAAATGCTAATGGTATTTACAGGACTGGGAGGACTGGGAGAGGGGCGAGGACGCCAGCGGCAGGTGCAGCCGCTGGAGCATCACGCTGAGCCACCGTGCAGCCTGCAGAGGGGGAACAGAGGGATCATTGTGGCTGTTTAGGTGAAGGATTATCAGCTCAGATAAACATCCTGGGCCTCTCTGTCTGCTCTGCTCATACCGACCTGAAGAAATTATGAATGAAAGCTAAAGATGAGTCAAGTGTTTCACAATAAAAGCGTTTAAGCAAAGTCCCAAAACAAACACGCCTTCGCTCTGCCTGTATTTCCATTTGACTGGACCAGTCTGAGGGTGTTTACTTGGTTATTAACAGGACTAAAGAGTTTCTAATCACTGACAAACTCGAAAGTACTGATTTTTAGAAACTTCCCACCACTGTGTGTGTGTGTGTGTGTGTGTGTGTGTGTGTGTGTGTGTGTGTGTGTGTGTGTGTGTGTGTCAGGCCCTGTGTAAACAACATGGTAAATATTCCGTCTGGAAGTACTGTAGTTTAACGTAGTTTAACAAAGGTTTTGATTTTTAAAAATAAGTCAGCTCTGTGGTTGTCTCATGTTGTCTTTGATGTTTTTCTCCATTAAAAAAGGATCAAAACATGTTCTTCACTGGCTAAACTAAGGAAAAGGCTTTTAAAAAAGAAAACCGTTTTCCAGATATGACATTATAATAGTAATTTCTGCCAGAGTCACACAGGGCTTCTTCTCTAACATGTTTCTACAGTAGCCCAGGATGGACACAAAGACTGTGTTTATTCATCACCTAAACTTCTGCACTTGTTTCTCTATATCATTTTAACAAGAAAACACTGAAAAGAATCAGAACAAGAAATTCAGAAGTTAGTGAAGGTTAATAAAAAAAACAATGTTTCTATAGTAAATTAACAATCATAATATAAGGATAATTGGTAAATTATTGATTTGTTATTATTACAAAAAATAATCAACATTCACTAACAAATCCTAAATCTCCTGTTTGCTCTGTATGTATTTTTATTTAAAGATATTTTATGTAATTTAACATCTTCTAATATGAAGGTCTCACACAGCCTGTGATGGAGGGAATTATTGATATTGTGCTGGAACAGTCTCAGCTCAGCAGCTAAACCAGGCCGGCACTGGTGGCGGAGCTTTCAGCAGGACTGGGGCTCTGAACAGCAGAGTAAATATTTGGCCCTGGAGGGCCCTCTGGAGCTGCAGAGGAGCCCCTCTGCCTGGAGCCTGTGAGTGTTAAAGAGATTAAGTGGCTGCTGGGTCATTGTGGACACAGAAATTCTGGCTCTGTGGACATGACTTCTCTTTGCTTTGGCGTGTTTTGGCTCTCGAATGGAGTGGCCTCGGTAAACTCTCCACTCTGCTGCTGCTGTGCTGCTACTGCTGCTGCTGTGCTGCTGCTACTACTGCTGCTGTGCTGCTGCTACTACTGCTACTGCTACTGTGCTGCTGCTGCTGCTGCTGCTGCTACTGCTGCTACTGCTTCTGTGCTGCTGTGCTGCTGCTACTGCTGCTGCTGTGCTGCTGCTACTACTGCTACTGCTACTGTGCTGCTGCTGCTGCTGCTGCTGCTACTGCTGCTACTGCTTCTGTGCTGCTGCTGCTGCTGCTGCCGCTACTGTGCTGCTGCTGCTACTGTGCTGCTGGTGCTGTGCTGCTGGTGCTGTGCTGCTGCTGCTGCTGCTGCTACTGTGCTGCTGTGCAGCTGCTACTGTGCTGCTGCTACTGTGCTGCTGCTGCTACTGCTACTGTGCTGCTGCTGCTACTGTGCTGCTGCTACTGCTGCTACTGTGCTGCTGTGCAGCTGCTGCTGCTGCTACTGTGCTGCTGCTGCTACTGTGCTGCTGCTACTGCTGCTACTGTGCTGCTGTGCAGCTGCTGCTGCTGCTACTGTGCTGCTGCTACTGCTGCTACTGTGCTGCTGCTACTGTGCTGCTGCTACTGTGCTGCTGCTGCTGCTACTGTGCTGCTGCTGCTACTGTGCTGCTGCTACTGCTGCTACTGTGCTGTTGCTGTGCTGCTGCTACAGTGCTGCTGCTACTGTGCTGCTGCTACAGTGCTGCTGCTACTGTGCTGCTGCTGCTGTGCTGCTGCTACAGTGCTGCTGCTACTGTGCTGCTGCTGCTGTGCTGCTGCTGCTACTGTGCTGCTGCTGCTGTGCTGCTGCTGCTGTGCTGCTGCTACTGTGCTGCCGCTGCAGTGCTGCTGCTACTGTGCTGCTGCTGCAGTGCTGCTGCTACTGTGCTGCTGCTCTGCTTATTTCTGGTGCTGTGTGCACAGACTTTGACTCAAAGGTGAAAACGAGTCCAGATCATTTTTGGCACATTGGCGCGGGTTTGTTTTGTTGTTTGTTTATTTGTTGTAGAAGCAACTGGATCTGCAAGGCTAAAGAGAATCTAATAGGTTCGGAATCACGCCCGTCATATTGCTCCGGACTTCGCGCCAGTGTGGGCACAGATAGTGTCCCCGACCCCTTTCAGCTCCATTCAAAACCATGACAACACGGAACAAGCTCGGATTTATCCTGCAAAGTTAAAGCGCATTGTGCCGCGGCGTCAATCAGCCATTATTGCGGGACTGAACAAATGCAAAATCTTGACTGGAACAAATGCTTCCAACGGGTCTCGGACGCGGGGCTACATTTCCCCTTTGTTCCCCTCCTCTGGTTGGCATGTATGTGTGTTCACTCCCGTCCGACCACCCAGGACGCCTGGGGAGGCGCGTCCATGCACCAGCACTCTCCTCCCGCGGCCTGGTGCTCCTCACTGAAGTGGATGAGGGCCGGTGTCCATATCAAACAGGGCCGCGCGCTCGGTTCCATCAGATTTGGACACACAGAGACCCATGTCCCCGTCAGCTGGGCTGTTATCTCTTGAGCTGTCCCCAAGCACAAAAATCAAGAAACGTGGGGAACACGAATAATGATTGACTCATCCGGCGTAGAGATTATTTTAAAAGTCTTTCGTTTCAGGCGTCCAAATATTCAATTAATGTCGCGCTTCGTGAGAATTAATTTCTGGGATATTTCTGGAGCAGAAATATTTTGAATCATCTAATCACCAGGATTAAAAATCGACGTTTTCTGTCTTTATACAGGCAGCGGAAACGGGGGGCGAGGGGTGCCTGGGGGTCCTCCACCATCCATAAACGTCCAAACTTCTCACGCCTGTAACTAATACGCCTCTAATGGGAGCATTAGTTAAACCAACTTGCGACCATCACACCCTAATTGCTCACTTTGTATGCAAATACTAGACACGTTGTTTGGGCTGAAGGAGGAGGGAGGTGGGGGGAGAAGGAGGAGGAGGAGGGGGGGTTGATGATGGGACGGCCTCTGTTGTCAGTTGCCACCCAAGACGTGATTCAGCTCCAACAATCACTATTATCTGTTTCCCAGTTTGACGATACGCGACGAATCTGTAATGATGACGAGTGTTTCCTTCACGCATTGTTGACGGGGGTTTTTTCAGTTCCACACCTCCATCATTGGGCCTCGGCACTCCAGCCATTCAGGTAGTGAGAGGAGGAGGAGGCTTTATAAGCGGGCCAGCCTGTGGAGAGCTGTTTGTGTAAACACCGAGCCGCTGTTTGGACTGCGCGTAAAGGAGGAGACGATCCGCCGCGTCCTCGGATACGCTTGCTCTGTTTGCGGGTGGCTTATTTTAACACGCTAAAGCGAACCAGGACGCCATGGCCGCCCCCACCAAGTTCAGCTTTTCCGTAAGGAGCATCTTGGATTTGCCGGAGCGGGACGTGGAGGCTGCGCCGCGGTCCTCTCCGCTGTTCTCCTGCTCCTCCCGCTCCCCGTACACAGCCTGGATGGAGTGCGACAGAAGCCCCTGTATCTGTGAGTACAGCGCACATTTCACCACTAGCATGTGTACAGTGTTTATTTCTAACTGTGGGCTGTGGTAAAGAAATTACCTTTAATAACAATCAATACATTCTAACATTAAAATAAGACTTTATCCAGATAGAGATATACGCACCCGATAGATAGATAGATAGATAGATAGATAGATAGATAGATAGATAGATAGATAGATAGATAGATAGATAGATAGATAGATAGATAGATAGATAGATAGATAGGAATCAAACCGGACTCACCTCCATCTGTTCCTCTCTGCAGCCTCTGATGAAGGAGGCTTGGAGGCCTCTCCGGACTCCACCAAACCGGACGATTCGTCCCTTGACTCGGAACCTGACAAGAACAAGAAGAGCAAGAAGCGCCGGGTGTTGTTCTCCAAGGCCCAGACTCTGGAGCTGGAGCGGCGCTTCCGTCAGCAGCGGTACCTGTCGGGCCCGGAGAGGGAGCAGCTGGCCCGGCTCCTCAGCCTGACTCCCACCCAGGTGAAGATCTGGTTCCAGAACCACCGGTACAAGATGAAGAGGGGCCGGGCAGAAGGAGGACTGCAGGACATGGAGATGCCGCAGTCCTCCGTGCTGCGCCGGGTCGTGGTTCCGATCCTGGTCCGGGACGGGAAACCTTTTCACCCTTGTTTACTGGACCCGGAAAAAGCGGCGTGTCTGCCGGGGTCCCCGGCGGCACCGTTCCCCCTGACCTACTCATCTCTCCAGCATGCGTCCCCCGTTGGCCTCCCTCCAAGGTACCAGCAGCACTTTCACACCGCGGCGGCCTCCAGGTTCGCCTGGAGAGACTTTTGGAGCGACTCGGTGCATTTTAACTCCTTCAAATGAAGGCCCGGTCCAGCGCACGGACTCGTTCAGGATTGTCGCAAACCTTCTCTGAATGTTGCGCAATTCAGGAGCAACTTAAAACATTTTAGACTTTAATAGAAGGATATTTTGCACATTTTATTTTATGTGTGTTCGTGACTGTTTTCTTATAAATGCTGATAATGTTTCAGGCCTCCGTCTGTAGATGTTTAATTCTCCTCTGAGATCATGTAAAGCATAGACTGCATTTGTGTAACCTTTGTTAAGACAAATAAGGTGCATTATAGACTTAAAGCAGAGATAGAAGAACTAGCCTGAGTGTTTTATTTTTGTCATCTTTAAAGATATTTCCTGTAAAGGTTATTTTGATAACAAGATTATTAATAAAAGTTTCTTAAAATGATGAGAGGTTTGCTGCGTCACACCTTCTTTCTTGTAAAATCCCTGATGTAGGATGAGCTGCTCAGTAAATCGGTTGCATTTTGATTAAATTTGTGAAATGTTAAACATGTAGCGGGTCAGGACGGGGGCCTGGAGGCTTTTCTGATGTTAAAAAACTAATTATGCAGCCAGAAGCTGAGCAAACATCAGCCTGAGAGGGACTGGACCCAGTTGGGCATAAGAATGCCCAGTAAACATCACAGCCTCCCTCCTGTTGTCGTCTGCTTTTCACTTTGATTAAATTATCTTTTGTTATTCTCACATAGGGGCTGAATATGGACACTGAGAAGTGTGTAACTGTTGCAGGAGCGGTCTAAAAGAGAGACAAAGGAGAGGTTTCGATGATCTTTGTCCACTGAGGAGTTCCGATTTTTTGCAGAATCAGGCAGATTTTGCTGCCCAGTGAGAGAAAATCAAGTCGACGGCCCCGTTAACTGAGGGTCAAAATACTTCCACGCTTCCCGATATTACAAAAAAAATTCTGCCCCGGTGTTTAAAATCGCATCTGTGATTTGTGATGAGGGGGGTCTTCTGTTTTCACGCCCCCTATAATGTTGTTTGCTCGTCCTGTGACCCTGCAGCCCATCGTCCCTGTCACCTGGCCCTTTGTCCCCCGGGCTGGGGCCACCTTGTATCACATATGGAGGGGACTGGCCGAACCCCTCAGCCCGCTGCATCTCCCCTGAAACACTCTTTTTGTCTGCGTGTCTCCCACTGAATGGACCATTGTCCCGCAGCCAAAAGGGACTGAGACAAAATCTTTAGTGTTTCAATTCCCGTGATGTTTAATCAGCCCCTGCGACAAATTTATGAGGTTTAAGTGCACAATGGCGTTTTAGAGCATCTCGGGGTTTAAGGGTGACAAAGACAGGCTTTTAGAGGTTGCCATTGGTTTTTTAAGTTGGTCAGAAGAATTGTCTGAAAAGGATGGGCTGGTATTAGCCTGCCCATCCTATAGTTTTACTCACTGCTCTGTCCCCAGGGGCCCCTTTCAGCAAAGTTATAAGGTCCATAAAACCGGACCACAGGAGGAGTTTCATCGAGACGGCGCGGATACACATCAGGCCTGAACGGCCTTAAAGGTTCCGTTTGGCCATTTTTGCTTCATATTTCTGCTTCACTCGTCCAAACGGAGGCAGCAAAAACTGGATTTAGCTGATGCGATAAAGTGTTGACCTCGTTTCATCAAACGGCAGATTATCTGAGGAGATGGGTCACTGGTGCACATAAAACAGGTTTACGCCTGTCGTCATGTCAAAGCATCAAGACAAAAACCAAAGCGTCGTTCGTCCCTTTAACAGAGAATGACGGTGAAAGTGTCACACGTCAGCACCGTGTTTGTGAGGTCACACAGTGAAGCGCTCCACCCTGCAGAATTCTCTCCATTTCATGTGAGTTAGAAAGACACCATCACTTTAATAAAGAATAAAACAAAGGTCTAAAATTCTCAACTCTTAATGGATCTCTCTGCCACTGTTGCCAAGGTCAAAGGTCATACCACAGCAGTGATCTATAAACATAGTTTCTAATTGGACATTTTACAGACTGAATTTACTAACTTGCTGTGTGTTTGGCCTAGATTTTTCTTTACAACTACTTTAGCTTGTTTATTATTTAATTAGTTTTTTTTATTATTGCTATCGACCGTCTTCAGTTAGTTTTTAAATTTCTGATTTTTTTGCTGATCTGTAATAAATGTTATAATAAAAAAACATGTTATTCTAAGAAATAATTACAAACTATTATCACAAGGGTAAACTATAGAAATAAATACAATATTTAATTACAAAATAGATGGATAAGAGCAGGCGTACCGGAGCGAAACAAATTACAGTAAATGTAGGTTATGTCATATAATGTAATATTTTAAGTTATCTTAATTTATTTTGGTTTTATTCCTTTAAGCCTTATTTGGCCTTTACTTCCATGTACATTGCTTAGTGTTTTCCCTTAAATATTTCTGCCTCAACATATTTTTGAAAGAATATATTAACAACTATATATAAAATCATAGCCAAAATGTTTTTAAACTAAATCATTTAAATACAAACAGATTTAAACCATAAACCAGTGGCCTCACTTAAAGTAATTTATCCAGACAACTTTTATTTTGATCTTTTTTCTGCCGATTGAAATTGTTCCTATGACACAAATGTCCAGTAGATGGCGCCACAGCACACGTCATCACCTGCCACAGGGCGCGCGACAGATGGAGGTGCGCTTTTAGCTGTAGGTGGCTGAAGACGCCAGCAGAGGTCGCTACCAGAGGACCGAGCTGCTGACGGGATGCGGTGACGCGCGGCGGCGGCGTGATCCCGCGTCAGCAGAGGCGGTTAATGACGTCACTTCAAAGGAGCAGAGACCAGGAGGTCACCGCGGGTAGTCTGGCGTGAGATGGAGAACAGGTGCTTTCTTTTCTCACCTCCTTGACAACTTCTCCCCCTCACGCAGCTCATTTCCGAGTAGAACAAGACTTGATGGAGGTTGATAGAAGCAGGAAAATAAGAAAGAAAACTTTTGAAGGAGAAATATCGGAAACTTTCTGAGCAGGAAGCGAGAAAATGATGCCTATTTAGTTTGAATTTTAAAAAGAGCGTAGAGGGTTTATTTCAAATTGAAGTTTGGTTTAATTTAATATCAGCTTCATCAGCAAAAAACCCCAAATAATAATAAAAAAATATATTTAAAAAATTTAAATACAACAACAACAATAATAATGATAATGATAATAATAATAATAATAATAATAATAATAATAATAATAATAATAATAATAATAACAATAATAATAATAATAAATAGTTTAACTTTTTCCTGTAGCTGTTGTTCTCTGGCGTTCTGCTCGCTCCATAAACACCAGCCTAAAATCCGGGTCTGTGGGTAGTCTCGAACCTGCACAGTCACAGTGTCTCATTATTCTGCAGAATTACTAATTCTGAATTAGCCCGAAGGTTTGGACTAACTGCCGTTAATTGGTCGTAATAGCGGAGTGAACAGTGAAAAGCTGATTGAAGATTTCTGGTGACATTCCTTCATTAAGGAAAACATAAGCGAGATTTGGTTTGGATGCAGAAGCGTCGTCATTTTAATTACCTGCGATTATGTAGCCGCGCGTCGCGCGCGCTGCCGCGCAGCTACCACCCAAAACAATTTAATGCAAACTGGAATGTTCAGGTTGGGGCTCCATGATGTGATAATATGGTCGCGCTGAATATGATTAAAAGGCAGCGGGTTGCTCCCCCAAGCAGCGGCATCCACGCCTGCAGCAGGCCGCGAGCAGCCGCTGATCCCCGCGACGAACCAGGTCAGTGACCCGCACGTCTGCGGGGCTCCACACGCACACAGCGCGGGGGCTGCGGCTGCTGCGGCCGCGTCTGTAGGTAAAAACAGAATCTCGATGAGAATCTAATCGGTGAACCCGAGATATAAACAGATATCGAACACTACCTGCCAGCGGAAGACGCTGCGTTTCCTCAGTGGCGGCTCAGCGGGGTCACGTCGGCTCCACCTGCGGGCTTTCACGCTTCTGATGGGGGCTTTTTCTCCTCCATCTGCTGCTGCTGGAGTAGCAGCCCAAAGATCTATCTGATATCTGCAGTTTTTCCATGGAATAACCAGTCAAAGATCAGGAATTTACTATTTTTATTTTAAACTTAGCAGAAAGCGATTAAATCTGCGATCCATTTATACTTTTCCAAAATAATAACGTAAGAATAAAATCATTTTCTTATGATTATATATTAGTAATAATGGAAGAATGTGCGATGATGCCATTCTGGAGCCCAAAGCAGAAGGAGCCGAGCGTAAAAACGGGAGACGGCTCCTGCCCCCAGGTCTGCTGGATCTGGATCCCCCAGGTCTGCTGGATCTGGATCCCCCAGGTCTGCTGGATCTGGATCCCCCAGGTCTGCTGGAGCTGGATCCCCCAGGTCTGCTGGAGCTGGATCCCCCAGGTCTGCTGGAGCTGGATCCCCCAGGTCTGCTGGAGCTGGATCCTGCTTTAATGCTCCTGTACAGCGTGTTGGAGATGAGACATGATTGGGTTAGACCGCTGCGGCTCCTTGCGCATTAAGGCAGGATGCTACTGGGGGCTACCTGGCGTTACTCTGCCGTTCTGAGAGTACTTGAACCCCGTTTACTTCATACAAGAGCCTCTTTTACTCCAGACTCCGTTTTGCTTTTTTCCTTCCCTCTTGTTTTGTTTCTTCCCAGACGAGCATCTGAATTTAGGTAGCGCGTCCAATGGTGTCAAAGAGGGGGGGGGAAGAACGTGAGGGTTAATCATTTACGCAGCCACTTAACGCGCGGATGTGTATTTATTTACTTATCAGTATCAGTCAATTTCCCTCCCCGCAAGTGCACTTTTGCATGTCTGAGTACGATAAGGCATAACACAAACAATCCTGCAATCACTGACTGGAGGCCTCTCATGGCCATTAAAAGTCAGTAGTTCAGCCGAGGAGTGGTTCTCCAACTCTCAAGTCCATATAGGCCTCCTTTCATCAAGAGGCCCTCGTAAACATCACTACAGTTAATAAAGAGCCTTGTGGTCAGCAGCCTGGAGGTGCTGCCGCCTGTTTATCAGCGGCCACGGCGAGGCACCGACTCCAAACACGCCCGCGGCCGCCCGTCCGGAGCGCGCTTGCAGCCGCACGGGCGTTTCTGATCGCGCACGGCGCTCCTGTTATTGTTAGTGGGAGGGGAGCGCATATCTGGTAGGTGAAATTACGCTGCGAGAAAAGAGGCTCGAACTGTTTGGTATTGTTGCCGATGCCCCGCCTCTGATGGCAGCCTTAAACCTGGCACCCAGCTAAAACAAACCAAAGCCAGCACCGAGCTCTCACTCAATTCAATTAAGGCGGACTTGAGGCGCTCTCGTGCGTGTTCATCTAGCGGGATCGAGGCTGAGACAGCAGGAACCGCAGAGGCTTTGGCCAAAAAAAAAAGGAGAGAGAAGGGGAGATTGCCTTGCCTTCTAATTTCTCCCTCTCCAGCCTCAGAACAATGTCGATGAGCCCAAAGCATACGACTCCTTTTTCTGTTTCCGATATCTTGAGTCCCCTCGAGGAGAGCTATAAGAAAGTAAGTATGGAGAATAACAACTTGGGGGCACCTCTCACTTCTTACCGGCAGCCGCAGGTCTCTCAGGCGGCGATGCAGCAGCACCACATGGGCCATAATGGAACTGTGTCTGCGGCTTATCACATGACTGCGACAGGTGTCTCTCAGCTGTCACACACGGCCATGGGGGGCTACTGCAACGGCAACCTGGGCAACATGGGCGAGCTGCCGTCCTACCAAGACGGCATGAGGGGCAGCACAACAGCCACCGGCTGGTACGGAGCCAACCCGGACCCGCGCTTCTCCACCAGTGAGTACCGGCGCGTCTCTTATCACCCTCCGCGCTCAGGCGTTCCTGTCGGTTGGCGCAGCTAAATACCAAATGGACAACTTTTTATTTCTCATGGCTTGCTTTGTTACACACCAGACCGAGCACAATAATAATAATAATAATAATAATAATAATAATAATAATAATAATAATAATAATGCTATTATTAATCATAAAACACGCGTTCCGTCTACAGCATTTAATTCGAAGTGGGGAAAAAAAACACATCGCGCTGCTTTTTATGAGGAATTTCCGTTTTTCTAGGGAGAAATTGTGTATTGATGATTTTATCTAAGTGTTTTAACACGTTAACCTTAGTCTGTTTGCGACCTTTAGTGCTGCTCTTAAGAGTTAAAGGGTTTGTTTATACAGTTTGACAGGTTGAGAATGCGTGAATATGGACTTTGATACACGCTTGAGTCAATGAAGGTTATGAAAGCAGTTTATTTCCACTCCACTGTTGTGATTAATGTCAAATTAAATTTCCGGGTCGGAATTAAGCCTTATACGATTTTTTCTTTATTTTCATTTGGTGCAATAAGACGAGCGCTGCAACGGTCAAACTTAATTGGATTTGTCCCCCCCAGTTTCTCGCTTCATGGGCTCGTCGTCTGGCATGAACATGGGCAGCATGGGCAGCCTGACCTCCCTGGCTGATGTGGGTAAAGGCATGGGCTCCCTGTCCAGCACCCCGAGGAGGAAGAGGCGCGTGTTGTTCTCCCAGGCGCAGGTCTACGAGCTGGAGCGACGCTTCAAGCAGCAGAAATACCTGTCAGCGCCGGAGAGGGAGCACCTGGCCAGCATGATCCACCTCACCCCGACCCAGGTGAAAATCTGGTTCCAAAACCACCGGTACAAGATGAAACGGCAGGCCAAAGACAAGGCGTCCCAGCAGCAGATGCAGCAGGACAGCGGCTCCTGCCAGCAGCAGCAGTCCCCGCGGAGGGTGGCCGTGCCGGTGCTGGTGAAGGACGGGAAGCCGTGCCAGGGCAGCGGCCACACGCCCACGTCGTCCTCGCAGAACCACCACCAGCAGGGGGGCAACGTCATGATCATGTCCAACAACACGTCCGGCCTGGGGCAGCATCAGAACCAGCAGGTGGGGAGCACAGGTCACTCTCCAGACTTGGCGCCGCATTCATCCAGCCCGACGTCTCTGCAGAGCCAAGTGGCCGGGCTCTCTCACCTCAACTCCCCCGGGGCCGAGTACGGCTCCGCGCTGCAGTGCTCGGCTCTGTTATATGGCAGGACGTGGTGACAAGAGGCGACGTGTATGATTTAAAATCCTTTACTGAAGAGAACAGAGCTTTTTTTTCTCCCCCTGTCAAGACTTCCCGGCGTCCCGGTCGGCCTGCGCGCGTTTGAGCAGAGACGCCTCATCACGCAGCTCTGGTCATTTTTTTTTTTTTTTTAATGGAAACGTGAATTTAATCACAAGGAGAGGAAAAAGGCCGCAGCCGACCAGAGACTCTGGATGTAAAAGTCATGGAATTATTTATGTAAATTATATGAGACGAGAAGAATCGGCAGAAAAAGTGAAGTGAAACTGCTGAACAAACAAACAAAAAAAAACTCACAAACACACACATTCTGATTTATAATAGAATTTAATGTAAGCTGTAGTTCTAGCCTGCATATTCTGAGAAAATGTTTGAATTTTAGCTATCTGTTGTACAAAGTTTTTGACGCTATCGCCAGTTTGTTGTCGTTTCGATGGTATTTGTACGTTTTATTTCTTTGTAACTTATATAGATATTTGACTCACAGCAAGACAGTCCTATTAATAAATTATGTAAACCAGATCGTTAAGTTTATTGTGAAATATGTTCACAGATCAACCGAGACTAAATAAACACATTATTATTATTATTATTATTATTATTATTATTATTATTATTATTATTATTATTATTATTGGTCCCGGGTGAGTTTAAAAAAATGCTGTTTATTTTTAAGGCTTGAAAATAGCTCTCTTATCCAACATGACATCCCTTTTGCTCCGTGTAAATTGGCGCAGGCTCGCTCTCATCAATAAAGCTGCCGTGCGCGGCCGGCGGGGTCAACACGCGCGCTTTTGTCGTCCTGAGGTGTGTCGACATCAAACGCAGCTCATCGATAAAAAGAAATCCTTCTCCAAACAGCGCGTATTCTTCTCTGCGTCGGAGCGGAGATATCGGCTGCTTTGTTTATTATCAATAATTAATCAATGAATTGAAAGGATATCGGCTGCTTTGTTTATTATCAATAATTAATCAATGAATTGAAAGGAAACAAAGAAACGATCCGCTGTCAACTTCTTGCCCGCGCAGGTCGCAGCAGCTTTGCTCTCTTTTTAAAAATAGGAGGATACATAATCTGTTTTATCTATCCTAAAACACAGTAATAAGCAACACGGAGCCGTTCATTTTTTCCTCTCTAAGTGGAGGTTCTGTAAATATGAGCTATAATAATCATTAGGAACTATTGTCCCGTCATTTAACTGCGCACTGGGTATTATCTGTAAACAGGGCGGTTGCTAAGAGACAAAGGTAACTACAGATAATTTTACTTTACGGTTCAAACGAATTATTGTCTATCCTGTGTCGTCCTTGGGGCTATAATTTCAAATGGTTTGACAAAAATAATGCAGATGTTTTGCAGAGCCGCAGGTTGGGTTTATTTATTTATTTATTTATTGTGGACCTGATTTCCAAACAGTATATTTTTGGTCCCACCTGACGCGGCAAACTTTGACGTTTTACTCACCATAAAATGGTTTTATTCACCATAAAATGGTTTTATTCTCGCACAGTCTGACTTCCTAAACCGTTTTACGCCAATTGAGCCGGTTTCTTTCTGTTTTATCGCACGTTCCGAATTTTAAGGATATATTATTGTTTTTGCGACGACCTGTTATATTTTTTTATGGAATATTTTACAGAAAGAACAACCATTTCCACAACGTTCCTTGGCTCCGACAGATGAAATGACTCAAGCCGAAACTCCTTTTTTTATTTGCAGGAATAAACTTTCTTTGTGTGAGAAACGCTGGTGCAGCGCCAGATTTGCGCGGGGGTAAAGAAGCCGTTGGAGGATTTCCACGTCCCTCCATCATCAGAAACTGTCTTCTATTAGGTATTTTGCCGGGCTGGTTTTGTTCGGGGAGAAGTGAGAAGTTCGGGATTACATTACCATGTCTTTGGCGCGGTGTGTGGTCTTTGTGCGCAGCTTGTAGCTGTTGAGAATGACTTGTTGGAAGCGTGTGTGCTCTCATCGCTCTCTTTTGTAGAAACCCACAGTGGAACTCCCCAAACCCTCCTGGCTTTATGCTGGACTGGTCCCCGTGAACCCCAAGCAATTAGTCCCTAATCTCAAGGTAATCATATTTGAGTTAGGGACTGATGCTGAATTTTATTCGCCTGTTTAGCTTCAGTGTCACTCCAGAGTTCCGTGATGTTCGAAGATGTGAAATAAATCACATGGTTTTAATCAAATATAGGCTGCTGAAACTTCTTATATGCATTTTAAAAACAGTGAAAATACTTTAAAAACTAAGTAGACAGCTTTTAAAAAGGCAGAATTGACTCTTTTTTCTTTTTACAATGTAACCTGAATAAAAGGCAAAAAGGTCACATCTGCAGTTTCTTTCACTTCTCACTGTAAATATCAGCAGCATAAATCAGCAAATCAAGCAGTCAATAAATTTACTCACTTCTGTGGAAAAGATATTCCGAAAAGCAAGAGCCGCTTTTCTTTCCTTTGGAGCAGTTGTCCAAGGTAGCGCTTTCATAACTTCCGAAACAAATAGGACAATTACGCAGCCACTGCAATCACCCCCCCCCCCCCCCCGTTTAGAATAAGAAATCTTTAATTGTCCTGCGTTTATCTGCTTCTTGAAGCCATTGTTGGCAGAGCGCAGAACGAGGGGCATTTGTGAACCGCAATACTTTGCATGCAAAGCGGAGCAAGAGATGCAGTAATACTTGACCTTTCAGCATAATTGTTGCAGGCATGAAATGCAGCATTCACAGCCGCCTGAGTGGAGGCTGTTCTGGGCCCGATGAACAAAGTGCATTTATACGTCTGCAGGGTTCATTTGGCTTTGTGTCTTTTCAGGAAAATTTCTCCCGGACCGTCTGTAATTTATCTCCATTTTAATAACAGCGAGGCGGAGGAGAAACGGCACAAATTAGGAAATTCCTCACTTCAATACCCGACAATCAGAGCCGCGCCCGGCCCACCAAACTTGCACATGTTTATCGGCTAACAGAGCAGGTCTTTAAACGACATGCCTACTGGACAGCGGGGTTTTCTTTTCTTGCTCAAGAGCACTTCAGAGGGATGGTGATTGATGTGGGGGCTTAAGATGACATCTGCGGTCAAAACCAACGGTAAGATTAGAGAAAATGGGAAACCCATCAACATCTGTTCACACACACACACAGAATCAGGTAACATCGGGTCATTTGATGGGGAGCAACGTTTAAAATATGATTATATGCGATTAGAAAGACTCTCGTCGGCTCTACATTCAAGTTAAACAATTTATTTGTTACTCTGCCAGTAAAAAGCTGTTTTGTCTGGTTGGCCAAACTGCAGAAACTGCACATTTTGAGGAGAATGGGGATTTTAGAACAACTCTGCCTGCATAAAATTGACGCTAAATTTCAAAATCCAGGTGGAACGTAACTGGTGGGCAGTTATAAAGGGTTGGAGTCGTAATTGGAAAGCATTAGTGGTGATATTGGAACGTACCTGCTCTGAGAACTGAGCCCTGTGGCACCTCTGAACAAGTTCTCCTGATTCCTCCCACCTGTCGGTCAGCATCTGAGGACTCTGGAGACACAGAGAGCCACTTGTGCAACCCTCGGGTCGTGTCATTTTTTATTTATTTATCATGAACTTTGCTAAAACCAGACTTTAAATCACTGAATTAGCATCTCACCAGGCCTTGTGTTAGCATAGCTCTTGCTGTGGGACGTTTGCAGCGATATTCCAGCCGTTGTAGTCAGCCCTTGATTGGCTCTCTTCTTCTAAAGTAATGAAGCACTTTGGTGGTTGTGTCCAGCTAATACAAGTGCTGAGATTATCACCACTCATCAGCTAAGTGTGTCTGTTGTAGCACTTCTGCACTGACAGATCACGCTGACTCGTTAAAATTACGATAGCTTCAAGCTTTGAATTAAAGATCAATTCCACAGTTTAATGATGAGGGAGACATTTCCATTTATCTTCATTTTATAAATCTGGGTGCAACTTTCCAGCACAACCCAAAGTTTAACACTCAGCGGGGACACGTGACTTTGTTTGTTGTTTTGAAATCCCTTCTTACCATTGTAATTAAAGTCTTAACATCCCATTCTGACTAAACTTTAGCTTTTCTCCATTGCTCCCAGTCTGTCCTCACCTCCCAGCATCTTCAATGGAAAGTTTTATGTCGCAGACATATTCACAACCTCACCTCACTGAGCATATAAAGTCTCACTGTTCCCTGTGCTCATAAAGTAAATATTAGTTTTTCTTTGTATAGTTACGCCTTCTCCCGATCACGTGACCTGCCGATGCTCTGCTACATGTACACTCAGAAAAGAATTCAGGCAGGGTACAAAAGGTCCTCACAGAGACTGCAATTCACGAAAACGCGTGTGCACGCGTGCCTTTGACCCGGGAACCAGTCGGGCTGTCATGTCTGTGTACAGTACCCAGCGGGGGTCCTTTAGAAACCAACGAGCCATCACTAACCCCGTTAACACCAAACCCTCCACGGCGACCCGGGCCCCGCTGCTCGCCCCGGAGGCCCGCAGCGCTGACGGCTCCATTTAAAGGAGCCTTTCAGACGACAAGAGCCAAAACCAAGCCAAATTAACCCCGCGAGACCAGTTTTTACCTGATCTAAATGTGTTACCACCAGAAGAAAGACGATGTATCCATTACATGTTTTTTTTTATTTTGTTTATTTATTGTATTATTACAATTCGTATTAGAGACGAAAATAAAAGACACTTAAGCAGCAAATGAAGACGGTTTGGTAGTTTCTAAACATAATTAAAGGATAAATAAAGCATGATTAAAATATTTTTTCTGGGGGGAAAAAAAGAGTTCATCCTAAATAATTCAACTGAAACTGTGGGGTCGACATCCAGGAGTTCATCGGTCAGAGCGGGTTAAAAAGTGGCCCTTGAATGGTTCGACAATAAGCAATCAAGCGCGGACATTTGACAGCTTAATGAGTTCAGGCTGCAATCACTCGGTCTATTTTAACCTCTGAAGAAAAAAGAACGCGTGAGGTGAGCTGAGAAAAGGCGAATCTCGCCCATTTAACTCACAGCAAAGCGCCACATAACTGCAGGTTGATTTAAAGAAAAATAAAATAGCGGGCGGGCGCTGATGTAAATAGGTCCCGGGTATTAGGACCTGTTGAGGCTTGCGCCCTTTGTTAAGCAGCCGCGGGGACGGGGAGGTGGGTGATATTTGCCCCCCTAATGAAATATGCCATTACGAGGAATTCATATGACACAAAAGGGGCGACAGTCAAAAATTGCCCCACTGCTGTTCAGTAATTACATAGTTTGCCCTGGCAGTGCCTTCAGGCAGGTGGCTGGTCCATCATGCAAATGGCTCGGCTGTGCCGACATAATTAGCCGCTGCGAGTCGCTTAAATTAACAATTAGCTAACATGCAATTCTGTGCACAATGCGCTGCTTCTCCTTTTAGGCCGTTTTTCTCCGTGTGCTGTTCCGGTGCTGAATTGCTCAGTAGGACATAGCCTCGCTGGGATTTCTCACTTGGTCAATTTGCAGGCGGAATAAACGGAACCCTAATCGGGGGGGGGGTTAGGTGCTCTTGATGCTAAAAGGGCATATTCTTTTGCAGAAAACGGCCAGTTTATGTGAGAGTGAACGCTGCGGCCTCGCCGGTCCCGCAGGTTCTGCTTTCCTAACCCCACCGCTGATCCCGCCGCGGCCCACCCACCTACTGCCTCATTATGTCAGCTGCCCTCCGACATGACACGGGAACAAAGTAGACGTTAGGCGACATTAAACCCGGGATGGGAGCGGTCAGGAGCCCGTTATCTGCTAATGAAGCCGAACGCATGCGGGGCGATACGCGCGGGGGTTGATCAATGGAGAGGGCTGACAAAGACGGGCGAAAAAAGGGAAATGCAAATCAATTAGAATCGCTGTTTGCTTTGACACCAGTGAGTCTATTTCCATTAATTACATGTTCATTACGAGTAATTCGTGCAGGCTGCACGACAACAACAGTTGTTGCTCTTTATTCTCAGTCTGGCGGCCCCCCAGTTGGAGGCTTTATAAGACAAAAATCCTACATATTAACCGTAACTGGAATAAAAATCAGTATTATCGTATCTGTCCCTCTGCCTCCCTCTCTCCCTCTCTTTTTTACACAATCCCAGTAGCTTTCAGCAAAGGCCCACATCCTCTTGTTGGTTGCTATAGCATTCTCAAGCACCATTCTGCCGAGTCCCAACCCCCACACGGACATGCTCGGCGCACTTGTAATAAATTATCCTCAAGTGAAACGACTGAAACGAGCCGGGCCAAAGCCGGACAGGGCCACTTTAATGAATCACACCTCATAAACATTTTCATTTTTGCTTGACTTGACCTCCCGGGGCTTTTATGCGCAGCCACCGCGGCAGCGCCTTTCTCCTCCACGGCTCGCCATCTCTGCGGGCCCGCTGTTACCGCGGCTCTTATCTGCCTGCTGATGGCTGATGTTATGCAATCACCTTTAAAAAAAAAAGAAAAAAGACAACAGCAGACAACATCTGTGGGCGGAAGCCTGGACTCGGTCCTCCTCCTCCGTGAAGCGCAAACGTGCGCGTCTGGATGCAGAAGCGCAGATTTCACTCTGGCAGCGTCGCGAGGTTTGGTGGAAAACTAAAGCTCACGCGTGCATATATCGGTGCATACATCAAACGCCCTCATTACTCAGTTCTCCCCGTCCACCACAAATGATCCCTGCTGTGTTTTGGCAGTAAATCAATACGGGGGCAGAGGAAAAAAATCAGTTCTAATCATCTGTACATTTACCATCACAATCAACAATCAAAGCCAAGACCTGGATCTTTATTTGTAGGTCTGAACCGAACAATTTCCCCACTGTGAAAGGCAAAATTAGAAGCCTGGGTTCCTGTTAGCGGCTCTTAATGGCTCTGATTTGTGAACTGCTAAATAAGGTTATGTAAATTGATCCTGAATGTAGGCAGGGGCCCGCAGGTGACAGGTGCAGCCGCCTGAGGGTGGGGGCGGGGACGGGAGGGGGGGCTTGCTACTGCTGGTGGAGGTGGTAATGGGGTGATGGAGCTGGATGTATCTGCAGGGCTGGTGGGGGACAGACACACTGAGGGGAGACGCGATGGAAAAACAAGGTGATCAGGGATCTTTTGAGTGGATATAACATATAGTCACAGAATGGCTAATACAGTCTGTCAGCTCTACTGTAAGAGCCCAGAAACAAAAAAGTTACTACTCTCATAGTTTTGTAACCTCAACAAAGTTTTTTTTTTTTTTTTTTTTTTTTAAAGTAAAAAACACAATTGTTTTATTTAATTGTAGGTGTAATATTCACCTACCTACAGGACTGGGGGGTGTAGGATTCTGAAATTAGCCATTCTCATCATTTTCCCATCATTGCAAACAATCTACGGGCTGATGAATAACTCACATCATCATTAATCTGTAGCCCTTGGAAAAAGTGGGCATATAAATTTACTTATAGTACAAAAGAAGCGACCCGGGTTCCCCTCCATGACTGCTGTTTTCTATGCATAAAGGCCAAATATTCTGTTCATGCGAATGCCATTTGTCAGCTATTTATCTACATGTTAAAAGTACACTACAAGAGGAAAATACATCAGTTTATATAATCTCCTCTTGTAGAAATATATTTTAAAATTATGTAATTGTGTGCAACTTATACAAGATCCTTGAGCAAATAGTTTTAAGAAATAAACATACAGTAAGTACAGCACCAGCTGATGCTAACACTAGCCACCAGTTTCAAGACAAAAACACAACAAACATATCAACATAGAGATTTATGTCACAACAGACAGTTGTAGGTCTACTATAAGTTATATATAAATTGATAACCTCTTTGTTAAGTTATATTCAGAGCCATTTTTACCCCCAGTGTTTCTGCTCAAATGACTCCCCCTGTTCAAAAATACTCGTAACCAAATAACACCACTTTCACATCAAGTGTTTGTGATTATCCGCCAACAAATATCTCACGTCTTGATCAGTATATCTGGCAGACAGCCAGGTCTGGCGTGTTCTCCGTGGTTCTGACTGAGCGTGTATTAACAGAACCATCAACATGCAACCTCTCAGGGGAAAGACTGAAGCAGACTGAAGCACTCTGACTCACTGCAATCGACTTGGGTCATTTAGGCTCAGCTGGATCCCGTCTCATCGCAGGAGGAAGGACAAGGAAGGACAAGTGAGAGTCACAATAACTGGGATGAAGCATACTTTCAAGACGCTGTGTGTCACATTTTCAGTAATCTATTGACACAAATTGCATATAATGCATACTGACGTGCTTTCTATGGTGTAAAATGACTTTTTTAGTGCAGTTTATTGTGAAATGTCAGCTGTGGAAGGTCTGAAAAGCTGTAATGTGTCAAGCTGTAAGTAAAAAGAGTTTATAATAATTAAATAATCATCCATTTTACATACAAAGTAACAAATAGAACAGAAAAAGTGACAAATAACATGGCTCAGTGATGCTACTTTTGCAAATAAAATGATCTCCACTGATTTATGAACCTTTCCACCAGGACTGAAAGGAAAATACTTCACTGCTATTGACTGTTTTCAACAGCTAGCAGCTAACCTTGTCTGCTAGCTGGGGGAGAAAACCTGTGGTGAAGAGCCTTTTAGTGAAAACAGCTGTGAATGACATGAGAATGGAAAGGACGACGCAAACCAGTGGTGCTGCAGGTCACAAAGGGACAAAGAGATTAAAACAACCCACAGCTTTGACTGTTTGAATTATGTAGCCATGTGCCACACTGTTAAAGGAGCAGCGCGTGAGAAATTTAGTTAAAATAATTATAAAATGGCCCTAACATGCCAACAAAGATTAAGGAATCATGTTCATTTCAAATACTGCTATCGATGACAACAATAGCCCAGTCAGAATATTCTCATTTCAATAGCAAAGTGTCATCCCATAAATAATGTTCACGTTAGCATTTTGTGTTTTGTCCTGTTGCTCCAGGCTCCATCTGTCGCCCAAGCACAGAGTCAGTGGCCGTTCAGCATCCAGGTTAGCAGGTACCTGCTATGAATGGATGATGTTACAAAACCTAAAAGGCCCTGTTCCTGACAATGTCCTGAGAAAGCTAGAAACAAAACAAGGATCTGTATCGATGGAGAAGGCTAGGAGATGAATTTGAAGGTTGCCCCTGAAATTGATCATTTTAGGTAAGATCCAGCTAAAACCCCATGCACGCATTTTCCAAATCCATAGCAAAGCATTTCATCATGCAGATGACAATGTATCGAAGACAACAACACGCTGTAGTTCATCTGCCGGGGCAGTAGGAGGCGGTAATGAGACAAACCGGCATACACGCAGGGGCACTTTTGTCCTCGGAGCTTTATGGGAGGACATTTTCAGAACAAGAGCGAATCTAATGGCGAGCAACAAAGTTTTGTAGTGGAGGTTGAGTTGCTTCAGAAATGCAGCAGACAGGGAGTTACTGTTGCTCTGGTTCTTCTTCTACTCTCAATGTTCTACGCCCACACATAAAGCTCGGTTGCTTAAAGCTGTAGTGCGCATGCCCAGTGTGGGCTGGCTGGGGTGGGGGTGGGGAGGGGGATACCGCACTCCACAGTATTTTGATTGTGAGTAACATCTTTAGACTTAAACCTGCTGCAACGTAAGACTGGTATTCTACAGATGACCCTTTAAAACTAAATTTAGACCGTAATTATTTATGTATAATAAATGAAAAAAAAAACTGTCTGAAAGAACGGGATGTGACAGTGTGCTGACTGTTTATTTCCACTCCCTTAGGTTAGGATTCTCTTGTCATTCTGCTCCAAAATGGACTTTATTACTAAAGTCGTTCCACTTTCAGCAGCAACAAATTAAACATCTACAAGAGGAACTGACTTGTTTGCTTGTGTTTTTTCCTGTTCCGACTTGTCATTGGCGTGAAGTTCAAGGTGCTTTTGTGGAAAGTCAAAGGCAAACAATAAAGAACCCAAGCCATCTTTATCCATGCAGAGACTCTTCACCCACTCCACACAGCAACCTGTAGTGATGAAGGAGTTACATGATGGTGTCTGGGCATCCTCTCTCTGGCTGACTGCAGTGGTGGCAGGAACAGCAGCGTGCAGGTGTAAAAGCTGGTTAATAACTTTATGAGTATCCTCAGTGCTTTGTCCATATCATTAATGCTCTTCACGGGCTGAAGTGGTGTAAAGTAATAAGTTTAGGCTTCGAGGTTTCGATGGCGGCTGCATTAAAGTGGAGTGCAGCGTTTTCCCATCATGTGATCTCGGTGAGTCTGGGCCGGGTTTGCCTTTGAGGCTAATGTTCAGGCTCTTGTTAGGACAGTTTGATGGTTTCTGGGGGGCAAATTCTCTGCTGATGGTGATCATCAGATCTGTGGATCTACTGTAAATTTGATCTTATATTTAACATACATTTAGATCTAATATTGCTGCCTCATTATGATGTTATGTTGATAAAATGCTTTTAGGTTTACTCCAGGATTGCAAATTCCTTTTAACACTGCAACAAAGCAGACTAAGCATGGTAAAAAAAAATATCTACACTTTAAAAAAAAATCTTATTAGGCTTAGGTATATTTAGTTTATTAGCCAATTAACTAATGTTATTATTTGGGGGGGGGGGGTTCTACAAGCACAGAAGAATAAGTTGAATTATATATTTCAAACATGTGTTTTAATACAAGTTATAATAATATGAGTTGTTCTTAAACTTCAAAAATTGACTTGTGTAACAAATTATTATAATTATCACTAATTTGAAGATACTCTTGCAAAGTGATTTGCTGCTTGTTTTGCTGGTGGATGAGTGTATTCATTTTAACTACAAGTTTTACCGACTCTCCTGTTTATGTTACGTTCTACCAACATCAGGCACCACGATTAGGCTCTATAGCAGAACCTTTGTGACGTTCCTGTAGGATGATGAAAGAAAAGGTCAACAATGCTGATGTACACAATTTTCCATCTAACAATGTGTAGGTGAAATCACCTTAATGGTTTATTAAGGAATTACGATGGGGTAAAACAAAGTATTTATGCGCAGCATCATCATTAATGATGAGCAATAATAGATATTAACCTTTAGTTAATTTGTGGAAAGTGGAAAAAAGCCCATATTTTAATGTAATATTTGCCAATTTGCATAAACTATTTGCCTACATGCGTAGGTATATTTTCATTTTTCTCATACTGATTAACAGTAATTGAGCTTCAAACCTATGTATGTATGTATGTATGTATAAAAGTTGTAGTTTAAATTCTATATATTATAAACAACTCTGCTTCTAGTATATTCACAAATATACTAAATTGGAGATAAGGTTTTAATAAATCAAAATTCCCATATGTTAGATAAATATTCTAATAACTGATGATAATGTCACATGTGTTGCTAAAGCTTCCCTATTTTAAATTTAATTTTAATCATTTAAATTTTCTTCAACAAAGAAATCTGGTGATCTTATTGGATATTGAAAGAACTTGACTGAAAACTGACATTTTATTTTATTACGCTGGCAGTGGTGTCTGGGATCTATGAGTCCAGTTCTGGGTGCAGCTGAGTGACACCTGATCAACATCTCAGCACAACTAGAGTAAAGATTCTTATCTCATCATGTGTCATTTATAAAACCGCATCTGTAAAAAATGATCAACAACCACAATAGAAAAATACATGTCACATGGTTCTTCCTTTAAAAAAGAAAGAAAGAAATATGAATAAACACGGCTCCTGTCCCTGCAGACAGGCAAATTAAAATGAGCAGTTTTCTTTATTTAATTCCTGAGCTCCATGCTGTGTGGGAACAGTCAGCCATGGCTCAGCATGTCAAGCCATGTCAAGTGTTACAGTTCCCTTCCTGTATCAGGGGGGAATATCACCCCAGAGATGAATTAAACTAAAAAAGCTTGTCTTCAGACCCTTTCCTAAAATGATTAACCCGTAGTTCTGAGTGGTTGTGCTTTCTCATTGCCTGTAATTGTTCTTTTTCTGTTGTTGCCTTCATCAGTCTCTCTCCCATTTATGTGAAAAGAAGAGAAAAATGTCTGAATAGAAGAGGGAGCTTTTCCCACAGTCACTCAACTCAGAAAAATACGCCATTGTCACAGGGTTCCCATCCCAGTGCCCTGCTGAACAGTCCGCTTTGGCTGACAGACAGTGTTCCTAATTGAATGACCATTCTTTCCCAGTTTGAAAAGTGATGGAGAAGTTAAATGTGACTCACATTTCAGTCCATCCATTCTGCAGGTAATTATGTCCAGTAGTTTCTTTTTGACAGCAGATGGAAGCTAATTAAGAGTCACAGTCAGTAACTATTTTAGTTTAGTGACGTTTTTGAATCATTCAGGGAAACATGTTGCTTTGGCAGAGGTTCCTCCTGTCAAGCATTTAAACAAAAAAATACCAAAGAAGGTGCTCATGTCATATTGCCATACTATTAAAGGATAAATATGATTCTTAATGTTGCTAAGTTCACACACATTGTCATTCTGTTAAAGCTGACTGCTTGCATCAGAAATAATTTAATTTTTCTTTTACCCCAAATAGCTTGGTTTAAAGTGTTCAATAAAGTAAAACACTAACACAGAATCATTGACGATTTCATATTTAAGATGGGGGAAGGTTTAATATTCTCCATATTAACTTTAATAAAATAACTATTCCACAAAGATTATCTTCAATAATGTTGTCCGAGTCCACTGCGGCGCCTGCCACGGAAAAATGTGCTGATTATTATTAAACTATTATGAAAATGATCTTTAATGACTTTTTACATCTAAATATATCTGATCAAAATTGCTAAAATAAAACAGTTCTTCAACCGCAATGCAGTCTCGCCTCTCGGCACGCGCGCGCCGCGGGCGCAGTCTTCTTTTCCTCTCGCGCGCACTCGCGGTCCCAGGTCCACCAATCAGCGCGCAGTGCCGCTGACGTCACGTTTCTGTAATGGCGGAGACAATGAAGCAGCGTGAAAATAGCGGTGTTTTGAAGGACTCCGGTGACATGTCCAGCTACGGGGACTGCGTGTGTGCCATGCTGAAGCTGTTAGCACAGTTCGGGGAAGAGGTTTGTTGAGCCCCGGAGCCCCAGGCCTCACGTTTTCTCCTTGCGGTCGGGTAGCACATGCTAATGTTTTTAGCAGCCCTGCAGTAGATGGTGTACACAAGTCTTTTCTTCTTTCACTTCCACGCTTCAGGTGGCGTTTTTAACACCGCGTTACAGTAAAATAGACTGGTTATGCTTCTGCTTATCCATGATGTTCTATTATAAATGTGAATGTCTGGGTTATAAATCAATCCACGTTACTACAATGCTTTAATTCATTTACTTAGTATAGCATTTTGCGCTACATTATTCAATACTTCTATTTTGAACTAACGTCGTTCTGAAAATCACGATAAATCCAGAGTGTATGAGGTCCATCATTCATTTTTAGACCCTTAGAATTCATGAATGTCCTTGCACATAATCCACATTTGCCGTATCTGAAAGCTCCAGCATATATTGATGAAGTCACATTCACCGTAGTGGCTTTATAGCTGTCATTTCTTTCTTAATTCCTAAATGGGGTTCCTCCGACAGTCTGTTCCTTCGAGCTGAACAGGTTAAAGAAGAGACAGCAATACTTAACTCCTCAATCAATGTGCTTTAGTACTGACCTGTTAAGACTGACGTGTGACTAAAACCCTCTCTAAATTTCAGCTTAAATTAAACAACGCTGTGCTGAGAATAGACGTCAATACCGACGCTTTGGACCTTTCTACGACGCCTCTCGCTCAGGTTTACAGTTCTTTACAGCAGCATATCACAAAATTACAGGTAAAGTACTTCTATGCTGACTTTGATGTGCTACATTGGAGAAAACAATCAACTGAGATGCATTGATGATTAATAAAGCATTTTCCAGTCAAAACTACCTTCTGATACACTATCGTCTTATTGTTGTGTGTGTGTAGGCTGTTTCAGACAGGTTAAAGCCTTTGGTTGATGCTGATGGGGACACATCAACTAAACCAGACAACACGTCAGACGCTGCTGTCACATCGTCGTTATTCACGCCCCCGACGACCGAACTTCCGGACTACTGTCCTCTCAGAACGGAGGCTTCAGAAAGCAAGACGCCAGCAGACGACATCATGGTGCAGATAAGAGCGGGGAAGTCAGAGGTTCGTCTCAGTCAGCAGTTTTACCACGGCCATATTTTGAGCCCTCTTTGCTCCCCATCAAGCAAATGAATAATCATAAGTAATCGCACCCGATGATGTGTACATGGAGCAAAAGCTTGATGGAGATCCGATAAGCTGAGTTCAGTGGAGAATAAGGGGTTCTTTAGTGCTGAGTTCGGGTAGAACAGAGCACATTGGTGGAGGGCTTTGAGAGAGGGCCAGGTCCTTGATGGATTATGAAGTGGATGCTCATTACTCTGAGATTGCATGTGGATGAAGGACAAGAGGCCCCATTCTGTTGTACATTTATTTTGGTAGCCAAGCAAACAGTATTCATTTTCCATCATGTGACGATGACAGGCCGTTCAACCTTTTTTGGCTACCTGGAATCATTTCCAACTACCTTTCACATTCCGTGTCATTGCTGCATCTGGTTTGCCTCAGATCATTAATCTACCTGCAGGTCGGCAGAAAGATCTCATCGCGTTCTTGACATCTCTGAGTAGCCCATCAATATATTTTATCATATTATCTGCTTTGTCTTTCCGTTGTGACCCAGATTGAGCGGAGAATATCTGCATTTATGGAGCGCAAGCAGATGGAGATCAATGAAAACAATGTGCGCGAGTTTTGCAACGTGATCGACTGCAATCAGGGTGAGAATGGGAAAGAGGTTGGGGGCAGGGTGGAGAGGGAGTCTGCACACAGATTGCCAATGTTTGGGAGAGAGCTGATTTCTACAGGCGAGAGGTCAGGCTGAACTGCTCCAAGAGTGGTGTTGAAGTAGCTAACACACTCAGCCTCAAAATACAACCAGCTTAGTCCAGAAAAACACAAGATGGGTTTTTCTCTTTTTTTCTGTTAAATTCAAAGCCTGTGTGAGACACCAATTATAGAAATCAGAACACGCTAATGGTAATTGTTCCAGACTGAGCAAGAGAAAATTTAACAGCGCTTAAAATTTGATTTAATTCTCAAATTTCTTGTGTAGAAAACAGCTGTGCCAGAACAGATGCAGTTTTCACGCCTTATCCAGGTTTCAAAAGCCACGTGAAAGGTAAGAATACACATTCACATTGTTATTTCAATTAAACTGACTTGTTTGTGAGCCTGTTAAACCACTATAAGACTGAGATATTTCTTTTTTTATCCATAATGCCTTTTGTTCCACCTGCCAGTTACGAGGGTAGTGAACACTTATGGGCCCCAGATTCGTGTTGGGGGGGGTCACGGAGCAGCTGGGGAGCAGCAGAGGGGCCTGCAGACAAGAGACTGTGGAAACGCCGCCATAGAAGAACGACTTCAAAACATCGAGACTCATCTGAGGCTCCCAGAAGGTCAAAGATAAATCTAAAAATTCATTTTGTGCCATCAAAGTCTGCACATGCACCGACCTGCTTTTATCCAGGATTTTAAAAATCTTCAAATGTTTCTTCTTCAGCGGGTCCAATTCCATTAAACGTCTACCAGAGGCTAAAGAAGCTGGAAGACCGGATCCTGGAGTTGGAGGGACTCTCGCCTGAGTACTTCCAGTCCTCAGTGAGTTTTGTGGCTATTATAAACACACGTATGCTGAATGTAAAATATGGTTTGTCTGTTTATTCTAGCATGATTTCCATTTGTTTAACACAAGTGTGTGAGGCCCCATTGCAAACTAAAACTTTCATTTATTGTAGGTTTGTGTGTTTTATAAGTAAATTAACTTTGAAAGAGCAATTTGTCTATGACAAAAATGTACTCACTTAAACACCTCGTCATGATCAAATTTCATTTAGGTCATTAATGCAGCAGGTTAGATTTGCTTTAACATTTCTGCCAAAGGCGTAAAAGTCCCTTCTTTGAACTGCCCAGTCAGAATACAGCCTTCAATAATCCACATCCACAGCAGATTTTCACAGTCACACAGAATCTAATTTCCCATCCTGAAGGAGTCTGTCCAGCATACGTTTAGTATTCTGAGTAAGTGTGCTTAAGATGCTGCATGTCTCTTCACGCTGGTATTTCTCGGCGCCGCATGCTGCTCCTGTGAGTACGCCGCTGCTCTCTATCTGCTTTTGACTCACTGCATGTTTGTGCGCGCTGAGCAAGAGACGTCAAGTGTCTTTGAATAAACTGATGGGGTCTTTTATATTCAGAGTGCTGGTTTTTTTCACACACCCCCCCCCCCCCAATTTCTGAAAATACTGTAGTTTGGGATTTACTGAAGAGCTGTACACAGTTGGCCCACGGAGCCAGGAATGTTTTAACTCTCAACAGCAAATTATGCAGCATGTTAAACAATTCTACACTGGTTTTCAGTTGAGAGTCAAAGATGTCAGATTAAAAGCACATCTCTTGTTGCAACTCGTGCTTTCTCCCGTGTTTACCGAAACATCTTGTTCATAACCAAAACATTTCAATGAAAGCAAAATATCACATAAATCCATGAAAGTAAATGGATCCGTGTTAGGATTCTTTCATTCCTTTGCATTAAAATGACAAACTCTGCATCCGTGTCCCCCCAGGGTGGGAGAAAGGTGAATATATGGAATGTTTGCTGCCTTTCTGTTGTAAAATATCAAGTGTGTGAGGTGATTGAGGCAACACGCCGTAACCATTTTCTGTCAATCCTTTGAATCTTTTATTTAAATTCTCATTCGATCTGATATAAAACGCAGGAAAGTTCAAGGCTGCCCCTCTCCACTGAAGAGAGCTGGGTGACATTGGGTTCAACACGGTGTTAGCTTTAATGAATTACTCTGAAATGTGAAAGTTCTAACATGTGCTTCTTTTTGTAGAGTCACCTGCACAAGCGACCAAAGACATCTCCCGTTCAGGTCAGGAGCTCTTTTGTTTCCTTCCCCTGCTCTCCGGTGGTTAAGGTTGCCCTCTTTTGATCATTCCGACATTTTTTCCCTTTAATTTGTCCTTCAGGCCTGCAACCTGACGGAGCTGGATGAGAAGATCAGCGCTGTGAAAGCGGCACTATTGAAGAGAGTGAATGAATTTGGGTCTGGATATGGCAGCGAGTGCCCGCTGTAGCACCGCCACAGCCTCTCTTCAGCTTCTCCACATCAAACTAAATGCAGAACTCCATGTTTTAGTGACTCATGTTGGTATTTAGCTTAAACACAACAAATAAAAGCTGCTACAATAGGACATTTTGCCCTCCCAGTAAATATGGACTCATCGCTTCCTCAATAAATTGCCATTTTCAGGTTTCCCAACAATATAACTGTATTGTAAACCTTTTTTCCAGCCATTAAATTTTTGTATAATTCCCGTTTCTACCTTGAATGTGCAATGATGAGCCGGCTTTAATGCGGTTGAGACGCCTGATTTATCTGACTGCTGTGTGACGATGATGCTCCCTAATGGTTGTCATTATAGTAAATGACCCGATTACCGCATCTCTGTTTGGAAAACATATTGGAGACTCAAACAAACCAGCGTTCAATGAGACGCTGCTGTGTTTGACACTGTGACATGCTCCCATCGAGCAGCTGAAGCAATTATTACAACTCTGGGCTCTCCAAGTGGATAAATGAGTTATCCCTGCCTGGTTATGGGATTAAAAACTATTTGAATTTAGGTCTGGGTGAAAGCAGCTCACCGTTAACTATGCACGATCTCAATATCCACCTGCTGATCACCTAAGCTGCCAGATCATGAGAGAGAAGTGCGGGCTTTTTTTTAGACGGGAGAAGAAAACTTCACACGGAAAAGCCTGGATAATAACAGTAATTGTGAGTTTAGCTCAGCTTATTCCTCCCATGAAGACTGGTCAAATAACACGGTATGGTTAATTACAGGTGGAACGTGTCGTTAAGTGTATCCAGGCCACCCGTGGCTGTAGAAATGAAATAGAATATCCCGCTTTCTCGCCTTGCCCGATATTCCGTCTGGATCGCTTTATGGGCCCCGACGTGCAGCAGGGGCTTGGTTTCACGTGTACGCGGCCGGGCAGGTGCCATCAAACTGATTGGACAGGGTTATTCCACAATAACACACAGCATTTTCCAATCACAGCTGCAACAGGTGTGACAAGCAGCAGCAGCGGAGGAAACCCAACTTTCTCACGTCTTTTGAAATTACTGTAACCCCTCTCCCTTTCTCTGCTGTGGCTCTTTGTATGCCACGTCAAGATTTATTTCAGAGTTGATTGATGGAGTGACCTGAATACAATAGAAGACGTTGCATTGTGCCCCCCCCACCCCCCACCACCACCACCCCTCCTTCCGGAGATATTTCACTCTGGATGCGGAAATGGGAATTTTCTTCTTCACCCCCTCTTTCAGGTGTGCCTCACTTGTTTGGCTCTGCTCCAACAAGGCTGGAACCTCGGTGGCAGCCGGGGGCCACAATGTGCTGGGAAGGGGAGCACTTGAGGTGAAGCGACATGGACGGAGGCGGAGGGTGGGTTTCAGGGGTGTGTGTGTGTGTGTGTGTGTGTGTGTGGGGGGGGGGGGTGTTGTTCATTGTCCCCCTGGAGCTTTTGTCTCAGACACAGTCCCCCTTATGAGGGTTAATGAGGACAAATTGGTCTGAGTGTAACAAATGGATTACAGAGCGGTACAAAAGGTTGTATTTTGTGGGCTGCGTTTGCCGGGATCCACCCATCATCCGCCTATTGAGCCGGGAACACTGACTGGCGTCTGCGTGAAGTGGCTCACTAAATATCTCATTATCTTTATCCTGCCAGTTTTATTATGTGAACACGCCATGCACGCAGCTCATCACTGGATTTAATTAACATGTTAAGGCCTGCCACGATTAAACAATCCGCACTCCCTGCAGCCTGTGTGGGGAATATAAAGTCAAAACATCAACATTAGTGTCAGTGGTTGGGGCTCTAAAGTTGGGTGGGCATAGTATACCCTTTCAAATGGACAAAAAAGCCACTTCCTCATTGACTCCGTCTAATTCCTGCCTGTCAATCAGTCCTCCCTTTGGCCAATTTCTTGTTATGTGCTTGGGAACCTTGGTGAAAAAGACGCGGAGGTGTTCCTCGACTTCTATGGGTCCGGTTGTATTTTCTGGTGAGGTCGAAGGAGAGGATACATATCCATTCATATCTCCCAAACTCTTAATGGGCTCCATGCCCTTCAAAAAGAAAGCTCTTTCCTGTGACTAGTCAGCTCCAGTCTTTATTCATCTGTGGCTCCGTGTCAAAAAAGACTGTTGCTCGTTTGTGCCCCGAACAATGAGGAACATGGCTAAATCTCGAGCTGGGAACAAAAGACAGAAAACAGGCTTTTCACTCAGCAGAACATTAGATTCTGACACATTTTGCCATGGCCGTTTTTTCTCTCTCTCCCTTACCCTGAGTGCTGTGGCTCTGGTCTTTTAAAGAGACCACCTGTTGGCAACAAGCCTGTTCTTTATTAGAGACGGCCTTATTATCGCGGGATGAGGACCGCCACAGGCTAACTTTTTAAAGTTAACCCTCCGGCAGTTTGCAAAGCTGGTCAACCGGGAGCCATTAATTACATACGACCACTAGAAAAAATCTATTTCTGCTCATAATTTTGTATCTTGTTGTTTTGAACGAGGACTTGCCAGCATGAGCGTCAAGTGCTCCATTCAGCCTTCTTGTGGGTTATAAATGTGGCAAAGAAGGCGCTTGAATGTAGGCAGCGCCGCGGTTCTATAACAGACCTGGAGCAATATTCACGCTGGCCGTTAGCACAAATCCAAAATGTATTAGTTATTATAAAGTTGGTCTTGTGATTCCACTCAATTATTTCTGCCATCTGGAGGGGTTTGGCTCTTTCTGAGCAGTAGATTTGAGCAATTTTCAACCCTCAAAACATTAGCATAAGGACAACGATAATGATTTTCACCACTGTATGCGAAAGTATTGTCGCGTGGCAATATGGAGCAATCAAGTGTATTCTTTGACTTTGAATTGGAGATGACAAACACGGGCTCGGCAGTCTTATTCAATTTGATAGCTATGGAAATGTAAAATGCTATCGGCATAAAATGTGTCATGCATTGTAGACCCCCCCCCCCCCCCCCCCCCCCCCCTCCCCCCCAACAAGATGCTTCAAAGCTACAGGAAGAAATCTCTTTTGGCCCTCAGGTGCTGTTAGAGCAACACATACCTCTGTCATGCTCATGCCATCACTCTAGAAGCCTGCCCGATGTACTTGCACTTGATTCCTGTTCGCAAACACCCACGAGGTAAGGGGGTGCGCGCACCTGTGACCCTCCCCCGTGAAGCAGACAGCACCAGAGAGGATCCCCCTGCAGCCTATGAGCTTCAAATAGAGGCAGTCAGCTGCTCTCTGTGGCCCCGCTGCCTCTGGAGTTGAAATGTGCCTGTGGTATTGCTGGGAGGGAGCAGCGGGTGTTGAATTCAGGCAATTACAATCAAGTCAGGGCATAGTTAGTGCGTGGGCCCCGGCAGCACCTGAGCTGGATGCTGATGAGACACTTAGCCCTAAACCTTCATGCATTGGCCTAGGATTCCAGCAAGCCCTTCATTCCCCACTTTCCCTTCACTTTCCGCAGCAGTAGACCCCCTACTGGACGCTTCCACTTCCTTTCACCTCATTTAGGCCTCTAGGGCTCTTTCACCCCCCCCCCCCCCCCATCCCACATTGCTGTACTTGTGTGTTATATAGGTGGCGTGGAGTACTGCACTCAATCACTCTTCATTCATTCACACTGTACTATAATAGACAGCTACTCTGGCATTGTCCTTAAAGCAAGACAACTCCCTCTTCATTATTTCAGCAGCACCTCCCTTCCTGCATCCATCTTTTACACACCAGACCGTCGAGCTCAGACCTCATCACATCGCCATCTCTGCAATATACGTCCATTTGCAGGTATCTGACTGAGGGGGGGGGGGGGCTGGGTGTCTGGAAGTGTGTGTTACAGGGACGGGGAGAAGGAATGTAAAGGGAGGTGCGGTTCTTGAATATCTATGACCCAAGACTATGGAGTCAGGCATCACAACAACACTCTTAGCCCCTTTTTCCAATAAGACGCTCTCGAGCCTCATGGCTCCCGCCCTCTCTCAGCCACCACACTTTGCTGAAGTATCATTAAGATTGTAAAGGGTACGCTGCCATAGATCTCAGATTTCTGCAGAGGTATAGACGCACCAGATTTCAAACGTAAAGGTGTGAATGAGGCGTCTAATATGAGGGGGCCGTGCTCCCCGTCCTCATCTGCAGTCGGTGCCAATGCATCTTTCACGCCGCGCTTCAGGGCTCCGCATTGTCAGATTGCGAACTTTCCTTTCAAATCTATTTTCTTTGTCCATCTGTGGCCGCGCGTGCTAGTTAGAGCCAGGCATAGTATTTTGTGCAGCCGAGGGGTAAAGGTGGAACACCTCTTTCACGCTTTTTTCGCCGTAATGGTTGTCTTTTGATTTTTCCAGGGCTGCCGAGACTACCAGGGATTGTCTCTTTGAAATTATTCCATTTTGCCAGAGAAAAAGAAAATGGATTGTGCTGATCCTGTTTTGTTCCTGTGGGGACGGCTGCGGTATTATCCCGGGCTGACACCGTTGGCGAAGAGGCAATCACAGTGGCCCTCGCTCTGACAAAAACACTCCATCTGCAAGGAGAGGAGGAAATCACACCACAATGATGTCTGACTCTTCTGCCTCACTTGGGCAGCTGGGCCCTGGGTCCCGTGAACCGCTCCACGACCAACGCCACAATGGCTGTTATACAATCATACAAACAGCGCGCTGCAAATCAGCAGCTGTAACGTACAAAAGCGATGCACCTGCCGTCGCACACAATTGTTAGGAAACTATTTTTTGGGGGAGGGGGGTGAACCGAACGGCTTTAGCTGCTGGCGATTGTTAGCATTACAGGTGCTAGAATATTGTCAGTTGACCCTGATTTTAGCCCTCTGTAATAATACCACCCCTGTGTTTCTTTTCCTTTTTAAAAGCTTGAAACCCACTAAGCTGTTTACCCATAAAACACAAATACTATTAGGATAACAGGCACGTGCATGCACATACACACACTCACGCGGCAGATAAAAGATAAGCGGTGGTGAGCTGGCCCTGTTAGTATTCAGTCGTGTCACCTCTCTCCCTGCACGTCCCATACCTGGAGATCAAACGCACTTCTTTGTGAGAGAGGCCTGACTCCCTGCTATTAGCAAACAGAAGAGAGCCCAGCTGACACCACTCTTGAGATGTGCCACACAGACGGAGCCCTGTGATTACAGCACAATCCTGAGGAGACAACCCTCCACCCCGCTCTAGCCCAACCTCCTGAAACTCCTCACACACACACACACACACACACACACACACACACACACACGCAGAGAACCCCCTCACCACCTCCCCTGCATGACAAATTCACCTATCTCTGAAATAGATGTTAATCTCTCGCCCAACCCGGCGGCCTCTGAGACCTCGTTGACACATATAGCCGCGGCTACAGCATGAATAATCAATAGGGCAACATTTTCCTGAACATATTTCTCTGAACAGGTCATTTACTGGGAATAATAGCGTGCGAGATTAGAAGCTAAGATTGGCCTTTGAGAAGGCTGGTGGTTTTAGAGTCTGGTGTGTGTGCAGGTCTGGGGGGAAGAGCTCAACACAGAGGGACCCACATCTGTGTCTTCCTAGAACTACATGAAACCCGATGAAGGTGAAATAAGATGAGGAATTATTTATCCGTGAATGAGGCAGATGCTGAACTCATCCAAAAAAACCTTGATTTCAAAAGCTCTTATACACGCTGGACTGGCAGAGGATGAAGAAAGCATCCCGTGCACACAGTAACCCCCTCCCCAAGTTAAACATCATATGCACGTTCTGCCTGCCTGTGTATCTATTCACCCCGTCCCTCCTCGGCACACCCTGCACATAAACACGTGCGCTCAGACGAGACGAAAACCTCCATTCTGTCTGCAGGGGCAGGAATCAATCTCACATCCCTTTAGTTAATCTGCAATGGCTCTCTACAGATCCTGACACTAATAAGGTATTGAGCAGGTGAGGCCAGGGGCTGAGGACGAGAACCGTGCGAGGGGAGAGGCCTGCAGTCTGGGGCCCGACTGACGGCTGGCACTGTTCCAGTGCAATTATGGGGCTTGTGTATGGGAGAGAAGGGTGCAGGAAAGAAGCTGCAGAGATAGAAGGGAGAGGGAGAGGCACAGAGAAAGAGCGAGAAAGAGGGGGTGGGGGGGGGGGAAAAATTGATCCCATCTGTGGTATGATGGTTAATTAAAGCAGCTCTTGAGCAGCCCAAGGATGAGAGGCTTGGCTGGGCTCCTGGAGGCACAGCTCTGATTACTCACACAGAATGGATGGTTTCTTAGCAATGAAAGGAGGGGGCCAAGAGCTGCCTGGTGGGGTGCAAAGACGACGTCAAGGAGGAGAGACATGTGCATGCTGCACCCTCCACACATGTGCACGCACACACATCCACCGGGCTCGCAGGCAGGCAGGCACGCACTTGCATGCATATACATATAAAAGCGCAAACACTCGGTGACACTCGGTGCATACGGGAGCCCGTGCACGCGAGTGCAAACATCATCAAATTAGATCAAAATAATTGCATCAGGAAACTAATCAAATATAATGAGAGTCCACTAAATTTCTTTAACGAGAGCAGCACAAGAGGTTAATGACAAAACAATCAAAGTTCATGTAATTATAGCTTATGGTGCATATTAATGCCTTTCTATATTGGTGCTGTAGATGACTGATGAAGAATTCTCCTCAGTATGAAATTGGACTAGATACATCTTTGATCACCCCAACAAGCTACCAAAGATCTATTTTTCTTCTCCAGCTCACCCTCCCCACTGCTGTTGACGGGCCATGGGTAAAAGCAGCACTTTGGCCTGACCCCACCCTCCCATGGCGGATGGTGGTATTGCATCGTGTTGCCATTTTCCCAAGAAATCTGAACAATAAATGGTCATCATTAATATTATTTTAAAATATCAACGGGATTATTATGGATTTCTTCCCTTTGAATATTGCAAGATACTCAATATAAAGTTAGATTTAAGTTCTGCGTAAGTTTAAGTCTGAACGTGCATTAAAAGAAACCTCCAAATCTAAGGAGTATGAATTATGTATATAGTGATGATTTGATGGCTCCAAAATAGAAAGAGGATAGAAGCGGCTGATTGAGGCGTGCCACGTGGTGCATCGTTAGCCACCGTTAGCGTCTCTTGGTGCAGACGTCTGAGGTCAGAGCCCTCTGCTAATTGGTGTCGGGCCAAACGCTTGTGAGCTAAATGAGAAAATTACACGTTCCGGGGAGGAATCAGCTGCAGTTGTTGGGGTGCGGCTGCAATCACGTCCGCGTGGCGGAGAGTGGCGCCCGGCTCTCTACGTATGGAGGCCCAGGAAGACATGAAGGTATACTGCTCAGAACATGGAACGGAGCAAAGGTTTTCATATTTTCACGGAGCCGCACTTTTCCCTTTATCCTATATTTTCTGTGGAGCCAGTATCTTTTTCCCTCTTCAAACTTCCACGTTCGCCAGAAAACTCTAATTGATTTAACAGATTCTGCTTTTGAAAGAAAGGAATTTTGCCATTTTTTCTGCATTGTTTCCTGTCTGAACTGACTTTTATCTATACCACTTCAGCTGATGCCTTTTCCTCATTAGCAGACCCTTTTTTTCCCTCCCACCATTTGTTAACAGCGACGTCTATGAAACACAATCACCATCCATTCAACATCATCTACATAACAAAGTATTCTTGGATTTTCCAATCATCTTATTCAGGCTGATGAACAATATTCTACTTAAATGATCCTTTATGTGCGCGGTGCCCGTGGAACAGGTGACGGTGTACCTGTGCTGATGGGCTGAGCCAATTATTCACTTCTGAATGCAGCATTCTTCCACTCCTCCAGCACGCCCAACAAACAGACAAACAACAATGTCTGCTAAATGACTAAAGTGTTCAATTGCCTTCTTTTTGTTCTTTACCTTCTTCCTGCTCTCTGCTTGCTCTCTCTCTCTGTGAGCCAGACTCCTTTGGCGGTGAGCGGCGCTAATCTTGAGTAAACGTCATCAACTGTTTGCTCATATCGCCCACAGAAAGCTCGCCGTGGCCTCCTTTGTCTCACTATCAGTTGTTTGAAGAGTTGTGTGCCGTAATGGCGTGGTCAGCCAGCGTCACCCGCTTTGAAGTGCTGGGCGTCTCATCTGACCTCTGTGGTCACGCAAAACGGACCCTCGGGGAGGGAATTTTAGAAAGCTTTTATAGAAATATGGTGTGTGGAGAACGCCCTCTCTGCGTTTAAAACCTGGCAGTTGCATAAAGGGGATTGCAATTCTAAAGCAACAGTCAGTATCACAGCTATGCTAACACCCCTGGGTGCAGCAGGAAAGCTGCTCTGAGGTCAGGCTCTGCAATACTGATTAATGACACAGCATCTATAACAAAGTTAGACGGGATTGAACACACAGCAGTGATTTTCCATGACTCCGGGAGGAGGAGAGGTTCTCTGTAGACTCTTTCTGTCAGTCTTCCTGTTCCCTAATGTAAACTTTGTACGCACATGATTGGAGCTAATTCTGGTGAGGCCTCCACCAGTGAAGCAGCCACCAAATGCAGGTATAACGTTACATCAGTCCTCTTTCTTTTGACATTAATTCATATTTGTAAGTCACACTTTAGTCCTTTATACTTATTTTGCAAATGAAGATCATTGGATTGATTAATAATGCGAGACTGCAGACCCTTGGCCCTTTTGATGCAATCTCCTTTGATTTAAAAGTAAATTGCTAATTTACAACCAGCAGACATAATGAGAAAATCTCGTTAAAAGATAATCATACTTATTTTAATGTCTGCAGTTGGGTCCAAAGCCTCCAAACACAACCCTCAGAGGTTTTAATAACCATTAACAGTTTTTGGGGTTTTTTCAAACTGGCACCAGACTTCAGGACCCGGGTGAGCAATGACAATAGTGCATTAGGGGGTGGGGGGCAATTGTGAGTCAATACCAGAGGCCCTGGACTGACCCTACAGAGGATTACACACAGAGTAAAGATGGCTGCAGCACTGTCGTACGGGCGCACGCTGCTGACATCCTCGCAGCACCGGTCTCAGCAGAATCTTCCTCGGATATGGAGCCGCCTTTGCCAAGATGAATATTCTGTCTGGGCTGGTATCCAGGAAAGGCTAGAGCGAGCTGAGCCCCTGCAGGGGTAAGTAAATACACCCTAATGGCCACTGATTAATTCCACGTTTTTCATCCGGCCAGTAAAAAGAGATGTAATGACCTGCGTCCCCCCACCCTCCGTCTTCCTCGATTTCTCCCTCATTTGCTCAGCTTTTGATTAGGAATTAAAAGGAATTGCAAATGCTATGCTGTTGGTTAGGCCCCTGATTGCCATATTTGATTAAGAAATGTCAGTCTGCATGTTTCCCATGGCCGTCTTTTTTTAGCCTCCCCATCCGCCGCGGCAGTCACACATCCACGGGAAACACAATGGCGTGCGCCTCTCAGACAGCCCGCCACCGACAGCAAACTTGTGTAATCAAACGCATTCTTTCCTCTTCCCATCCTCTCCCTCCTTCCTGCCCCTGCGAGACTCTGACAAGAGAGAAATCACAGAAAATGGGAGATAATTGACAAAGACAGGTAGAGGATGAGGGCGGGACCAGGTGTGCGGTTGCGTTCAGGTCGGTTTTCTTTTCAGGAATTCAGTTAGCACAGTTATACGGACAGCTTTGTCTCCCTCGGTCTCGATTCCTTTCATAGTTCAGGCACGAAGAACTTAACCTCTGGTGGCGTCTGGAGTGGCCCAAGAACTTGTTGCCTTTTGTATGACGAATGGGTGGGGGTTTAAAGGGTTAGCCCATAGCCGCGGGGCTAATCCAGGCCTCGTTTCCTGTCCTACCAGGCGGTAAACCCTTCCTCAGTGGGATCCCAGGTGAAAGCGACGTCTACCTGGTGGGACAGAAAACCTGGCTCGGCTGCGGCCCTCGAGGACTGGATTTGGACACCCCCGGGTGACGGTATGGATAGACTGATGGTGCATCGTCCTGAGTCCACATTAGCTGTTCCAGACATAAAATGATGGATGTGGAACACACATCCTGAGCAGCAGCAGGGGTCATTCCTTCCAGTAAACCCGTCCACCAATCTGACAAAGAAATTATGAATAAATAATTGAGTTTTTGGGCTGAGATGTCCATTTAAGTCTTATGTTATCTTTGCCTATGAAATCAGTGAGTCGGAATCTAAAGTTTCCCATGTTCCCTGTTGTAAATAACAGGAATTAAAAACGTACATTGGAGTGGTCCCAATATAGCAACAGGAGATGCTTTTATGTCCCTTTTATCAGGATAGCTTCACCTTTGTACTTTGCTGCTTCAATAAACATTTGTGTCTTTATTTCTACTGAATATTTTCTCTGGACCTATCTGCACATCTAAAGGACGTGTCGATGCATGAACGTACCAGGCGTTGATGACTATGCTCTATTATCACACACACATCTAAACAGGGACACATACAACACATGCGCTCCGCATCAGGCCGAAGACCCACTTAATGTCTGTCACAGGGTCAGATCAATCACGTATAAAAGAGAATTTAATCCTTTCAAAGCAACCAAGGACCATTTTCCCATTTCCCTAGCCATAAGAAAGAGATGGTGAACACATCAGAACACAAAGAGAGAAAACTGGACAGAGAAATGCTCTAGGTGCCGCTGAAGAAGAAAGATATTTATTTTTTGAAGAAGAAACAGGATGCAGCAAAATTAAAGTGTGGCCTTCAGGGCCACAGCAACAAAAGGAGGGCAGTTCCTCTGCCCTCCAGGTCCCTTTGTCATCCTCCTCCTGCAGAGGAGTTATATTTACAGAGCAAGAGCTCTGTGACAGCTGTCACATCTGCCCCACATCCAGGAAAAGTTCCTCTTCCTGGATGCTCAAGACAGCAGATCCATGGGAGATGAAGACGTGAGTGCCTGATGAGGCCATATTGAATGTGGAAGCTTAATAAGGAGATAACATGAGAGGAGAAGGTTCCATTTATTTTAGCAGGTCCCCCCTCCCCCCCCAGGTGGTCTAATGATGCTCTCCACTGATGGCAGTCCTGGGGGAAGGGGAGCTGGGAAGGAGCACTGAGAATGCCACGGAGGAAGGAGCTAAGAAAAGGAGGAAAATGGTGTCCCCACTAAATATGAGCGAGAAGGAGCTCTTTTTCTCAAGACTCTTCATGAGCCCATCTCGATCTCACTTCAACCTCCCTCTTCTTCTCCAGCTCACCTCTCTACCTCCACCTGTGCCTCCCGGGTCTTTTTACTCTGGCCCCTGGAGCAGCTTAGTGAGTGTCACACAAAGCGGTACTATATTCCATTACCTTAAGTATATAGAAGGAGCTGATGCCTAACTGAGCTAATGTGGCTCTGAGAGATGGAGTCTCGGGGGCCATGGGCAGCACTGTCACGTTCAGGATGAAAAGTTTCCTGCCTATTTCCTACCCCCCCCACCCCCACCCCCCCCCCCCCCCCACCCCCCCTCCCACATATTCCAAGAACGTCGAAGTATCCATAAACAAAATCAGAGGGTACAGTAAGGTCTTTAATCAAGGCAATCAGTGCTGTTTTCAGAGGTGAACGGCCCAGATGCTAAGCTGGTTTCATCTTTGTCTGTGCTTTAATTACTTGCTTCTCCATTTTGATGGAGGGGGGGGGAGCGTTGATGGGGGTGATTGTGCCTTATCACCTATCTGCAAGGATAAAAGACTACCCAATTACTTTGTTTGGATGCTAATGATTGCATTTCATTAGTGGCCGCTCTTAGCCCTCCTCACCCAGTAAAATGGATGAATATGCGGTAATTTCAATTATTGGAATTATGAAAATTGCTTTTAAAAAGACAGCAAGGGTATCATCAGCTTTCCACTGCGCCATAATGCCATTTTAATTTCTATAATAGTTTTAATTGTCAGCGGCCCCGCTGTGCATTAATCATTTAATTGTATTGTCTTCTTCTGCTGCAAACACCTATACCCCTGAGCCCCCCCCCCCCCCCCCCATCCCACGCCTGCCCGCCCCATCTTTGAAAATACAGATCACAATCAGCAGCAGCGTCTTCACAGTGATGAGACCGCGAGGAGCCAGGAGAGGAATCTAGGGGCCCGAGGCGGAGGCAGCTGGGAGGAATTTAGCCCTCTTCATGTGATGACTAATTCATTACATGTTTGGTCAGAAATTATTGGGGGAAAAAGCTTTAGCACAGGATTACCATCAAAAACCAACTAACTAACCAACAACTTTAGTCACTGAAAAAGATGCAAGAGATGAGTGAACTGCTGAGTGTGTGTTCTTCACCCGCTAGGCTCAAAACTGTAGCCCTGACGCTCTGGTAAACAACAACATTCACAGGTTTTAGAGATTCGAGTCCTGTCAGCTTTGCTGAAGCTAAACTAGAAGCAAATGCAGCTAAAGAAATCAAGGTGAAAGAAGCCTGGAACACAGGTGTAACTTGAGAAAAAAAAGCTGTAATCATTTAAATCTACTTTTGTGACATTAAATTTGTTTTTAAATTAATATTTAAGAAATGAAATGATGCAAAAATTGAAGTACTGACTTGATTGCTATTTGATGTCTTAAATTTTTATTTCCTGTGAATGCAACCTAAAGCTTAAAACATAACTAAAAACAGTGTGTGTGTGTGTGTGTGTGTGTGTGTGTGTGTGTGTGTGTGTGTGTGTGTGTGTGTGTGTGTGAAACTGCAACCTGCAGAAGTGAGACGTGAGGTTCTTGACTGAACGTGTGGCTGAATAAATGTTAGCACTAGCAACAGCTAGCTGGAAGCGCTACGTTAGCTGCTCAGGGTGCCCAAAGTGTTTCTTTGTGTCTCCGGGAGCTTCAGGAGAGTTTTGAGAGGATAACGAGCTCTTGAGATCTTTCATCGCCGAGGAAGATGCTGGAGATTTTTTACACTTTTTTGGCAGAAAATGCTAAGAATGATGCAGCTTCCTACAGTCATATAAAGCCTTCATTATTAGCATTTTAATATTATCATGTTAACATTATGAAATAGTACTACTAATAATATTAACTATTGTTATTTATTATTATTTATATCAATTGCAGGAGAAGAAATTTGGAATGTAAAGTTCTGTGAATGAAAACTTAACCTAAGAAAAAGAAACTAACAGAGGATGAAAAAAAATATCACAATTTAAAGCTGAAATGTAAAATAATACTGCGTATTGTGGAACTTTTGAAGTATTTCAAATGTCATATGTGAATAAGTGTCCCATCAAACACAACGTTCCAACTTAGGGGCTGCTTTATATGAATCATGAGCTTTGCACAACGAGAAGAAAACCTCTGACTGACAGCCTTGAACAGTCCTCCACTCTCTCCTCCTCGCATCTCGAGAGGGAGGAGGTCAAGTATGCCCCCCCTCCTCAAACAAACGCTCTCTGATGCCCATGGAGAACACCTTGCCAAGCCTTTTAGCCACAGCTATTTTTCTTAAACTCGTGTCATCCAGAGCAGCCGAGGCTTCTCTCAGCCTTGAACTTCTGCGGGTGAAGTGGGCCAACAACCAGGCAGGAAAACACATCAGAGTTCGGTGGAATAGGACCCGTCTCCATGGATACATTTAATGCTTTAACCTCCAAATATTTTCTTACCAGTCTGTTGACAACAGAAGAGAAATATCCAACCAACCAACCAATATTTATGAGGTGGGATCCAGAGGGCACTTCAGCTCTGTGGAGGTCTCTGAAAGGACAGCTGCAATTTAGAGGAAGCAGAGAAATCTGAAGCCTGAGGTTGCATGATCCTACATGGCCGCTGGAGCCAGGGCAGCAGCGAGACTTTCCAAACTATACAGCTGTGGTGCTAAAAGATTACCGGTAGTAGGATAAGTCAGCGCGATGCCTCTCCCCCCTTGATTCCAGGTATTTCGCCCATTCTGCCTCCCACATCACCCAGGAAACACGAGGGATGTTGCATTTAGTTCAACTCATTTCCTGGTTTAACACGGGGACAGAACTTTATCCCTGGATCTGAGATCCAAGGCCACAGTAGATCCCCGCAAAACACAACGCGGAACTCCTCATGTTCATTCCTGATCATGCAAAACCATCTTTTTTATACCAACATTAGCAGAAAGCTGCGTCTGGTGAGTTATTTGTGGGTAGAAATGTTTGACCATAGCATTCTCCCAAAAAGACTGAGGGAGAAAAAGTGCCATTCAGAAACAACTTGAGAAAGAGCTGTGTGCACGTGTGTGCATGGCAATAGACAGTGTGTGGGTTAAACGTTATTTTTGTATTCGTTTGAGGGCAGAAGACACTCGACGGGAAGAGGATCTGAAGACTCAGCCTCAATCAATTTGTCTAAAATGACTGTGGAAGGGTCACATGCTCTTCAGTCGCTGTATAACAAGTTTCCTTTTTTAAAGATATATCTTATAACACCGGCTTGGGGTCAAGTGTTCTCAAGGTCTCTTAACATACAGGCATTTTGTTATGATGTCTGTGGAACAGTGAAATTTAAGGATGAACCCCTGACCTCAGCGCAGTTTGACACAATCCTGCCCCCTTCTGGACAAGATGGGGAAGAGCAGGATGGACCAACCTGGGTGGACAAAAACACTGATTCTTTCAGGATGGTTTATTCTCTGTAACATGCAGATTTATATATATATAGATATATTGTATATCTATATATATATATATAGGTTTTTGCGTCACTTTTTTTAAGCGCGCCCTTTTGAAGCATCATTAAGATTCTGCTTCGTTTGCTTTTCCGCCTCATGAGTGAGCTTGGACATCCAAATTACGCATCCAGGGCTTGCAGAACATCAGATTCGTGTCATGTGGGCACTCCTGAAAGCGTGGGTATGGAGGAGTCTGTGTATTCGGGACCGTGGGGACCGGAGAAGGGGGGGCGATGGAGGCGGACAGAAAAGATTGGGGAGTGATTCAATCGCCACACAAATGGATTTGGCTAATAGAAGGAGCCTCTGATCCTGACTGGTGCACAGCTGGAGCTCCGCTAATTGGAGAGGGTGGAGAGTGGAGAAGAGAGCAGAGAGAACAGAGAAAGAGAGAATATGGCCCCCAGAGAAAATGCATCCCTGACAAGAATCATGCCAAACATTAATATCGGGTCACGCAGTTGCACATCAGCTCAGCCGCCGCATTGCCCCTGAAAAAGGAAGCTCAATCAGCTCTCGCAGCCGTAATCATCGTCAGTGTTTTAAAATATGTGATAAGGGAAGCCATTTGAGCAGAGAGTCCGGCTCTCTAACCCACTTCACATCAGTAAGGACCATTAGAGAAATAACTCGACCTGATAGGTGAAAACAGAAGCTCGCAACCATTTAGCAGGACTGAGGACACGCCAGTGAAATAAATTCATTATTAGAATAATCTAAGATACCCACACTTTTATTATTAACCTGCCATTTTATCAGGATGACTGAGGAACCAAATGTCACAGCAGTTCAGGCAAATAGAATTAATGCAGCGCTACGTTCCCAAGGAGATTATAAAAGGTGGAAACTGCCGAGAGGGAGAATTCACATTAGCGGGTTTTGTGAAAGAGCGCAACGGTGAAATAAAATCTAAACGGTGTCAAAGTTCATCATCGTCTCAGCTCTGTCTGCTGAAAGATTAGAAGAGCCCATTATCCTTTCAGTCCTCTACCGGTGCTGCAGGAGACACAAAGAAACACGGATGAGACCCGGACGCTGAATTCAACCTGAAAAATCTGGACATTCGGCTCATTTTTTTTTTACTAGAAATAACAAGAGATAAATCATTGTATGTTGGATTTTATCTAATATTAAAGGATGAAAGGAATACTTACATTGTCTTTGATATTTTGATTTTACAGCATAGGCATCCATGACAACAAGAAAACGGAAACAAAGCCTGTTGTTTGTTGCAATAAATAAGCAATATTTGAACATTCTGATCGATTGGGGGCGTCCTGACAAACAATACTGAATAAATGGCATTACTTTATCTACTTAAAGCTGATCGTTGGTAAAAAAAAAAAGGAAAAAGTATGTAAAAATAAAGGATTACAGTAGCAAATGAACAGGTGTCTTGTGTGTGAGTGTGTGTGTGTGTGTCAGAGGGACGCTGCAAGATTCTGTGTATTCTAAAAGCAGGGGTCTTTTCCAATTGCCCGAAACACAAAGAGGATCACAGCAGGGGGGCTCTTAGGATACCCATCAGCTCACAGGGAAAGGGCAGAGGAAAGACCTACATATAGGAAGTAGGAAATGGAGTGTACACACAAGCAGACTCTCTCTCTCTCAAACACACACACACACACACACACACACACACACACACACACACACACACACACAGGCTCAGCACAGATGGGGATTGGTAAAAACGCCCCCTTCAGACAAAATCTGGGAACAGCAGCTGTTGGTGTAAAACTGAAGAAATCTTTTGTAAAGTGGGCCTTCAAACCCACACATACACACTCCCCATGATGTCAGTCAATCAGCAACTAAAGATCAACAACATATTAGTGTACAGACGCACACAAACCGTCAGATCTGGTGGGGGACGCGTACACACTGGGGCAGCGCGGCGGACCCTCCCACCGTGTTTCCTTTGTAAGAAGCATTGTAGCAGTTTTGTCTGAGCCATATGGGCTGGTTTAGGGGATGTGGACCCCCAGCAGCTGATCCTTTGTTCCCATGTCACAGAGGTCGCTGGGATTGTGTTCCCAGCTAATTCCCTCTTTCAGGGAGCGCAGATCAGAGTCTATAATGATCTGGGCGCCCTAGCATAGGGATTACCACCGTGTGTGTATGTGGGGGGGTAAGAAAAGCAGCGAGATTGAGAGATGGCATCTTAAGATGAAACATTGTAGCTACTCCTTAACAACAGGAATCAATTGATCACCCCCCACACACACTCACACCGTACCCACCCACCACACTGAAACAGATCCACCCCACCTCCCAAACACACTGAATTTTCCACATCATTTCCCTCAATCCAGCCTGGGCAAACATTATTAGCAGGGAAAGTGTAGGCAGTGAAGGGAAAGTAATAGCGTCTTGTCTCGACTGACCTCCGGTGTCGTGTAGCTGAATATTTTGTCTCCTCACTGATGTGGCTGCTTCTGTTCTACAGCTAATTGATCCACAATCTGAAAAACAAACAACCCTAAAACGCATTACCACCCTCTAAAGCATTAATATTCCATACATTTTGGCTGGATACTGGAATTTTTGAATTTTACTACATAAATTCTATTATGTAATGAAACATTTGACGGGACTGCTCGTCGCTACTTGACCTTCGATCATTAGCAATCATTAGCAGGTTGACTCAGGCTACGGCTAGGTTTTTTGTGGTTGTGATGTACAGCACCACAGGTGATTTTGAGTCCTCCAATTGGAAAGCGCATCTTCAAAGACGTGTGTTTTAGGCCCAGACCAGTGCCCTTTAGCACCCTGTTGCTGGAGTCAGAAAAAAAACATTTCCGACCCAGTGACCTGCACCACACGTTTGCATGATAATATTAACGAATAGTAGAATAACCAGTCCTGGCGGCTGGTTCTTTCTGGGCTGTGTAGGACTATGGTTGAGCGGGGGGCGAGCACCCGTGGGGGAAGACCCGGCTCAGATCTAACAGGAGTTACAGTTATATTCAATGCAGTGCAACAGAATAGGAAGCAATGTGCATCTTTGCTTTGCGACATCCCAAATGACACAATAATAAAGGAGGTGCTTTTTCATGGTACAGTAGATAAAGAAAAACAGCTACATGAATGAATACTGCAACAAGAGCAGCACATCCAGAAAAATACAAGGCCGGGCACCTGAATGGTCATTTTTGAACATTGTTGAAGTCGTATTGGATTATTTAAAACAGTGCTCGCCCTGCGCCTCCACGAAATAAAGCACAAGCCCCACTAATCAGATATGATCTCAAGGAAAGAGAACGTCTGTATATCCTAAACCAAGAGCACCCCCCCCCTCACACACACACACACACACTGTTGCTGAAGCCCTCCAATAACTGATAAAGAGGACTTTCAACAAGGCAGCAGAAAACAAAACTTGTTTGCTTTCCTTCAACCCACTTCCAATTTTCTGCTCTCATTTGTTTCCGTGGGCATCTTTCCATATTTTATTCTCTTTCTTCTTCCCTTCCGTGAAAAGAGACTTTCATTGAAATTCATGCTCTCAAGGACCGGCACCCACACAAGGCCAGGATATAATAGGCTGACCTATTTACCCAGCAGTTTTATTTATCTTTTCCTCCTCCTTCCCTCCTCCTCCCACTCCTGGCTTTGGATTGAGCACGGACATGCAAGATGGCAGCTGTCTCCTTCCATTAGCATTGCAAATGAAGCAAGGGAGAAAGAAGTGCACCTCGAGTGCGTGAAGACTGAGACGGCGGTTTGGTTTCAGAGCAAACTCAGACCCATCCCAGTGGGGGGGGGCACACACCAGGTGAGGTGAGGCAAGCTTGCTGCTCCGTCCACTTTACGAGTGCATTTGAACATAATCCTAATCCCTAATCCTGGAGAAAAACAGACCTAAAAAAGTCTAGAAGATTAAACTATTTTCATTTTGGTGCAGTTTGCAACGGGAGGGTTGAGCAGGAAACTGCAGAGGAAAAGATCTTCTCCTGCATCCATCAAAAAGAAGCAGCAACAAAAGCGTTGAATTGCTGCTCTTGGAGCTTTTTGAGAGGGACATTCTTTCAGTCGCCTTTGCTGGTTTTTGAAAACCAAAGAAAGGACATTCCCAGTATTTTTTAATCCCACCGCCGTCCTTTTAGAGGAACCTGGGTAATGAAATGATGGGGAGGTCATTAATATAAGAGGTCTTCTTGGTCGTGGTCATTAATTCTAGTTTTTTGTGATGACCCTGGAGGGTCAATCAGGAACAGTATTATTGACTTTTATACAGAAATAATACCACAAGACTGCAAGGACTCACATCTACTGTACTGAAAGAGCATTGTGCGTGTGTGCGTGTGTGTGTGTGCGTGTGTGTGTGCACCTTTTTCATGTGAAGAGTGCAGCTGTATAAATGCACAATCAATCAAGACAAATGATTCAACCTGTCCTTTACACAACAGCATAGGTTGGTGTCCAAGGACACATCTTATTAATATCAAATCTATGGGGATGCAAGGGGTTATTGTCCCAAAGAAACATCGTCATGGTTACCGCAGATCCTGCAGACAAAGCTGTATATGTCCTCCTGGAGTAAAAGCCCAAGATCGAAAAAACAGACCATTCCAGAGAGCATGCAAAGCAAGTTTTACAGACAGGAAATTAACCATTGTTGTGATGCTCAGTTCACGCTTGGTCTCAACCAGAGCTGGTTAAATGGAGCTGAACACTAGCTCAAGTACTGAAGGGCTCTTTCTGCTTAAACAAATGCCATTTTCTCATGCACACATCATGTAGAGTAAAAGGGATAAACCTGAGTAAACTCTGGAAAAACCCACTAAAGTCAAACTTTGGTGTAACGACATAACCAGCTGCAGATGCAGAAGAAGCCAAATGATGGGAAAGGGATAGAAAAGAGACGGAAAACATGGAAAACGTGTGCCTGGAGTGCCTGGAGAAGAGTTACGGCTGCACCGCAGCTAACCATCTCACAAACAGGTTGGAAATTCATAGGTTACAAACCAGTTCCCAGAATCTCACAGTCCTGGCCAGATTCAGTCCCAAAATGGGATACTTCAGAACCTGATCCAATGTATGATTTTAACATTGAGAAGAGCAAATCTCCAGTGTTCTGGAGTGACTGGACTCCACCAGCTGCTCTAATATGGCTACGCTAATGTGGGAGCTGACTCAGGACCCACTGAGGGGATGCCTCCAGATCAAACATTTAATTATTCGACACCCTGAGTCCAACCACACACTTTTTTTTAATTACTTTTTGGTTTTTGTTACCTGGGCAAGAGCAGAGATGATGCTTCTCACCTCAGATTTCATGGGGCCAAAGAGATGCAGCCAAACAGGACCAGTCCTTTACAAAAACTAGAGTGGCCATCCTCCTACTGCCAGTCCCTCACACAAGACCACCATTAAATTCTTTGCCCACTCATTCTTTCCCTCTCCCTCTTTTTGTCTCTTGAGAAGACACCTCACTTGAGAAACCACTGAGGCGGCTTTTTAAAGGTCTCTGTGTGGCAGGGTGACAGAGGACACCACTCTCTGCTTTTTCTCTCATTTGGAAAACCTGAGCGAGATTGAAAAGAGGGTCCTCAGCTCCCTCCCTGAAGACCCTCCTCTCTACCCTCCAACGTCACCCTGCCGTCCCCTGCCTCAGCCTGGGTGGACTCCCTCCGTTGGTTCTCAGACCTCCCTATTCTGTGTGATACCAGCGTTATTGTGAGAGGGGGACAAAGAACAGGAAGCATGGGGGTCGACGGGGCAGGCTTGAAGGTCAGCGCAATCAGTCTCTGTATGATGGATGTGGCGCAGGGGCCAGGTCACCTGAAATGCACCAAACAAGACGGTGCAAAGCACGCCCTCCTCGCCTCTTTTTTTCCATCCCTCACTCAGCTACAGCCTGCTATAAAAGCCACATTATCAGGGGATTTTACTGTCTCAGTGTGGAGAGACATAAACAGGAACTCGCGAGCTCCCATTTTATTGATTTACTGCAGATTACTTTGACTCTTTAGGCCATTGACGATTTAAAAACTAATTATTCACTTATTGTATTTGCTAATAATACTTGATCCTGTCTAATATTATAATTAAACACTGGCGGTGTAGTTTAAATCATACAGTATAACTAAAGAGTTACATCGGCAATAAAATGATTTAAAATAAAACATTTATAGCAGTGAGGAATCCTCCCCAATCATATATCCATATTAATTTAATATGGAACTGTATCCTATAAATGCTGCAAAAAAAATCATAAAAAGAGGGAGAAATGGGGGAAATGAGACGACGTTACGCAAGTTCAACCAGTAACCTAAAAAAAAGCAAAAAGCAAAAGCAAAAGCAAACATCTGATTTCATCAAGATATCACAAGCAACTTCACATAAGCAACTACACTGTTGTGTAGAATTTCAAATTTCATCACTAACCATCTAAGTGAATGGGAGTAGCAGTGTATGTGTGTGAGTGTATGTGTGTGAGTGTATGTGTGTGTAGGGGGTTCTGCGGTAGCCATGGATACCAGTGTGTGTGGGAAGCAGTCCAAACATGACAGGGTTGAGTTTACTGACTCAAGGTGACTGGGCTGAGGGCAGAGCAGCTCCCAACCAAGGGACAATGGCCGCTCCATTAGTGCTAATGGGGGACACATGAAACAGGATTAGGGATGAGGACACCTGGGGGGACCACATGGAGAGAGGGAACACCCCCACACCACCCCAAAAAAGTCCTGTCTGACTCCATCAAACTGGCACAAAACCAGAAGTCTGCCTGGGGACAGCTTCCTGCCGGGCTGATTTACCATCTAATGTGAAGCAAAGATGAAAAGTGAAAATCAACCTGCTGATAGTTCATTTACTTTAATGGATAATTCCCACAATCTGAGTGGGACTAACTTATCAGGGGCTCTCTAACCACAGTTTATCTTTTTCAACAGATTTATTTGGCCAAATGGAATATTTTACTGTCGTGTGAACAATAATGATGAATTGCTCCAGATTTGGTGAGACCTGTAAACTTCTCTGAAAGTTGAAAATGGAATATGGAAAAGAGCATCAGCAGCATGTTTACTCCTCTCCAGTCCAGCCAAATAATTAATACATTTCCCACCACCTTCAGCCTTGTAAATCAAACAGACGTGGTCTGAGGTTGGATAAATCACCCCCGGTGGACAGGGAATCTGCCCCTGTCATCCCGCCCCCTCCAGCCCTCCCAGTTCATCCCTCATCCCCACTTCTCCATCACCCCCTTCTGCGAATTCCTGAACTCTGCCCAAGACGCCCAGTCAATTAATAAGACATTGTCTCCTCCCCCTGGAGCCCGTGCACAAGAGGCCACCCAGGAGCCAGCAAGGTTTCCCTCTAAAGCTGCTTCACTGGTGGCCCCCAGGAATGCCAGTCGCTTTGGGAAAAGGCAGGACAAGGTTGGATTGGATGGAGAAGGGGGGTGTGGGAAGCAGGACAATAGAACCAGGCCCATCATGCTCATATGCTGGGGCAAGACAGTCAAAAATTGGAGGGCAACAAAAGGAAATGCATTCCACTCCCAAGGATAGGAAGCACCTCCCGCTTCTGGTCACCAAAAAGCCCCCCCCCGTTCACCACAACAGGTACACACGCCTGGAATCTGCCATACTTGAGAGAACACTGGCTGGGCTCACGGTCAACTCCAACGCAGCTTAATCTAAAAGTAGCTACAACAGAAACTAGAGGGGTGTCAACTGTTAAATCTCAGCCCTGCCTATATGATTTGATCATGTATTTTAAACGTGCATGTGCCGTGCACGCACAGCACCGGTAGGAGGTTAACAACGAGGCTACACCATCCATCTTCTGCTGCTCTTCCTTTAACGTAGTCGCAAGATGGAGCCTAGCACTGAAGCAGAACGTTGAGTGTCTGTGAGGTTTAGAAAGACTTAAGCAGATAAATGTGTTTAAAAATAAAATGAGAATCATATCAGCGAGTTAAATACATCATCAATCAGCAGATTAGGAAAACGGAGGACAGTCTTGTGACATCACTGCAGTAAGCACGCCAGGACAGCAGGTGGCAGAACACAACACACATCTCTGCACACCTTGTTCTACAATTCAAACTTAATTACAGTGGGACCTCTACTTACGAACGTCTCTACATGCAAAATTTTCAGGTTACGAAACGTCTCAACGGGAAAATATTTCCTCGTTACGAAAGACATTTCCGGATACGAAAGGCAAAAATACGCAAACATGCTAGTAGCTGCTCTGCCATTGGCTATCGCCTAGCATCTTCCTGTAATCCCATTGGCTAGGAAGGACGTCAATATGTACAAGTTTGTGTGTATCCCAGCGTCTTCTTCGTCGTCTTCGGGATTTATTGTGGGTGTTCGTATGTTTGTCCATTAGATGGCGGTGTTACCACAAGTGTTAAAGTTCGTTGCTAGTAATGACGGCTAATGTAAGATTAGCCTGTAATAAAGTTCATTTTGTTCCTGGAGAAGCCTTGCACTGAATTCCTACATTTATTGTGCGGTAATCTAATTGTAACATAATTGTAACATTTTAATGCATTTTTATGATTTATAAAAAAAATTATGTCAGAATTTTTGGGGGCTTGGAACGGATTAGGGCATTTACATGGAAAACGCATCTCTACTTACGTAATTTTCAGGTTACGAAACAACTTCCGGAACCAATTAATTTCGTAAGTAGAGTTTTCGTAACTAGCTTTGCCATTCCTCCTCCCTTGTTGAGATTAAAATATGCCATCCCCATTTTCACGAGAAACACACCCTCTCTGTTCACATGGTAGTTAACAGATAGTTAATAGTTAACAGAACAAACACCCCCAGGATATTATAATAGTTCCAGCTTGACAGTTTTTGATGATTTTGCCAGTAACCTGACACTTTTGTTTTAAAGAACAAAAAAAGGTTTCTGTAATGAGCAGAATTGAGTTTAATAGCCTAACAAACAAGAGGTCACGTTGTCTCAACTTTTGCTGCTTCTGAATTCTTGATATTATTCAAAAAAGCATTAATTTTAAAAAAGACCACATATTTTTTTGAGTCTACTGTAAAATACATGGATGCATTTTTATGATGTATTAGTCCATAGAAAAAAAAATCAATGATGGATTTTAGAGTGCAGACCCTCCGTCTGAGTACTTGACCACAGTATACAACACATTATTTAGTAATGGATAGTGCAGAGAGATTTCAAAGAAAAGAGATACACACACAAATACACACAGAGGACACACTGCGTGTAATGAGTTTCCTCTGCTGAATATCCATATTGACATCCACATAGAAAAATAAGCCTGGCAAAATTGCTTTCTAAGTGCACTAGCTGGATTGTTGCATATGCAGCAGGAGCAAGTGGGGTGAAATCACAAAAGATCACAAAAGCAAGTACAATGAAAAATAAACACTAAAAACAAAAAAGGGCTTTACACAATAAATATAGATACTGTACATTGGAATTATTATACGTTTGTGTGCAGTGTAAATATGCATCTTCTGACCTCTAATGTAAGAGGAAGAACCTAAAAGAGGGAGTGAAATACATGATTTATACATGGCCATACACATGGCTTGAAAATAGATTAAAATAATAAGATTTCCTTGGGGACTAAAACCCAACAGATTCTTATAAATTAGGTTCTACCAAAACATAGTTAGCCACCAAAACTATTAATGTGTTAAAAACAGCTTTGTTGTACAATTGGGGAATCAGGAGAAATCATTTCATGAAAAAGGAAAATTAAATTCAACCACTGATTTAAAATGAGAATGTTTTAATAACCTAATAATTAGGCCTGTATGGAACCATCTTATTATAACATTATAACAAGTATTTTATTTAAACGTTTGAACATAAAACCATACTAAACTCAGAGTTCACAACAGTATGTAACTGGTGCCCGTAGTGAACCTGAAGGGAGGTTGTGGTTAAGTAAAAGTGTGCAAGTGCGCGCTTTTGAATTCAGATCCTTTCAAGCATTCATATGGAAGAGCGTGCCGTAAATGGGCACAAAATGCAGTAAAATCCCTCGGTACATTATTACCCCCTTCCTTTACGGACAACGAATGGGTAAACTGATATAAATGTTAAAGTAATTAAATAAAGTGAATAACTAACAGTTAAGAGAATTTGTAATTGTGTATAACTACGAATTATGTTAAAAGATTTAACCCGGGGTGGACGAAATTAGAAACAAACACTAGCTAATAGTATTAGCTGGCTGACGTCCACTTACCTTAAAATAGTTTTCGCGTTTAAGAAGAATAATCTGGGATTATGAACTCAATGGAATAAATAAAAGCCTTCGGTCTGTTCGGTGAGAAGATGGGTTGCTGTTCAATAGGTTAATAAACAAACGGTTTACTATTATTAATATACTAAAGTAATAACGAAAAATAAACTAAGAACTAAATGAAGTCGCGATGTCTTCAACTAGCTGCTGAACAGAAACTGCACTACCGCACATTTTATTGTTATCTGTACAGTTAAAAACGAACATTTGAGTAACTGTCTGCATGAACTCTGACCTTTTACGGCCATGTCGGTGACCCGTTGAATTCGAATGATTATTCAATGATAAATTAGTGAAATCAGAGCGATTAAACAGAATAATTTAAATAGACTATTATACTATCACATTATGTGGACTGTATTAATTTTAATTAGTGTTCTAAATAAAATATTTTAAGCATATTTTAGCAAATTTACTTTAATTACATGTGAGAACCAGTTTTGTTCATCACTCCAAACGAACTCAATGCAGTTTTTTACAGTCCTCCTTGAGACACATCTAAAGGATACACAGATACATCAATCATTTATCTACGTTCTCAAATATATATGAATCTGTTTTAATGGATCTCTATCCAGGTCCACTTGGTGACCTTTTTAACGGAAGGACCCAAGTGGACCGCAATGGTGCTTTAACAAACACTGCCATCTAGAGGTCGTCTGCTGGAACGAACGCTGCTAGACTCGACACATCAGTAAAGATCACTAAATGATAATGAAAACATACATTTATTGTCTTTCTGACATCTCACAAGGATCCTGGTATCACAAAATATTAATGATGTAACTACACATAAAATACAGAGAAGCCAAGGATTTATTACAGGACTCATTATGAGCAGGGTGGAGCTATTTTAATGTAAAGATGGATTGAGCGGACGAAAAAAGTGTTTCTTAAAACGTGATGTTCACAGTGCCATAAGAAAGCAGGTTGGCACATGGTCTATTCTTTTGAGTACTGCTGTTGAGGTTATATTTTAGTAGCTTTACTTGAAATGTTAGATGTTTAAAATGGCATAAAACTAAACAAACAATTTTCCCTTTACAAAAACAATTAAATGATTAAAATGACACAATTGCAAAGCTTTTCCCTTAAAGTTAAATTTGCGTTTCAGAAACCGACCAATATCAAAGGGATTTACTGCTACGGTACTTTTCGACGAGCATTGACGGGACCAGAACAGCAGCTGGGTCATGAAAAGGCTGAAGTAGCAGGTTAGCCTGGCGCTCGCAGGAGTAGCAAACACGTAAAAACAAAACGTAACAGCGCCATTTCGTAGCTGAACTTTGACCTCTGTGACAAGGGTAGCGGGGATCAATCGAAGGTCATTTCACAGTCTTTTTTTATATATATAAATAGGCATTATTTGACAATTTTAATTAACCACACAGTCTTAATGATTTTTTACAGTACTTAATTTAGCTTAGCTGAGTTATCCTTATCATTGATTCTTATTTTTGGTCATCTTTTTATCCACTGTCCATCAAATTCAGGTGGGTGAAAGTCATTTTCTCCCATTCAATTGAAATGCTGACCCAAAAATACAAAGTCCTTTTTTTAAAGTGTAGACAGTCTGAAACTGGGCGAATACTGAGACCAGGTTTGTCGTCCGTAAACGATTTTGAGGCAAAAAAATAAAAATAAAGCACATCCTTTTCTGAAACCTTTGCTACTCACCACACGAGAAAAAAAAAAATCCTTTAAGATTTTCCTTTGCACGTGCACGGCAGGTGGAGGATGATCGCTTTAACCCATCACCTTATTGTGGGGGAGGGACATGAGCAGCATCCGGGGTTTCTACACTTCAGCACTCCGGACAGCTCCACAACCTCGGCCCTGACAATCTGAGCCCGGAGTGCAAAATGCTTGATGCCACTTTCTCTCCAATGCCACCTTATGCCAATCTTGAGACACAAGCATGTACACGGTACATGGGGGGGGGGGCTTTCAGGCGTAATTCAGAGAGAAGCAGAAAGAAGGAAGCACTCTCGGCAGAGGTTGAATTTCTATTTAAATTCCAGATATCTTAAAAAGAAGAGGGGACATCAAATCAAAACTGGCCTCCCGCTCCCTCAAAGTGGCGCTCTGAACAGCATCAAAGGGAGGCGGAGAGGTCTCGTTTCAGTCCGAGCCCCCAGAGACGCCGCAAACGCTTTTCTGTGATACTCCCATTTCTTCTACAAAGAACAGTGAGCCGGGTCCCACGGAGGCAGTGAGTGGAGCACAGTATTTTCTTTGGAACAAACAGCACTGCAGTGCATCTGCTAATAGAGCCGGGCTCCCAGAGGGAAGCTCAATATAGGACACTTTTCCTCTTCCTCCACTTGAGCTATTAATACACCCAAACAAAAGAAAAGAGGCTTAATGAGGCAGCAACAGGGAACTCATGCGAGCTAAGTTAGACAAGAGCTTTGTAGTGTTTAGCTCTAAGGATTCCAGCTTTTCATACACCAATGGACCACTTTGCTATTTTTGGCTGATGCCATGAGAGTAAAAGTACACTATGTACTTTGTCTGATGCCCTATTGTGCATCACGTTGACAAATCTAGCGGGGGGGGGGGTACTGAAATGACAAAAGCATTAAAACAGCAAAAACGGATGCATAGTTTAAAGCATTATAGTCTGCTAGGTATGAATGTCATAGATACTATAAAATATCTAGGAAGTAGCCCACTGCGCTGTTGCTAAAGGATAAGCTACAAACTCATTCACCAGCTGGACAAAATAAACAGAAAACAAAGCAAATCTTTGCATATTTGCATGAAAATAAACATCTCATGCAGTTTAGAGCAGCTACCTTAAAGTTAATGCTTTGGTTCAGAGTGCTTTAAAAGGAAGAAGATGAGAGTGTATTTATACGCACAGTAGTCCGAGGAGTTTTAGCCCAATTGAGCAGGAGATGCTGATTCTAAGCAGCCCCACACAACAAACACTGGTAAATTTGTAGATACGAAGAGGATACAGAAACTATTTTCATAGAAACAGACATGAGAAAAGACATGAGTAATTTTCCTTAAGCCAGCGTTGTAGAAGTGGAAAATGATGATGATCAGGTGACTGAAAAAGGCTTCGTCGTTTCGTAAAACAGCTAAACTTTAACTTCCAAACTGGGGATATTCACATGTGCAAGTAAACAAGCCTACAATAAATCAATACATTTGCAGGAGTAAAAGCCCATCAAGTAAGAGACGAAGAGCAGGTTGGCGTCGAGCCCTGGAGACGATCAGATCTGCCTCTCAGCGCGAGAGCGGTCACACAGTGCAAAGATCATGTCGGGCGTGCGACTAGAGGTTTTCATAAAGGGTTGAGATTTGAATTTTGGCACCTACGTTTCATGGTTTTAAATACTCCGATCTGTTTGAACTGCCACCCTTGACCCTTTCACCTTTTCTCCATCGGGATATTCTGCTCTGTCCAATGGCTTCCAAATTGTTGCAGCAACCTCAAAGACCTCAAAGCAGATCCATTACTGGACTGACTATCATTAAATGAAGAAACAGAGCCAGGCTGAGGATCAACCTGCACCACTGCTGAGCTGAGAAATAGTCTTACTTGTGATTACTTCAGAGGCAAAAAACTCTCTCAAGTTGCTTTTCTTTATGGGATCACATCCCCTTGGGCAGCACATCTCCCCAGACAACTATAAAACCACAAATCAACAGTTCTTGAAAAACATGTTCAGACGTCTCCTTACTAAAACTAGGGACTTTCTGGACATCTGGACGCCGTAAGGTCCAGTCCCAGACTTCAGCACTCATAAATATTTGTCTAAATCCAAAGGACTTCAGTTATACAACATTAACTGCTTCGTAGCCATTAAAGAGTAGCTAATCTCTGCTTATAATAAACTTACAACATCTACATCTAGAAATGTAAAGACAACTACCAGAGCACGTGAATGCAATCTTTAGATTCAGGAACAACACATAAACAAGTGGTCTTTGTCAGTTCTAAAGACTCACTCTAGCTAAGCTTTCTCTTCAGCTCAAACTGAATAAATAAGTTAACAATATAGCTTATCTTAAATTAAATTCAGTCTGTAAAATTCACATATAAATTCCCCCAAAGAGAGAAGTGGACCCACGTAACGCTGCTTCTCTCGCTTTGACAAAACTGAAAAGCTTCTGGGGTGTAAACACTGCGACTTTCCCTTTAAAACAGCTGGACGCACAGACACAGACGGGCAAAAGGACATCACGAGACACAAGTTGTCTCTCCAGTGTCTGTCTGGATGCAGGGCAGGAGGACAGCCCTTTTCATTTTGGACACAAGTAGCAACTACATCCTGGTTCCCTGATTGATATGGTCTGTTTTTGAAGTGACAGACAGACACAGACAGACAGACAGACAGACAGGGAGAGGGGAGGAGCTATTGCTAGTGATGATTGATTGATACTGAGGTGACGGCTGCTGCTCCTACTGCATGCTTGTTTTCTGGAGACATGCTGATGTCCATGCAATTGAGCCAGAGGCAAAGAGTCGCCAGGGGCGGAGAGGAAGAGGAAAGAGCCGTCTTTACGCTGGTCCGCGTCGGGAAAACATCCCCATCTCTCCTTTCCTCTCACTGTCCTGAGAAGTCGAAAGCTGGATGTGGCGGGTCGTGCTCGGAATCCGTCCCAACCGCCAGCGGGGTGTTGATGGGCGTGCCGGCTGGCGTGCTGATGGGGGGCTGCAGGGCGGCCTCAGCTGCTGCAAAGGTCTTCTCCTGAGACTGGGAGGAGGACGAAGAAGAGTGGGTGCTCTCGCTGGAGCTGCTGCGGGTCTCTGTGCTGGTACTGGTCTTCTTCATCTTTCTTCTCTTTGCCAGCGGGGCCTTGTCCACCGTCTGCAGCCGGAAACCTTCACGCTTACATTTGTTAAATGCCTGGAACCAAAATAATGCATTTTTATTCAAACGCACTATATGATGAAATATATTGTTAAGATCTAACCAACATGCAGATTGCCGTTTCATACATTAAAGGTAGCTTTGACGCAAGTGTGGACGGAGGCGGTCGACGAGCCGAGGATATCTGGGGTCATGAGGGGGTTGGATGACAGCTGGCTGTCGTCCTGCAGCCAGGCGTTGTAACGCAGGCCGCACATCTTAATCCTCTTGTTTGGGTCCACCGTCAGCAGCTCTGCAGGAACAAGATGCGGATCATTACCATTGGAACTCTGAATAGGGCGCTCAGGGTGGAGGAAGAGCGATTTCAAGTTTCATTTCACATATAAACCGATGTGAATCATAATAAACAATATGTCTGACTCCAAAACAGATTTGTTTCAGAAAGAAGGCGCCATTTCAACCCTCACCCTGTATGAGGTCTTTGGCCTGCTGCGACACATTTCTCCAGGCCTCTCCTTCAAATGAGAAGTCGCCCTGTTTGATTTTCTTCATGATTTCTTCAGCACTGGTGTGGGTCAGGCTCTTCCCCTGACACTGAAAAGGCACCTGGCCAGACAGCATGGTGTACTGCAGATGTAAAAACAACAGACACACATTCCTGTTATTTACAATGAGCTGGAGGACCATGGCGGTGAACAGAGGCACAATGGTCGACATTTTCCTTTTATCATGATGCCCGTTGTTGAACCAGCACTGAAGAGAAGCGCGGCCTGTGTTTGGCTTGGTGTAAAGGATACTCTCACCTTGGCCTGGTTGTATCTGGCTTCAGATTTCTCATTAGAATGATAGTAGCTGGAAATGGCCCTTTTGGCAGTGCATCCGCAGCGCTCTCACCACCCCCCTCCCTCCCTGTGTTGTCTCACTTTGCTTCCAGGGAATTGTGCACAGCTTGTCAGTAACCATTTCATCAAAGGCACACTACTTTAATGTCCCCCAGGGGGCGATGTTGTAAACAGGGCTGGCATAAGGAAACCCGCGTTCTGTGCAGATTATTGGCCAAGTACGGAAATCTCGGTGCTCCCTCTGTGGCTTCTTCATGTCCCCTCTGCCTCTCTATTTCATTTTCCTCTGCTCAGCAGAAAAAGGTTGAATTACGATGACATTTCCGCTGTCAGGAAGCAACATCTCAGATGAGTGCCGCCTTAACCGGCGCTGAGAGCTCTGGTCGCTCTTCACTGAGTGGTGGGATTTAAACTGTGTCAGCTTACCACAGGATGCTGAGAATGGTAGCGTGGAGCACACAATGGAGATGCCAAGGAGTTGGAACAGAGAGTTTATCCATTTTAATGTCAAACTTGAGAGTATGGTTTTGATTTAGGAAACAAAACACATTTTCATTGGATAAAACAGTTACATTTTACAGATTCTTCGTCACCCGTTCAATGTTTGGTCTTCAGTATCAGACTGAACGTGACTGCGATGCCCCACAAGTACTCACCAGAATGACCCCCAGACTCCACAGGTCACAGGACTCGTCGTAGCCATCGTATTTGAGTATCTCTGGTGCGGCGTACTGCAGCGTGAAGCAGGGAGTCTTCAAAAGCTGATTGTCTGGTGGTTTGAGGCGAGCGAAGCCGAAATCTATGATTTTTATCTCGGAGTTCTCGCTCTCGTCTGTAAAGAGCAGGTTCTGTGGATCGAGACAAGACAGCAATCATTTCTTTCTGCAGTGCAAAGCTGGTCCACTTTAGCGCTCGCTAAATTGTGCATCGAAACTGTTCGGACCGGGTACTTTACACACACCCTCGCTGGTCAAATAATGTTTCTTCTGCTCTGCAGAAAATTGCAGAGTCAAATTGACGTGAATATGACAGAGTAGACATTTGAGTTCCTATTTGTGTGAATAGCAGAGACACAAACTGTACTCTGTGATTTGAGGAAGTACTCCTGCTGAGTGTACATGTAATACCTCCGGTTTAAGGTCTCTGTGTACGACGCCGACATCATGCATGTGACTGACGGCCGACACCAGCTTTCGCATGATGCGGCTGGCCTCCGTTTCGCTGAAATGTTGCTTCCTGCGAATCCTCTCCAGCAGTTCTCCTCCCCCGAGCAGCTCCAGAACCAGATATGTGTGAAGCTACGGCAAGTACACACGTTTACAGAACATAGTTCAATTCCCTCATTTCTCTCCAGGTTTTATTCTCAATATACATTTGGTGCAAACAAAACAGATATTAGTTGTTTGCTGATCAAATCATAATTACATCAGGCTACAGGGGGGCAGTTCGGGGGAGAAATGAAATAGCATGCCTGAGCTACACTCAAACATCTCATTAGTGCAGGATCTGTGAAACAAAAGCTGGACTGGGCTGATCTGGGTCACAGGTCTCTGAGGTACAGTAATAACCCCGCCGAGCTCATCAGACTAAAGTGGCGCTCTTTGATTTGAAGAGTCAGTGCTAATGAACCTGCGAGCAGTCAGCCACACTTTCCCCATAACCAAGCTGATGCTTGAAACACACTTGTGCCGCACATGCAGCATCGTTAGCGACGCAAATAAAAGAAAAAGCCAGATGTTTGTTCAGCTGAGGTTTAAAAAAAAAAAGGAGAGTTACAGTACAGGAGAAGTCAGCGAGAGACGACATTAATTTGTCCCCTTCCAGTTCCAGATCATATCCAGGTTATGTTTTCCTGCAGGCACCGTCACCCTCACCTGATCGTGGAAGATTTCATGTAACTTGACGATGTTGGGGTGGCCGTCACAGAGCTTCAGGGCAGCGATTTCCCGCTGAGTCTGTGCCTCCATCCTGCAGCATGGCAACAGACAGAGGGTGTCACGGACATTCAACATAAATGCAATCGCTTCAAATGTTTTTGGTTCATCACAGAGCCGTCTAACATAGCCTGTACCTCTTGCTGACAATTTTAACGGCGTATTTCTCCCCGGTCTTCTTGTGTGTGCAACGTCTGCAGATGGAGAAGCTTCCTTCTCCCAGAACATTGTCCCTCAGGTCCATCTCATAACTCATATAGAAAGGCGAGTCCTGTAGAAGGGAACAGGAAGTGACAATTATCCCCCCCTCAAACAAGATGCTTTAGTCAATTTAAATGTATTTTTGGAAAAGTATTTAGTCCCGATAAATGTGCAGTGGAGCTCGGATTCACCCCACTGAAGCTCCCATTTTCAATAGCGTGTAATTATTAAAAGCATATAAGTAAAGAAAACAAAGTTCTGAGTACTTATTAAAACATCATTTACCATTACAGCATTAGTTGATTAACGAACCAGCGCTAGAGACGGCAGCACGCAAAGTTAATGCACTGCAACCATCTCTAAAAGCTTTTTTCCTTGTCAATACAGGTGAACCCACGAAGAAAATTAAACAAAATGACTCATGTCTGGAAATGGAATCAGAGTGCAGTCGAACTAGTGCAACAGGAAAAATAATGAGTGGAGGGGGGAGGAACGGCCTCCCGTCTTTGACAACAGGCATTAGCTGAAGAGTGCTGGTACCAGGGAATCCAAGTCCATTCATCCTACCTTCATCATGGCACTGCGGGCCACCGCAGCAGACCCGGGCTTGTCTGACCCAGCGCACAGCTCCACTGGGTCGTCCATCACCACGTTTCTCTTGAACAGGATCGAGGGGGCCATAAAGGAATAGCCCTGCACACACAAACACACAAAGTGTTAAACAGAGAAAACGACAGTTGATAGCACTGACACATGGTGAGTATTTCTACGGAAACTTTATTTCCTTCAATTATTCCATGTTTAGCTGGGAGTGACGGAGCCTGTCCAGCTGTTCCCATTGTTGAACCTGTCATTGTGCTGCTCTGCCTGCTTAATTCCAGCTGTGGGGAACCCAAAGCCCATTAATCTCTCTTTCCTCACACAGCTGCGTGTGGTATGCCGTGACAACCGTGGATGGACGGAAGGATGGATGCCGAATGAATGAGATGCCCCTAATTGCCGGCCTTGAATATTTGATTGCTCTGCTGTGAAATTACGTCTTGGCGCTCTTAATGCAATTTTAATTTTGTTTTGTAAGGCACTGCGGGAGAGCAAGTGCACGGTTTAAAATTGGGATTGCTGTCGTTATCTCAAAGATTGCTGGGCTTGCAAATTATAAAGACTGCAAAATCTCAGACTAAGTGAATGGCAGCTGAGAGCAAAAAAAAAAAAAAAAAAAGACGAGATGAAGTTGGCAATCAAAGACTGGAGGCGTAACCGAGACAGACGTGGCGAAGCTCTCAGAGTGTAACCTTTTATTCCATGAGAGAAGCCCGTTAATGGATCTATTGATCTGGCGGGCTCAAGGATCCAGAAGGCAATCAGAGTTGAAATTTCATGCAATACATCAGACAGCCATCAGCTGGCACGGAGCTGCGGGCCATATTACAGTTCAAAGCTACATCAAAAATACTCATTCACATCTGTTTCTTCAATAAGAGCCGCATATGGCAGCAATTACATCAATAAAAAGACCCTTTAGTCAATTGGAAGACAAGTGCCCACAGATAAACTCGTGTTGACTTACAGCAAGCTTTTTAGGACAGTCAAAACTTCACTTGATGACTCGAGTGTGTCAAATATAGCAGCAGACAAAAGCAGACTAATGCCATTTTCCATGCCTGCGACCGTGTCCCACACGGACGACCGCACAAAAGCCGTCCTGTGCAATGACCTGAGGGGGGCAGAAAGCGGCGTGCTCGCGCGCGGACAACAAAATCCCGCATCAGCGCAAACCTGCACGCCCTCCCACCTGAAAGATGCGGTCGCAGTTCTGAGGCAGCGCTGCAGGAGAGTAGGTCGGGTCCATCTCCGTGAACTCTTCGGCAAAGTTGCTGACGTCCAGCTCGTCCCGGATCACAGGCTTGAAGGGGGCGGGCACCTTCTTAGCTGCCAGGTCCTCCCAGTTGATTTTCTAAAATGAGAAGGACCCGGCAAGGTTCTTATTAACTGGGTCGGCACCGTGGGATCTGTTTCAAGCAGACAGCCGGATCCACCTGGTAGAACGGGCGTTTCTTCACATTCTCCGCTCCATTGGGACCCGAGCCTAGTCTTTTCTTTGGATCTTTGACGAGGAGCCGCTGGATGATGTCTTTGGCCAGCGGCCCCAAATCTTTGGGGAAAGGAGGATCTTTTTTTAAAATTCTCCTGTGATGTGTGAGACAGATAAGGTCAGAGGTCATAGGAAGTGAACAATGCTAAAGACGGTCTGGGAGGATCCTCACTTCGCGATGTCCGTGTGCGAGTTGTTGTCTCCGTCCACAGTGAAGGGCGACCCGCCAGTCAGTAGCTCGTACATCAGAACGCCGAGGCTCCACCAGTCCACTGCCTGGAACACAAAAGAGCACCATCAACGGACTGAAAGAAGGCATTCCAAGTTCCTAAGATAGTACAACACAAATGACCTTGTCGTGTCCCGACTCGCCCCCTTCCACAATTTCTGGAGCCATGTATTCAATCGTGCCACAGACAGAAAACGCCCTCTCCACCTGTTGCAGACAAAACCTTGAGAGTTAATGTCTTAAAGCTCAGCAGATGAGATCTGGAGCAGAAAAGGAAGTGCGATCACCTGATCAAACTCTTTACTCAGGCCAAAGTCGGTCAGAACTATATGACCGCTTGAATCCAGGAGAATGTTCTCCAGCTTTAGGTCCCGATAGACAACCCCGAGCTGCAAAATGAAATGATGTCAAACGTGTCGCAGAAGGAGGAAAAAAGTGAGCTTGATGAAAGCAGGTGTGCTCATTACCTTGTGGAGGTGCTCCAGTGCCAACACAATCTCTCCACTGTACAAGGCTACTTCCTGCTCCTTAAAACGCACCCTTTGCACCAAATGTGTGAAGAGCTCTCCACCGTTCACATAATCTATAACGGGACAATACCATGTTTGAACCAACAGTAACTTCAGCTTTTCTTCCCAATAGACTCTTCACTCTTTATTAATTCAGCAGGTGAGCAGACAATCATTAACCTGGAACTACAGCCTGGAAACAACAGAAAAGGGGTAATCTGCGGTGCATGGAAGGCGGTTTCGTGTGAGACGTCCTAACCGAGAATGAGGTGCAGCTTGGTATCCGTCTGGAAGGCATAGTGAAGTGTGACGAGGAATGGGGACTGGCGGATGTGCTCCAGCACTTGCCTCTCAGTGCGCGTGTGCTCAGCGGTCTTTGCCTTCTGCACAATCGTGGCCTTTTTCAAAACCTTCATGGCGTACAGCTTCCCCGCGTCGTGGCCACTCACCTTCCTCACCAGGAACACCTTTCCGTATGCTGAGGTTTGAAACAAGCAGAGGTCAAAGGTCAGTGTGCAGTGGAACGGATCGGGTCGTATCAGAGTCACCGCAGATTAAAACAGAATTCTTTACCTCCTGTTCCAAGCACCTTTAGGAGCTCAAAGTTTTCAATGCCAACCCGCTCTACATGACCTGTCAGATTGGCTGGAATTTAAAACAAATATATTACTAGAGCATCATAAAAACATTCAACAACAACAAAAAAAAAACAGTGCATATGCAGACATGAATGGATCTTTAATACTAATTTAGTCAGAGCAGACTGAGTCTGGAAGTAGTCTGGAAAAGTGGGAATGCAGGTCTATGTCCCGGGCTCTGACAGCCAGGGCTGTGTGCAGCTGCATGAGAAACCCCCACCTATCAAATTTAGTGTGGACTTATTGGAGACAACTCTCTGGAGAATTAGTGCGACCTACAAGCCTTCCTCTCACGATGCTAAAAGAAGAGCCTGAGCTGGGTCACACACCAGCCGAAGTGGCTCACTTTTTGGTGCAAAGATATGATATTACACCATGTTTGCAACATGTGTTGTGACACCAGGGGCGGCTGGTGTGTAGTGTTTCAATAAAGGGGAGGTTGGGAGTCCAAGCATCGATGATCCAACTAATTAAACAAAACTTAACTCAAACAAGGAAATGTTGAAATGAGCGATTAGTGAAAAAGTGACTCTAGCTCAAAATAGCTGTCACTCAAAAAGGGATCCAGCCTTTCAACGGCCTCCGCGGGATGATCGGAGGATCAGCCGAGGCCGGGCCCCTGCACATCCTGACATTTATCCAATGACCGGCGGGTTTCAGTGAAAAATAAACGATGTATTCCCATTAACACGAGGGGAGGCAGTTCGGACTCATCTATGGACGCCTCGGGAATGTCGGAGAAGGTTAATCAACTTCGAGGTGATTGCAGTCTAACACAATTATACATATTTGACCATTTAATTTTTGAGATTCGAGGGGAACCTGAGCTTCCAGTGCAGTCTTAGAGGAATCACCGCCGGTACACAATCTCCCTCCGACAGTTTGCTAGAGATGACCTCCCACCTCACAACTATGTTCTCCTAATGCTGACAGTTTCAACACAATTATCTACCCACAACTTCCCAAATAAACTAAACAGACTAAACATAAATTCACTGCACAGGAAATACAGAAGCCAACAGTTTTACTTTACACAACACCACTGATGGTATAGCGGGTGCAGCTTTGGTCACACTGTTTTCCTACTTTGATCTATTTAACCAGAAAAAGACCATGCAAGATTGCCTTTTCTCAGTCCAAGATAATGCTGGCTGCAAATGCACACAAACATGGTACAATGACCAACAACAGGGTGTTATGGTGCAACAAAAGTCTTGGGTGATGTTAGCACACAGGCAGTAGCTCCTCGTGTCTTTCCAAATCAGTATCGTACTGTAGCTGACTGAGCAGAGCACACTTTAATTGTGCACACTCATCGTAGTGAATGCATTCCTTCTGTCTTGCACTCTGGAAACAGGCTAGTGAGCAATTAAAATGGTTGATTTCATCCTTTCACCGCTTCTCCTGTTACACATTACGAGGAACGCTGCAACTATGAGGCGCACGGGGTGCATACACTGCATACACAACAAACACTGCTCTCCATAGCTGAGGGCAGGGATTCGAGTTGCGTAACCCCCCCCCCCCCCGTGTCAAGCTCCCCCTGTCATGGCTAAGTCTGATTTCTATGTTTATTAATAGACTAACAGAGGTGTCCAACCAGATGATGCTTCAGTGTTACACAAGTGGAGGCGCTTGAGTCTTCAGGGAGGAAATGTCAAAAATAAATAGGCTGATTGTGCATGCCACAATTATCCTCACCAACAAACGCCCTGCAAAACTGCAGGAAACTGACTTGATCACTCACACCTGGTTTGTTTTAACTCCAAAATTGCCATTAAAAGTGAATTTCCCGGGAACTGTGTAACACTGGTGACTTTTTATGCAAGGGGATGCCGTCTGTCATCCCCTCTTTAAGACTGAGGCTAGATGAATGCAGCAGCTAGAAATGTAGGGTGAAATGCAACCCTAATACCACTACCATCTAGCCTGACTGCATATTTAGGGCAGGGCAGCAAACGGACTGCAGCACAGTCATGTTGCAACACCAGAGCAGCAGCGAGGCACAATTTCAACAAGCCTGCGCACTGATTCCGCAGAATTAAGATGTTCGACGTCGGAAATATCTTAATTTTGGGAGCTGTAGCAGTTGGTAAATATAAAGCCAGACTTCCTGTTGAGCCTTCAAAGCCGAGGTGCTGCTGCTGGGCATCGACAAGGCGATCGCGGTTTTACCTCAGGAATGGTGATTCGTCGTGGTGTTTACATGAAGTCCCTGGCCTAATTATAAGTAAATACACATTTAGTGCTGATGGACCGTACTCCTCGGTGACATGCGGAATGAAATCAAGCTAACGTTTGACAGCTCCGCAGTAATGCTGCCCGTCCGCTATGCAGAAGTTATCTCGATCAGCTAACAACAAGAACACTTGATCATTTCATTGCCATTCATTTCTTGCCTTGACAGTCTGCGGACTTTATCATTATCTCCTACGTTCTCAGCGACTCACCTAAGCTAATGTTATTAAGTCGCAGCTGGCTAACGTTACCAATTTTGTTAGGTAACATGAGTTTGCGTGACTTGGCAGTGGCCTCGCAGGTAATAAGAACAGCCGGGGAACGGTCGCCTTTCTCTGCCATTTTTGGAGCCGAGTAACGTGAAGGTTGGTGTTCGTGCTAACTCCATATGCCCACTGACAGTGACACTTGGCTCCCGGGCTAGCCTGCTAAGCGCTAACCTCTCTCCAAGACACGTGTCTTTTATAGATGGCTTGGTGATAAAGACGACAGGGTGAACTTTTGACAATTGACTGTCAACTTACCATTTTTCAGTTCATGCTTCACAGTAAAGAGGTCACCTTCTCTGGAAGATCCCTCCATCGGGGATGGCATCGTAAAGTCGGGCTCCGGTAATGTTTCAAGATGCTTTTCAGGCAAGATTACGCTCGCCTCGCACGCCAGTTTGAAGCACGGACATGGAGAAAACGAAATAACGAACGAATGTTATAAAACGCCTTGTTGTTAGGCTACAAATTAAAGCGATTTAACCGAGGAAGGTTACAGCTGAACGTGGCGGCAAACAAACCCGGAGGAACCCTGGCTGTTCCATCCAGAACACGAACGCTGCCACTACCTTCGCAACTAGACAGTCCCTCGTCGCTGATTGGTGTTGCTATGCAGGAATCAGCCCTCTGATTGGCTGATTTCCCTCAGTGAGTCATGATCCCACCTCCCAGAAAAAACTGACTGACTGGCGCTGCCTTCAATGTCCATCGTATAAACCCCAGTCAAATGTCAGGCTAAAATGTAATTAATACATTATTGAGCGCGGATATGGCGTTAAATGTGATATGATGTAGGATAAATATTAATTATAAAGTAATGGAGTTCTTAAATGTGTGTATTGCTACTTCAGTAATGTAAACAGAGTTTAATTTTGCTTCATATTATATTTTGCTAACCTATAATCTATAGCCATTATTTTCGATTTGGCATACATATTTAAAGATATTATCAGAAATAGATATAATCGGAAATGATCTCTGCAGTTACAGCATATTTAGCATATGCACCGATCATTAAACTGAGCGCATGTTCTTCATCAGTGGAAATCAATTAGAAACAATTACAACTTTGGATGATGTTTTGGTCGCAACAAATGGCCTGGATCGATTTCCATTCGTCACGGTTTGTAATGTATTCCATTTTGACATAATGATTTCATTTAGGGCAGGAGTATGATGAAATAAGTTCAACTTGTTAAACAAGAGATAAAGAAGGCGAGTAAACATTTGCAACGAGTCGCGTTCTTATTTACCAAGGGACGGGCTTTCTTCGGTTACAGATGCTGCAGTTCACATTTTGCACCACGAGAGGTCTCTTTTGTGCTGTAATTGATACAAGATGTCATGAAGGATTGTTGCAAATGATTTGACTTTCCGAGAATTCTGGATGTAAAATGAGTAAAATGAGCCTGAGAACATGAGCCCTGGTATGAAAACTCTTCACCTCATCCATGGGCTGGAGGTAGAGTGATCATTACCTCAACGAGGTTGTGTGACAGCTGTCTGTCTGCAAAGTAACTCAAAAAGTTATGAACGCACGTTTTAATTAAAATTTAAGGAATTGTTAACAATGGGTCGAAGAAGAACAGATACATTTTTGGTTATGCAAAACATATATAATATTGGCAGAGGCCTTCGCTCTCCAAGCGCTTTTGTTTTGTAATTATTATTATTAAAACATTGATATACAGTATGAAATGTATATGAAATAATTAATGATACTTTAATAGTTGGAGCTGTAGTTGTTCATTTAAGTGTATGGTACGAACACTTTTGCAATGACAACAGTATTTCATATTAGTCCAAAATAAATAAAATGAAAACTTTCCCCAATCATTGGTATCCAGTCCCTTGAACGCCCCGGAAGTACTAAATTTAAGACGCGTTTTGAAGTACATGAATATCTTTGAGACACTGAGATCCTAATTATCTAATCATCTGCAAGGATTACCAGCAAACGGCAATCGGATTTGTTGGTCCGGATTTCAGCAACAACTTTTGCTTAGCATCACGTGTGCCGCGGGAGCTTCACCTCTTAATTTCGTGTCCTGACCCGTGTTTGCAATAAATAAACAAAATAACAAAAGCTTTGTATGAAAACTGGAGGCACAAACCGTGTCGAGTGCATTTGATGTGAACCTGCTTGAATTTTTCACCGTCACAATGAAACAGACGGAGCCCGTGAAGGGTCAAATTGGTAAATATTTTTTTGATCCTGCTTTTGCGTAAAAATAAAACGTACTTTAGTCCAGGCTATTCATGGTGGTGACCGTGAATGCATCAGTACATAATGGATGCGTCCCTAAAGGCTAGAAATATGGAGCCCTGCGAGGGAACACAAACAGAATTTGATGGGAACTTAGGAACTTGGAAGGGTTGAACAAGCGCAAAGGGTGAGGCAGGATAAGTTTATGTAATTATAAGGTTTAATGAAAAGGGACAGGAAAACATGAAGAAAATGAATTCTTCCCTGCTCACAACAACTGTGGGTGGTAAAATAGGACAAACAGAAGAGGTAAAGGTGCTTAATGATGGGAATTTATAAAAGAAGTGGAGAACAAACTGATAAAGCATTCACCTTAAAAGAGACAGGGAATAACAAGATGGACAGAAGGAGGAATAAAGGGGTGATGACAGGATTAGGGTTAGTAATTAGGAAGTTTGGGCCGATTTAATAGCAGTGATCATGTTTGGTAGAAGGGAAAATTGAAGCAAATACCCATGAAGAAATCACAATATGGGTCTAATTGTTCCGAAAGAAAAGTGAGGAAACAATGACTGATGTTTCTGGAGATCTTCTAGAGGATTTAAATGATCACATAATCTCAGGGATAATAAGAGCAGCAAAGGGAGCTATTCCAAGGAATAAAAATAGAATAAATAGGGCACAAGGGGGCGGTAATGCACCTCTGGCTATATTCCACCCGCCTTTAGGAAATAGAAGAAGAAGAAAACGAAGAAGAAGAAGTGGAGGAACAGCGTTGACAGGCAACACTGCCATCTCGGCACCACCGCTAAGTGACCTCCGCTCCCAATGATGGCTGGTGTTCGAGCCCTTGGTGTTCTTTCCAGGTTCACAGCAAGGAGATATACACTCTCCTCAGGTCTGAACTAGTCGTTTTTAAAATGTCAGCATTGAAGGCAAAAGCGACGAATGTAATTTAAAGACTGGGTTAGTTAATTCAAAAGGCAGCCATAATTAGCTTGTTACACTCCCTGTTAGCTCCAAACTATAATAGCTAACGTGCTACATTTAACATATACATGTCTGTATATATTTCGGAACAATCCGATCCTTTGAAAATATATTCGACTAAAGTTTTTTCCTGTGGTTTTCAGTGAATTTAAAATACAGCATTCAAAATTAGCTGGCTGCGGCAGTTAGCAGCTGGCCAACATGCGTGACTTAACTTTATGGGAGCTCCACTACAAAACCGAACTTTTAAATTAAAAGGATTAAATGTTCGCGTGCCTTGTGCTGTATATATAAACTTTAGAAAACAAGTGAAAACGTAACCACTGGTGCAATGCGACGGCTAACTTTGCTCCAGTGTCGCTGTCTTTGAATGGGAGGCGGAGAATCTAGGTGAAGGGTCAAGAGTTCCCCAGTGTGGCTGGTCACGTCTGAGGTCATCCACCAGTATTATGCTTTCAAATGCACCTTCTACAATTCAATAACTGTCTTTGGACGGCAGCGAACTATATAGTTATTACAACGCAATGTAGGGCCGTGCACATTTAAATGTCGGGGTCCTATAAATGCAATCATGCGTCGATTAAATATGTTGTTTTTGTTTTGTAGGCGCTGCTTCTCGCACCTTCTCAGTAGCTTCTTCAATGTTGGGTAATTTCACTTATTTATAGTTATTTATAGTTCATTGTTTAAATTGATCGAATCTGTCCAGTGACATTAATTGTCTTATTGCGTTTCTGCTGTTTAGCCCGAACTCATGTTGACTATGAAGTCAAGGGCGATGTTGCTGTGGTACGAATCAACGACCCCAACTCCAAGGTGTGTATTTGTTGCATTTTATTGGCCATGCAATATCTTTTCTGATATTTGCAAGTGTGCTGTAACCAGGATGCTCATTTCACAGGTCAACACACTGTCAGTCCAAATGCAGAATGAGTTGACAGAAATAATGAATGAAATCTGGGCCAATAATGATGTTAAAAGTGCTGTCCTCATATCTAAAAAGCCAGGATGCTTCATTGCAGGAGCTGACATCAAGTAAGAACTTCTTACCCCATGATACACCGGTGGTGGTGCATGTCTGTTTGAGTGGAAAATAATAGAATCACACATAGTGGAGGCACCTAAATCCTAATGAAACCAAATGTGTGTCCTTCTGCCTCATCAACATTACATTACAGAATTTTGCTGTTAAAGTGAGACTTTGTTTTGTACATTGCATCTTAAGATCTGCTGATTGTCTGAACAAATATTTACTGTCATACACTGGGATAAGCTTAGGTTGGCCTTTGTACTTGTACTTTAAAACTTCTCAGCCTCTACAAACAATTCAGACAAAGACATTTTAATCTTTTTATCTGCCACAGTATGATTCAGGCCTGTGCGGATTCTGAAGAAATCACCAAACTGTCTCAAGAAGGGCAGAAGATGTTCGAGAAGATTGAAAAGTCTCCCAAACCCATTGTTGCTGCCATCAATGGCTCTTGTTTAGGAGGTGGCTTGGAGGTAAAATATCTTCCAGCAACAAGCTACAACATTTGTTGCAATAAATTGGGAATATTAACCGAGAATGTCTTTTTAATCCTTTATTTCTTAGTTTGCCATTGCCTGTCAGTACAGAATTGCAACAAAGAGTAAGAAAACAGTTCTCGGTACTCCTGAAGTGATGCTGGGGCTCCTACCTGGAGCTGGTGGTACCCAAAGACTCCCTAAAATGGTGAGATGATGTAAAGTGTCATCATAGCACAGTGGTTTATACCAGCAGAAAATAATCTGCTTTAAACTGTAATTGGTTTAAGAGCTTGCCGTGCCCCGTCTGAGACCTGCTGCTTACTGTTCTACTGTCTAGTCATGTGCTTAATCAACGTCCTCCGAACAGCTGATTAAATGTTAGCACGTTATCTTGCTCTCAGGTGGGTCTGCCCAGTGCCTTTGACATGATGCTGACGGGAAGAAACATCCGAGCAGATAAAGCCAAAAAGATGGGGCTAGTTAACGAACTTGTAGACCCTCTCGGTAAGTAATTAAGATGAAATGCAGGTCGTTGTGGTATAGAGACATTTTAGATCATGTGTTAAACCAGCCAACGCTTCTTTTTTTCTCCCCCAATATTCTTGCATTTGTAGTGGACTTGGTAGTATTCTGCTGAGGACACAGTTTGATTTATGTATTTATGTAACAGGACCTGGGCTAATGAGTCCTGAGGAAAGAACCATAAACTACCTTGAGGAAGTTGCCATTGAGTGCGCCAGAGGGATTGTCAACAAGAAGATCCCTCTTCGCAAGGAGAAAGGCACAATGCAGAGTAAGAAACAATTTGAAATTCCAGGATTGTTTTCCTTTTTTGGACGTAAAGCCCTCATTACAGAGCTGATACACTTTGTTCCGCAGAAATTCAAGACTACATTATGAGCTACCCAGTGGTACGGAATCAGATCTACAAAACCGTCCAAGGCAAAGTTATGAAGCAGAGCAAGGGACTCTACCCAGCGCCCCTGAAAATAGTTGAAGTAAGTAAAAACTTGAGGATGAAATCACAGATTTGGGTTTGGCTGGTTTGAGGGTTGTTACTCACAGTCTGCTCCTCTGCCTCAGTGTGTAAAGACGGGACTAGAACAAGGCCCCACTGCGGGATACTTGGCTGAGTCTCAGGTCTGGGATCCGGCCTTCACTACGAACCAGTGTAACATTAATTCCCACACATTCTTTACGTATAAACACAGACGCTTTAACTTTTTGCTGTAGAATTTTGGTCACTTGGGAAAAACCCCAGAATCCGCAGCCTTGATTGGCCTTTATCACGGCCAGGTTGCCTGCAAGAAGAACCGCTTTGGAACTCCTCAGAGAGAAGTCAAGTAAGTGTTAAAGAAGATGTTGGATAAGATGTTTGAAATGATGTATTTTATATTGTTGGTACTGTCTGCAAACAGGACCCTGGCCGTCCTGGGAGCAGGTTTGATGGGAGCAGGTATCGCCCAGGTGACGGTGGACAAAGGCGTGAGCACCATCCTGAAGGACACCACTGTTGCTGGGCTCGCCAGAGGACAAGAGCAAGTTTACAAAGGGTGAGGCATCACGCTAAAACCTGTTTTTGGTCTATTAATAACCTATTAATTGATGTCACCTTTTAACCAGACTGAACACCAAGACGAAAAAGAAGAGCATCACTTCGTTTGAGAGGGACTCCATCTTGTCCAACTTGAGGGGCCAGCTAGATTACAATGGCTTCGAAAAGGCTGACATGGTTATCGAAGCTGTGTTTGAAGACATCAACATTAAGCATGCAGTTGTGAAGGAAGTGGAGGCTGTAAGTGGAAAGGATCCCAGTGGGGCAACACTGCAGTCCATTGAGGACAGACGGTGACTTTTATTGGTGACAACTTTGAGCTCTGATGTCACATTTGTCTGCAGGTGATTCCCCCTCACTGCATATTTGCCACCAACACGTCTGCTCTGCCCATTAAGGATATTGCTGCCGCCAGCAAGAGACCAGACAAGGTTTGTTGGACAAGGTTCTTTTTCTGATTAATTTACAAATTTGTTGCAGGAATGCTAAATGTCGTGTTGTGTTTCAGGTGGTTGGAATGCACTACTTCTCTCCAGTGGACAAGATGCAGCTTTTGGAGATCATAAGCACTGAGCAGACATCGAAGGACACCATAGCCTCTGCAGTGGCAGTCGGTCTGAAGCAGGGCAAAGTCATCATTGTAGTTGGAGTGAGCTTTGACAGCTTTTTCCTTTGCTCGGATTTAAGAAAGGAATACAGGGGTGACAACATGGAAACAAAATTTCTGAAATCTTAAAACATTTTAACAGGATGGACCTGGGTTCTACACAACAAGGTGTCTGGCTCCCATGTTGGCTGAAGCAGTGAGAGTTCTTCAGGTATGAAGTGCCGTCTGCTGGTATTTATAGAGCAGGTCAGGGTGACTGGAAGGTTGCCCATAATGCTGTTTCTACGCCCTTGCAGGAAGGAGTCGACCCTAAGAAATTAGATTCTCTCACCACGTCTTTTGGCTTCCCTGTGGGTGCGGCCACGCTTGCTGATGAAGTGGGTATCGACGTGGCTGCCCACGTAGCGGAGGACCTCGGCAAAGCCTTCGGATCCCGCTTTGGCGGTGGAAACGTGGAGGTTCTGAAGACCATGGTGGACCTGGGTTTCAAGGGTACAGACGGCAACGCTGAAGCTTAGTTTGAGGTGTCTGTACATGATTTTTATGGGTGGTTTTATTTTCAATTCATTAGGTCGCAAATCTGGAAAGGGTTGCTACGTTTACCAGCCAGGACTCAAATCCAAAGAGATCAACCCAGAAATTGGAGAGATCCTGGAGAAATACAGGATGACGCCACATCCTACTGTGTACGTTTGCATCCAGCATCCATAAATAAATGCTGAGTATTCAGACACACTATTTAGATGTGTGTGTGTGTCCCAAACAGGTCGTCGGACTCTGATGTGCAGTACAGACTGGTTTCTCGGTTCGTGAATGAGGCCGTGCTGTGCCTGCAGGAAGGCATCCTCAATAACCCGTTGGAAGGGGACATCGGGGCTGTGTTTGGCCTGGGATTCCCCCCCTGCCTTGGAGGTCAGACTTCAAACCGTGGTTGCTCAGAATCTGTCTCATAAAAATAGCACTTAAAAAGCCTTCAGAGATAAAGAGCTCTTCCTTTATTGAGCTGGTGCTTTTTTGTTCAGTGTTGTAGGAGTCTTGGGAGAATCCTGAGAATGGAGCAGTAATAATAAAACTTCCTTCTTCCAGGTCCTTTCCGCTTTGTTGACACATTCGGTGCAGACAAGTTGGTCGAGAAGATGAGGCAGTATGAAGCCGTCTATGGGAACCAGTTCACTCCGTGCCAGCTCCTACTGGACCATGCTAAGGATTCTAGCAAGAAGTTCCACAAGTGACCGATTCACCACGTGCCAGAATCTTTATAACTAAACGCCAGCCTGCCATTTATTTTGTGGGGCAAAAGTGCTGTCGTGGGCTACTTCAGCTGAATTCAACCGTGTTTAATTCTCCTCATTGGGCTGCCAGTCTAGACTATTTCAGAAACTTTAAATTCAAGGTTTCAATCTGTAAAACAGAACAGTAAAGCCTGAAGGATCAGTAAAGTCTATAATAAGCTTACTGCTGAATAAACTGGCAACCGACTGCAAAATCCACCACAAAAAACGGATTATTCTTTTTTGTACCTTACTTTTTTGACTTTGTATAGATAGAACAGCACTTGGAGGATGATTATAGTTTGCAGATGTAAAGAAGATTATGAAAACAAATTAAACTATTTTACACCTGGTGAATTCTTCTGTTCTGATGAATATCTGCCGTTCATGGTCCACTAAGTGTCTTCTTTCTAATGTACATTAGGGGTCTGGTGTGTTCAATTATGTAAAATAAAAGCTTAAATAAAATATGGATTCCAAAACCGCCTCCTTGGTGTTGCGTTTACGTCCTGTGAGGGAGGTATTTTTTTAATGAAGCGGCGTCGAATAAATTTGTACGGGGGAGGTCCGGTCCAATGAAATTCGCCGCACAGGTCACATGTACCTTCGCCATTGTCCGCAGAGCAGGGTGTGTACCGGGGGGGGGCTGTGCGGAGCATCTTCGTTACCTCACCGCTCCCCTCTGGAAGATGCCAAAGATGCTGCGTTCACGGAGTGATGATATCGGAGCGCATACGAGGTGTGTCCTTCCCTGAACACTAGAAACGAGCGGCTGCACCTGCGCTAAGATGGAAAATCGAGGTCTCCGCCCGTGAAGATGGATTTTTCAAGCTGGCGACTTTAATCGATCGGCCAAAATGTCCAAAACGAAAGCTTGCGAGGCGGTCAGGGTGGTGGTCCGCTGCCGGCCGTTCAGCAGGAGGGAGGAGAAGGCGGGGGATGAAAACATTCTGGAGATTGATGACAAACTGGGCCAGATCACCATCAGAAATCCAAACGCACCACCTGATGATCCGCTCAAAGTGTTCACGTTTGATTCCGTGCACGGCTGGGATTCAAAGCAAAACGACATTTATGACGACGCGGTCGCGCCTCTGGTGGATTCTGTGCTCCGGGGCTTCAACGGGACCATATTTGCGTATGGACAAACTGGGACAGGTAAAACGCACACCATGCAGGGAGTTTCAGAAGACCCGGAGAGGAGAGGGGTCATACCGAATTCATTCCAGCACATTTTTACACAAATATCCCGAACTCAGAATCAGAAATACCTGGTGAGGTCCTCATACCTGGAGATCTACCAGGAAGAGATCAGAGATCTGCTGTGCAAGGACAACAACAAGAAACTGGAGCTGAAAGAGAGTCCTGACTTTGGGGTCTATGTGAAAGACCTCACCTCGGTGGTCACCAAGAACGTCACCGAGATCGAGCACGTGATGACCATTGGAAGCCAGTCCAGGTCTGTAGGGTTCACCAACATGAACGAGCGCAGCTCTCGGTCCCACGCCATTTTTCTTATAACAGTGGAGTGCAGCGAGGAAGGTCCAGACGGCCAGGACCACATCAGAGTCGGGAAGCTCAACATGGTTGATCTGGCCGGGAGCGAGCGGCAAAGCAAAACAGGCGCCAAAGGAAAACGGCTAAAGGAAGCAACCAAAATCAACCTGTCCCTGTCCGCTCTGGGGAACGTCATCTCAGCTCTGGTGGACAGGAAGAGCACCCACGTCCCGTACAGGGACTCCAAACTCACCCGCCTGCTCCAGGACTCGCTGGGTGGAAATGCAAAAACTGTGATGATAGCCACGGTGGGACCGTCTCACAGGAACTTTGAGGAAAGCCTGGCCACGCTGAGGTACGCCAGCCGGGCCAAGAACATAAAGAACAAGCCTCGGATCAACGAGGACCCCAAAGATGCCCTGCTCAGGGAGTTTCAGGCAGAGATCGCCCGCCTGAAGGCGCAGCTGGAGGAGCGGGAGATGCTAGCAAAGGAGAGGAGGAGAAGGAGGGACAGCAAAAGACTGAGCAAAAGTCTGATGGACACAGAAGAGGACATTTTCAGCGAGAAGACCCTGGAGGAGGAGCCACGCCCCAAACAGGGCGGTGACAGCCCAAAATTCCTTACCTGCCGGGGGAGCAGAGAGAGATTAAAGCACCTGAATGTAAACAGGAAAAGCCTGTTAGAGGACATGCAGTGGGATCAGGATGCTTTGGAGAAGATCATTGAGAAATACAAGGTGGTTTAACAACGCCGGGTCATGTCTGGAAATTGAGACAAAACAAGCTCAGATCAATAATTAACTGCTTCTTTGTTTGCAGGCCATGGAGAGCAAGCTGCTGATTGGTGGGAAGACTATAATCGATCACACCAACGAGCAGCAGAAAATGTTGGCGCTCAAGAGACAAGAAATTGCAGAGCAGGTATATAAAAGCATTTTTATCACCTCCCCACTGAAAGTCACATTCAAAGTCAGCTCTGTCTCCTGTTGGCAGGTAAGACAGGAGAGAGAGATCCAGCAGCAGATGGTGCTGCAAGATGAGGAAACGTTAGAAATGAAGGAGACCTTCTCCTCGCTGCAGCAGGAGGTGGAACTCAAGACAAAGAAGCTGAAGAGGGTAGGATGACTCACCCTCAATCATTAGATTTAAGATGGAACCGGAGCAGCACGGATCAGAGCTTCCCGCTTGATTTTCTGTGCAGCTGTTTGCCAAACTGCAGCTGGTGAAGGCAGAGACGAGAGACATCTTGGGGGAGCACGTCACAGCCAGGCAGGAGCTGGAGGAGACGCAGGCCGAGCTCACCAGGGAGCTCAAGTACAAGTGAGTCAGGACGTGCGCCCACGCGGGACGCCCTGTCAGTCGGGCCTGATTTTCGCACCATCGACTGGCAACACGTCGGAGCGTAACTGCATAAATGGCAGGATGATATTTAACTGTGCTCCGGAACTATTGGCTTGAATTTCTTCTCTTGTTGCCAGGCAACGCTCTAACACACTGCATTTTTTATGTGTATTTCAGGAACGTCCTGATTGAGAATTTCATACCTCCAGAGGAGAAGAACAAGATCATGAACAGGCTCTACTTTGACAGTGAGGAGGACCAGTGGAGGCTCCAGTCCATCCTCCCAGAGATGTCAGTAGATCACTCTCACACCTTCTGCCACATAAAATACTACATTATTTAAATTAATGTTCATGTAAATGACTGGGGAGAATTAAGTAGCAGGGGCTAATCAGGACCATATATGGTCCACTTGGAGGTCAGGAGACTTGAAACAGATCCCTAATCTCCAATGTCTTCCTCCCAGTGCACCAGCTCAGGCCCAGAGGAGACCCCAGTCTGCTGTGGGATACAAGAGACCACTCAGCCATTATGCCCAGATGTCTGTTGCCACGGCGACCGGCGCACCATGTAGATACCAGGTCAGTGTTCAAAGTGACCAAATCTGAAATGAATAGAACTGTATATTTCTATATGTGCCCATGATCTTGGGTTGATCCATGTTTTCAGGCTGAGAATATAATGTTGCTGGAGTTGGACATGTCTCCACCCGCCATGTTTGCTCTGAACTTTAATGGCGCTCACCTGGAGAGAGCCTTTTCTCCCAGCGTGATGAGCACCACCCGTAGAGAGAGAAGCAGCTCGCTGTCCCGGGTCAGAAAGTCCCAGTCCTGGTAAGAGACTCAATTTGGAGGATTTTGAACAATAATGTTGAGAAATATAGATTTTTGTGTACAGTTTCAGTGTCATCTCAGGATGGGCTTAATCTGTTACTGCAGGGTGACCCTACCAATGTTTTTATGCTTTGCAGCGTTAGTCCATGTGAAAATGAGATTTGTCACCACCATTAACATCTATAACACAATGCTCACGATTGGAGCTTTTACACCACTACTAAAGCCAAAATCCTCACAACCATAACAGCATAAGCAACAATCTATAGACTCATTTGATTATCATAAAATGACATGTTTAATGTTATTTTACTCTGTCAGCTAACATGCTAGCTTTTAGCTAGTTCATTTTGCATCAAGGCTGCCGCTTGCAGGCGAATATTGGTACTACACTGAAACGCAACTTTACCACCATGATCAGTAAGGCTAATACCGGTAGAGGGCAGCACATATACATATAATCTCTTTGTTTTACCCGATAATCAGTTAAAAACTATGTATCTCACTGTCTCTAATTAATGATGCATGTATTTTTTATGGGCTGCTGTACAGGTATCAAGCACCAAGAGCAGCATCCATCATCCCATCTTCATCAGCAGAGCCTCAGAACTTCTCTCCTCAGCGACAAAGACCCTCCTCTGCTGCTTACCTACCACTGGCCGGTTCAGTCCACACAAGCCCCTGATAGTTGTCAGCACTGTACATGTGGCCTGGCCTTAGTTCAATGTTGCACAAAGCAGGAATGGGGGGTGGGGGGTGGGAGCTGCCTTGCTTTCCAATTCACTTTATTATTTTTAGAAAGCATGCACTCAACACTGTATTCCCATGTCTTAGTCAGCCGAGAAGTCATTTCTGAAACCTGACTGCACACTGAATGTGTTAGGGGGATCCTTACAATTAGTATTTTTGATTCATTTTTAAAAGGATCGCCTATTTTCTAAACGCACGCATAATGTATGTCTGCTAAAATAAGTGATGGGGGGGTCGGTATTATTGCTCCAATGTTGGAAGGAAGATTATAATGCTGTCTTGATTAGATGCCTTATTTTATCATCTTGTGAGCTCGTGTAAAGTCCGCTCGCTTTACACGCGAAAATAAACATGCTGAAATTATTTCTGTGTACTTCCGGACATAACCGCGGGTGACAGCCGTGCAAACACATGTGGGGAAGTTGCGGACTTTTAAATGACAGCTCTATATGACAGCTCTATACAGCTCTATATGACAGCTCTATACAGCTCTAAATGACAGCTCTATACAGTAAGATGACGTCTCCCGCGGGGTCACGTGACTCTTTACAGTAAGCCCAACATGGCAGACGGAGTGGATCTTAACTAAAACACCCAAGTGGAGCAGACACGTTCAGCGCTACTCCGCCACAAGACACCAGCCATGCGGGAGAGGCAGAAGAAGAAAAAGGGGAGGACGTGGGCGGAAGCCGCTAAAACGGTATTCTACGCGCTTCGTTCCGTCCCGTGTCGCGGTTGTTTTGCCCGGACGCTCCCACTCGCTCGCGCCACCGTGTTTATGAGTTCATGACCTGCTGCTCGAGACGAAATGTTGCCTTCAGTGCGCGAGGCCCGTGTTGGCGGTCAGTTGTTGCTGTCAGCAGCCGCCCGACGTTGCTCGCCCGTCGGCCATTAAGGCAGCTCAGACAAATGTCAGCCGTCCGGACCCAAGCTTGTACCCCATAAACACCCCTCCGCCTGTCGGCGAGACAGTGTGACACGACGAAAGTAATCGCGAGGTGGTCGCGTCGGTGTTGAGCGCTACCGACGTTAGCATGCTAAGTCCCGCTAATGCGACTTACTCCGTCAACAAGTCTTGTCACCGTAAAATAAAACGCAGTAAAACCCAAGACACGCCACATTTACCGCCTTCCCTCTATTATTGCATTTCATGGACAATGAATCGTTTGCGTGCCAATGGCTGGGGAGACACTAATGACTTAATAGCATTATAGCTATCGCTCAAGCGTAGCATGCTAATCAGTCTGAATTAGCAAACATGTTGGATGGGTGCTACCATGACATGTTGGGTCAGTGATGCGTTAACTGGCTATTGGAAATATAGCGTCATACAGCGTCACTCTGCAGTTATTACATTGTTATATCGTAACTATTCTTGACGCGCACAAAGTTTGTTTTTTAACTGAAATTCCAAACACATTGCAGTAATACAATACTGACTGGACTGCGAGGTATATTTTGGTGAATTAAGGCAGTCATTTAATGTGTCTATCTGCAGCTAACTGCAATTCGCTAATATTAAAATAATAATAATAATTGAATATGCAATTAATATGTAGAAATTATTAGGTAACTATTAGGTTATAGTCATTTATTATCAGAAAAATGAATGCAAACATGCTTTAAATGTCACGATTGGACCTCAACAAAATGTGACAAAAATTTAGAGGCTAAAATGAAATATTGGGTTGCTCTGAACAGTACATGTTGTGTTTCAAAAGAAGGTTTTGACATTTGCACAATATGCTGTGACATTCTCGCTCATTTTATTGTGCTCTTCCAGGTTTTGGAGAAATACCCCAACACACCCATGAGCCACAAGGAGATCTTGCAGGTGATCCAAAGAGAAAGGCTGAAGGAAATAAGGTAGATGTTTGACTGACATTGGAGCTTTAAATCGCCCTGTTTTACTGTGCAACGTCTTCACCTGAAAGCCGAACGGGTTTCTCCTTCTGTTATTGTTCCCATTCCATGTGCCTTTGCTTTCTTTTTTACACATTAGCACTTCTGGTTATTTTACTTAATACTGGTTTTATTTCTTTTTGTTTCATTTACACTCTTGTCATCCAGAAGGTAAGAAACAGCTAGTCCCCACCTGTTAACCAACTTACTACAATGCCACTGTGGTTTTGCCTTTTGCATGTTATTAACAGTAGCCTGGAATTTCAGTTGCATAATGACTCGTTTCCCATGTAGTGATTCTACAGACATGTACAGCTCCCAGTTGTCTCCAACACAGTAACGATGGGCGCTGCTGAGAAGTTGCTGCAGCTGCATGCACGCTTGCAACAAGTTTACTGGTTCAAAATGAATTTCACCTGTTAGCTATTTATATTATAGTTCACTGTCTTAAATGAAAAGCAGCTGGTGCCTCTCCCCCTAAAGCTCAATGCCTTTTATTACCAGACATTTTAATTGATGTGCTTATAGCAATTTCAATATATATTAGACTAAATAACTGCAGCTGAAAATGGTTTAAAGAAAAATAATTCCTTAACTATAAACCTTTCTTGCATGACTCCAACTCCTGGGGTATGACTGCACAACCTTAATTCACTTAATGTCAGTTATTTTAACAATGAATTCGTTGCCACAAACATACTAGTTTATGTGGAGCTGAGTGATAGAAGACCAGCGATAAGTACTGACTGATTTTCTGTTGTTATTCAGTAATAGAACCTCAGAATTACAGTTGACGTGACTCTGACTCGAGCCTGGACGTCCCCCCGTGGTGCATGATAGCTAGTCTCTCCCCAGTCGTCACACTCAGCATTTGACCCTCTTCACACTTCCCCCAGCTGCGATCGGTGTCGGAGAACAGGTGCATAATTAGCGTGTTTTTCTCATGATTTAGTGGCACCTCGCCGCTGGCGTGCCTGAATGCAATGCTGCACACAAACTCTCGTGGTGAGGAGGGAATTTTTTACAAAGTTCCAGGCAGAATGGGGGTCTACACTTTAAAGGTTAGTCGGACACAAGCGCAGTTTAATGTTGCCCTTCCCTGAGACTGGTTGATGTTCATTTAATCTTCTATTTCTTTAGAAGGACATCTCAGATGTGGCAAAGGAGCTGTCTGAGGAGGAGTCTGAGGAGAGCAGTGACACTCTTTCTGACACCCAAAGCAGAGAGAACAACATCAGTCAAGAGGGCCGAAGAGGAAGGTGGATGCGAAGAGGTAGGACGTGTGTTTAATGAGAAGACAGATTCTTTATGGTAACACAAATGATGATGTTGGCATTACATTGAGTCAAGAGCAGTGTTGCCTGGCTGTTGTTTCTATTGGTTACTTTGCTTTATTGTGAGACACAATGGTAGCTGAAGGAGAGACAAGTTAAGAGCTTCTTCTAAGGAAAAGCCACACTGTCTTATCATGTGAACAAACCTTGAGTGCTGTAGGACGTGTTGATAGTGAAGAACAGCGTTATCTGTCACGCTGTCCGTGTGAAGAACCTAGGAGCAGTTGGCGCTCAATAGCTTTTCAGCTCTTGCTCCTCTGTTGTTGCCTCATTGCGCTGTGGAGAAGGAGCGTTTCTGCTTCAAGTGCGACATATTTTGCCTTCCCCGGGGCGAGTGATTTCTGATCCTCTCCATTTCCGCCTGTCACGTGACTATTCTAGGTTACAGTTAAACAGGAAGCCATATTTTCTCGGTGCAACTCATGACCACTTCCTCATTACGCACAAGTTAAATTCTGTTGAGCAAATAACTGTGCAAAGGAAAATGATGAATAATGCAAACGGAGCGTTAGTAGAGGTTGTTCACAGTTGTCCGTGTGAATATGCAACAGTAAGATTACTGCAATGCTCTGCCAGCTCACATATTTTTGCCAGGTAATGCAACCTCTAACCTTGTCCTTCGCCTTGGTTTCAGTTTCACCATAACAAAAGCATGATGTGCAGAAGTCTGTACACCACCCTCAGGAAGTGTATTTTGTGACATCTGTTTCATACGCTTGTCTTCTTTGTAGTTCCCTCTAAGCTGCAGTCACAGCCGTCCTCGCCGCAGCCTCGATGCTCCTCGCCTTCTGTCCCCACCAGTAAACTCATCTCTCCCTCGCAGAAACACAGCAAGAAAGCTTTGAAACAGGTACAGTGGCTCCTCCGTTCCCTTTTCTTACTGCTTTTTACCGACGGCGTGAAAAGGTGCAGCACGCCCGTACACTTCCAGTCAAAAATGAGTCTGAATAGGAGTCAGATTATCGCCCGTCCACTGTTTATCTCGTTATTTCCAGGCTTAAATGCTTACTTTTCAGCAGACATGTAACAGTCACTTTTTGAGACAGAAATTGTGGGTAGAACCTGAAATTATTCCTCCATTCCTTGTCTGTGCGACATCTTGAACTGATTACTAAAACAATGTGGCTTCAGGGGCAGAAGCCTATAGCTGGTTTTACAGTATTAATGTCCTCATAATCCATCCCCTCCGAATTTTCCTATTGGCAGCTTGGTGCCTGTTGTGTTCCATTTAATTAGATTTCACTTGATTGCACAGCTTGTAATTCATTCCATCTGTGCTGGTGTGGAATTTACAGCTTTGGGAGAGCGGTTTGCATTCATTTATGGATGCTACAAGATGGCCATTTGGCTAAAGTATAAGTGCTGGAGTAGTGTGTTGCCTTTTGTAATATCTTTTGTTATTTCTGTTAAAAGAAAGACACGGTCTGCTTTGGATTACATCTGTTGTCTGTTGGTATTGTGCCTCTGGTGAGATCCAGTTCTTGAGAGATTTACAACAAAATGTTGATTTATTCTTAAGTTATGCAACCTATGTTCCACTGCTGCACTGTTACTTACTTGTTATTTAACCAGGCAAGTGGCTCTGGGGGCGTAGTTGCAGGAAAACACAAGGTTACACAGACTCTGCTTTTCTCATCCTGCTGGGTATCTGTTCCTCCCTTATTTTGCTCATTTCCAGGCCTTGAAGCAGCAGCAACAAAGAAACCAGCGTAGACAAGGGGGGATGCCAACCACCTCCAGTCCCAGGCTGCTTCTGAAAACCATCAAAGATATGGCGGACATTACTACAACTGGTAGGTGGAGGCTGTTTTATTGACTGGAACAAGACTAAATGAAAATGATAGTTAAACACACAAAGCCAAGAAAATGTAGGATTTTTATTTTCTTTTAGAAATTTTCCAGATTTTTGTGTGCTTTGCATTATTACAGACAGTTGAAATAAAAAAAAAAGGTATGGTTTTATTACCATCGATGTGTGATTGGAAACAATGTGAAGTTCTTTTCCTTTTAGCCATTTCTCTTCTTTGTGTCCGGACAGATTTATGTCACCCAGTTGTTCCACGGAAAGTTTCCCCAAGGTCAGGTCGTCTCAATGCAGGTGAATTAGGCAAATAACTCAAAATAACGTGAGCCGTTGATCCAGAGCAATGTAGGATTGTGGGGGTTTTAGCTGCATTTTGGTTTTGTTTTTCTTAGCAAGTCATCTTAAAAAGGTGCCATGCCGCCAATATCACAACATACTTATTGTTGGAAACTCAGTTATTAAAAGAATTACAAATAACTGAACGTACCTCAGGTTCCTGCAATGCTCAGCCGGTCTGAGCAGCTATTTCCTGTATTGTACCACAGGGCAGCTGAAACGTACAAAGTGCAAGATTGACGTGGAAACCCCAGACTCCATTTTGGTCAACACCAACCTGCGAGCGATCATCAATAAACACACTTTTTCGATCCTGCCCCCAGAGTGCCAACAGAGGCTGCTCACACTCCTGCCTGAAGTCGATCGTCAGGTGATTTCACACGCTTCACGTGGCATTGTTATACAGTGGTTAGCACAGTTGCCTCACAGCAAGAAGGTTGTGGGTTCAAAGCCTCAGTTACAAGAGACTTTTCAGTTGAGTTTGTGCACTTGTGTTCTTCTGAATGTACTAAATGCACTCCTCTGTTTCTTATCGATGGTCCTTGATTCTGCATACTATAGTGGATGTGTTAGTCATAATATTGTGTTCTCCCTCCAGGCTTGCATGGACGGCCTTCTGAAGGTCACCAGTTCTGCCTTAAACAATGAGTTCTTCACATCAGCAGCCCAGTCATGGAAGGAGAGACTGGCTGAGGGTCAGTGTGACCGTTTCCAGTCCATCTTAACAGCTTTTGCTTCACAGTCACAGTTATGTCACTGGGTAAACTGCAGTGTAACCTTTCTTTGTCTTTTTGTTACATAACTTTTTCACTTACAGGGGAATTTACTCCAGAGTTGCAGCTACGAATGAGGCAAGAAACTGAAAAGGAAAAGAAAGTGGAGCACTGGAAGGAGGCGTTCTTTGAAAACTATTACGGTGAAAAGTAGGTTCTCCTTTCGCCATTTTTTCATTGTAACTGGAGGTATGATTTCTCCACATTTCCCAGATGCCAAAAGGCAGATTTTTTATTGATATTCTATGATTATCATCTATTATATGTTAAGCAAGATGCAATATCCAATTTCAGTCGTGCATTGTTGTTAGAGGGCGGGGTGTTAGCAGGAATATGCAGCGCTGAGTGATGTTCCACATAGGTTAAAGACACCTGTTAAGATAAACACAGTCACCTTTCCTCTCACATTACAGGGGGGATAATAACCACGCTGAGATTCCTTCAGGGCAATATGGAACTGGATCACTGACAACTACAATAGGATCATTCAGAGCATTCATCAGATTGTATTGAGGGACTCAAAGCCTAAAAAAACTCCATTCATTGCTTTCAAATGGGAACTCATCGTGTTGCGAATTGTCAATCAAGGAGTTTTGGTGGTCCATCTGTGAAAGGCTGCAGATCCTTTTTATTAGGTTTTATAATATCAGAGGCCTTTAAAGGGCACGTTTTCAAGCTGCCGATTGTGGTGGCCAGTTTAAAAAACGGCGCCATAAAGCTGTGATCTTCTCTCCGTTTGGTAACAACTACATCTGGGTCTCCACCACCATCCCAGCAGTGGAAAACTTTGCGAAACTATTTTTCCACAAGAAATGCTGCTAAGATATTCACCACATGCAGCTTGTGGCTGGCCTCCAAATGTAGCATTTCAAAAATGCTCATATACAGTATTACCCTTTGAATATTTGAGGACTCTTTGTAAGCCAACCCTCCCATTAAACATTTAGATGTGGAATGCAACAGCTTCACAAAATCCAAAACAGTGATAATTTACGGGTGGAATCGTCTGCTGCGAGCGCTGTAAATCACATCAGCACGCCCCAGGGAGGAATCCAGCAGACCTGCAGAGGGCATTAACTCATTTATACAGGAGACTTTGAAAAATGTCCTGATACACCCACTCAGAAAGATCTTGACCTTTTACTTCTGTGTTAAGACTGATGGATGACTAGTGCTTTAACATGGATACACGATACAGCTGTGAGGTGGAAAACGTTTTGAGTCATTGGCATTTTTGTGTTCCATTCGAGACCTTTTACAAAAGTCAGTATTTTGAGATTGTGAGGTTATTTCTCTCTTCTCTCTCTCTGTAGTTCTGGCCTCAGCTTTGAGGATTCCAAAATGCTGACAGGGACTGATCTGAATCAGGAGTCTGGAAGTCAGCCATCGCCTCACATGGTGGCACTGGAGGATCCCAAGAGGACTAGAGACAGGACCCAGGCTGACATGGTTGTTGGGAAGAACACAGTGACAGTGGAGGGAGCTCAGAAACCAGCATCAGGTCAGAAAGAACAGGCTTTCACCACAGAGCCCATGAAGACACGGCGTTCACAGCTGGCTGAGGAATCCAAGATGAACACAGCGGCGCAGGCTGTGCCAACACCTGAGGTAGCGAGAGGGACTGACCTGGCCTTAGTAGGGACACTGCATGAAAAGGAGCTTAAAAAGGAAGTTAGACAAGAGAAACGAGAACGCCCTGTGGACAACATCATCCCTGCGGAGACCAGGGCAGGGTTAAAAGAAGAGCTGGCCTCTGTGCACAAGTCTGCTGAGCAGACCACTGAAGTCAGTATGGAGACCGCCACCCACTCAGAGCCTCTGAAAAGGGCAGCCTTCAGTGAGCTGGAGGGAGAAGTGACGCCAGAAAAAAGGCCCAGATTGTCATCAGTTTCCTCAGTGTCTTCAATCTCCTCCGTGTCTCCTCCTGCATCATCCACATCGAGCCCCTCTACACCAGTTTTAGCAACAAATCCAAGGGTTCCACCACTTAAGGTATGGTGTCTTTTCAGATCTGCCTCGCCTCATCCATATCAAAACATGCCAGCAGCCTGCTTTGAAGGTCCCTCTAACAAGTTGGGGATTTTTGTCTTCGCCGTTGCTTTCAAAGGCGTCAGAGGCAGCGAAGGTGTCACGGATAATGAAAACAACTGCTATTATTTTTCACTCTCAGTTAACCTTCAGAATAAATACATGAATTAGCCTGCTGGAGGAGGTTGTTGTAGGTGTGAGGAGGCTTTTTTAAAGCAAGGAAGCTGTATTGAACTGGATTGTAGAAAAGAATGTTAAGCAATTGATTTTGTTTATTCATTTCTTGATAAAATTGGGGTTTATTTGTCTTTTTTCAGATCCCAGTTTCTAGAATTCTTTCTGTTCCACTGTCACCCAGTCAAGTGTCACCCAGAACTCCACTCGCGGCCCCACTCAGCAGCCCAGTTCGCACCGGCGCGCGGACGTTGGCAGACATCAAAGCCAAAGCTCAGCTGGCCCGAGCACAGCGAGCAGCAGCGGCTGCGTTATCATCTGTGTGTAAGGGAGCTGTGACAGACCCGGGGCCAGGTGGAGGCGGCGGGGAGCAGGCCCTGTCGTCACTAGGCCCCAGCCCAACGTCCCTGCCTGCGTCGGCCAGGACAACAGCCCATCAGACCAGCACACCCCCATCACGCCCAGTAGACTCTGTAGCTCAGATAAGCCTAAACCCGTCTCAGACACCATACGCAGCGCAGTCTGATGATAGACACAAAGGAAATGAGGGTCCGACCCGTGCAGGAGCACCATGGAAGGAAAGTTCCCTGAAGGGACAAGAAAGCCCTTCACTCTCTGCAGCACTCACCAGAACAGGCACCTATATCCCTGCAAACAACCCTCTGGTCACTCAGCTACTTCAGGGTAAAGAGGTTCCTCTGGAGCAGATCCTTCCTAAACCACTCTCAGGTTTGGAAGTAAAGTCCACTTCATCCTGTGTCAGTAAAGGGAAGGCTTTTGTCTCTGCAGAACACTGGACAGATAAACACACGTCACACTCATCAGGAAGAGTTGTCTCAGATCACACCAGACATCACAGAGAACTTCCAGACAAGGACACTCAGGAGCAGATCCTCCAGGCTCTAATGCAGAGGAAGGTCCAGCAGAGCCAGCTGTATGGTAGCCTGGGCCCTCAGCACAAGTTTCCTCCACTGGTGCATGTGGAAGAGCACCAGAACCAGCCCAGGATGTCCGAACGACTTCTCGGACGTAAGAGGATGCCGAAGCCCGCCATGACCGGGCACTATCTGCTCAACGTGTCCACATATGGCCGAGGGACCGAGAGCAGGAGAACGCGTCAGCCCGCCTCAACCAACGCCTCTGTGTTCAGTTTAAAACGTGAAAGCGCAGAAGGAGAGGAGGCAGGTCTGGAACCAGAACCGGCCGGTTACATTTCCCCTGTGGTTTCTGCGGTTAAAATCGAGAACCCGGGATACTCAGTAATCAGCTCCGTCAACACGGGGAGCGTTCAGCGTGTAAAGAGGGAGCCTGGATCAGAGGACGGCGCGGCGGGCGCTAACAGCAACGGCGCCGGCGCGGCAGCCAAAGACACCAGCTCCTTCTCTCAGTCACACCGAAGGGACCTCCAACTCTGCAACAGTCATCAAGGAATCCCCCAGCCATATCGTTCCCAAGCGGACTCCAGTCACCAGCAGCCACCTGCCTTTCAGAGAACATTGGACAACCAGGACGCGGCGGCGGCGGCGGCGTGCTACGGCGGCACCATCAGCATGTCTGTGCCTCTTGCTTTGAACCCCGGCGGTGCAGGGAGCGGCGCCTGCACGTCGTCCTCAGAGACCGACGTGGGCGGAATCAACGGCAGTGTGATGTCTTTCTCGGTGACCGTCACCACCATCCCCGCCGGTCACCCTTTGGACCACGGCGGTCAGGACGAGCCCTCTGCCGAGCAGTCCTTCATGGAGAGCTCCGGCATGGAGGACGTCCAGTCTCAATGCTACTGCCGGCTCAAGGCCATGATCATGTGTAAAGGATGCGGCGCCTTTTGCCACGACGACTGCATCGGCCCCTCAAAACTTTGCGTGTCTTGCTTAGTTGTACGATGATGAGAGTTTGATTCCAGCTTCCAGCAACCAGCATGCGGTCGCCCTCGGACAGGCGAGGAACCACGGCGGAGGGCCTCCTCTTCCTCGTGTCCTTCAGATTTCAATCAGACGCTCAATCTGACAAACCTAGAATCTGGCAGCATTTGCACTTGGCTCGGAGCCACGTGATATATTTTTATAATATGTGTAGTTTGGGGCTTTTTTCCAAACAAAACAAGGAGGGAAAAAGAATGTTGCTATTTTTCTAGAACATAATGACTGTTGTGTTTTAGCCTGATCCTTTTTCGTATTTGGGCCTAGGTGAGAGTCAAAAGGGGCGTTAATGATAATCATTGGTCGTAGATTACCTCCTACTTGGCATTTACGCACGCTTGGCAGGGAAGTGCATATTACAATAACTATTTTTTATAAAAACTGTACATTTATAATAGAGAACACTCAGATTTAAATACTAGAAAGTGCATGTATAACTTTAGAAAGAGTATAAAAGGAAGTTTATTACTAAAGCTTGTTGCACATCAGATATTTGTTACCAAGCACTTGAAAAACTCCTGAATTTAGGCCAGTAACAACTGTACAGCACTTAAAATCAAATCTAGGGACAAACCAGAGTCATTTATTTATGATATTACGGTGATTCTTCTTTTCATTTCCTACCGTGTGAACCTATTGCCCCCCCCGATCCCCAGTTCTTTGGGTTTTTACCATAGTCACGCAGGTGGAACTAAAACACTCAAGGGGAGCAAATTAAGCTAATTTAGTTTATTTTTTGAAATGTAAATAGTTTCAGTCGTCACCAAGGTTCCGAACCGTGCAGCACTCCGGGCTCAGCATATCCAACTGTTTATCAGGTTAGCGTGTTGACGCTAAATGTTGCATCCCAACACTTAAGAGCGTCACATGTGCTGCCACGTGTCCAAATACTATAATGTACTGTCTTTTTAATGGTAACACTGGGATGGAGCTGCACTATGACGATGTTAAGACCGTGGAGCTGCTTACTTTAGCGCACGTGAGCGTGCTTAAAACAGGCCAGTGTGAGGAGTCATCTTCAACAGCAATCCAAAGTCACCTTAAAGAGAAAGAAATTAATCAGAATTTGCTTTGAAATGTTTGATTAATTAAAGTAATATATTTTAATTAATATATTTTAATATAAAAACATATTTGCTAATTTCTTTGGGAAATCAACAGGGTATTTGCTATAATAATATATTAGTTTTTCCTTTGATTTTTCATGCTGGACAGACCATTGTTTTTAGTTCCTTTTAGTCTATTTTTTTTGGTTTTTGGTCTGTATTGTTCCATCAAGATGTCTGATGTGTAAGTTTAGCTGTCATTACCCTCTTAAAATGTCTTTAAACGGGGTTATAACAGAGATTTTTAAGGAAACGTTTAATTTATCCCCTGTTGTATTTAGGTTTTATTGGAATGTGTTGGCAGGGCGGATCTCTCTGGGGGACTGTACTGTACAAAATCCTTCAATCAAACCAGAAGGCAGCTGACATTTTTGTTAATAATTTGACCTGAAGTGAGCCACGCATAGATCCAATTGTGTGTGCGTCCATTCAGGACTGAGGGCAGGGGGAACCTCCCCGCCCTTCTAATATACAAGAATTTCTTATTATCTGTGTCTTTTTGTCTCCATTTAAACTCACAGTGAATGTATTATAGTAATCAGCAGTTGTAAACAAAGTGTATTTTATCAAGAGGTATAGAGTATTATGAATAAATAATGACAAGAGAAGGATTTTGTCTTATTTTTGCTCACCGACTGCATCAACAACAGCACAGGTGACCCAGTAAATACGTCTTTACTCTTATATGTGAAGATACTCAACCTCCTGATCTCTTCCTCTCAGGACAAAACACGATTTTTTAATGATCTGTTTCGGGTGCAGGTGCACTTTTGTGTTCACACCAAACTCAAGCGGGAAAGAACGTCCAGTGTTGTCATGTACCGTAAACACGTCCAAACATCCTGTTAGGACGCTCCGTCCAGCAGTATTTTCCCACACAGCCTCTCTGTCAGATGTGATGGAGTCGCTGTTCTCTCATTTTCCTCTTATTTTGGAAGGCAGACGTATAGAACATGAGAACAGGAACCCCTGAGCTAACAGACGCACCCCAATGATGGATCAGACAAATGATCAGCAACATCAAAGTGCTGATCAGATGTGTCTCTTGCGACATGGAGGTGGTTTTTCCTCCGTGATCTACACTGAATCTGCTTTGTTTGGCAAAAAAGGGAAAAAAATCCATGTGTTCTGCCTCTCTAGGTTTGCAGTCAAGGCTTTGAAAGAATGTTATTGATTCTTTTTTGTTATTAAGCTTTCCCGAAACGTTTTTAAAAAAATCTGATCTCTATTTATTTTTTCTATGTAACCAGCAAGACACAAATGAATAAGCTTTACTTTTTTTCTTTAATTCGATAAAAACGTAATTAAATTGCGCCCCATAGAAGCTAAAATATTCCTTTAAACACAATTAAACCCTTTTTTTCTCCCCTGTTTTGAGCTCATAATTCAGAATAGAAGCAGCAATAGTAGTAGTACGCCTTTAACCAGCGTGCGTGCGCACATGCGTAAAAGTGTGGTGGGTGGTCGCGCATGGCAGCTCCGTGCTTGGCTGCGCGTCCTCTGCCGCTGGGTCGCTGATGATGCCGCGCGGCAGTGCGGGTTGCTGGTTCGCTCCCACCACCGTTGTTCTGCCCGCCGGAGCCGAATGAGAGAGGAGAGGAGCGCGGAAAACGACAATGGATCGTCGGAGCGCTCTGGCGTCGCGGGGGCAGCTGTAACGTCGGCGGACACACGCACGAATTCGTCAAAGGTGAGCGCGGATCGCGGAGGAAATCTCCTTGTTCACCCCGGACCACTCTCATCCTCATCCATGATGATGATGATGATGTTGATAAGGATGATGGTGGCGATGCCGTAAGCGCCAACTTGCGTGATGTTCCTCCCCGGGCAGAAAAAAAAAGGCCAGTTCCCCCGCTACGCCAGCGAGCAAAGACGCGGGATTGCCATTGTTTCTCATCCTCACCCCCCTAAAAATATTTACGGGCATCACGACGCGCCGTCCCCATTGCGGAAATCACACAAATGTGCGGTTTGCTGAGCGATGCGGACGCGTTTGACGCACATGTGTTGCAGGGCTGCTCGGTGGGATTCGACGCTGGAGAAGTGACTGATAGCGGGAGGGGGGTACTGCAGCATCCGAGTCCTGCTAAAGGATGCTGTCATTACCTCCAGCCGAAGGTGCGGTTACAGATGCACCTTCATGGGCTCGGAACAGACACGCACTCTTCCCGAATCGCCAAGTTTAGCTTTATTTATGCCATTCCACGGTCGATGGGAAGGGGGAATCCTTAAATTCCCTCATTTGAGCGCGATTCCAGCCGTATGAATGATGAACTTGTCTCTCTTCCTCATCTGACATGAATTCATCAAGTTTTAAGCTGCTTACATTTTCATATATTCGCCTGCCAATTCCAGGCCCGAGTTGCCCACTCATGAATTTCTGCAGTTTCTTCAGAGGCTGAATATTTACAAGGGAAGCGTTGTGTTATTTTGCTGACATGTCTGATAGTTCTGCCCCCCTGCAAACCCACAGCTCCCCCCTCCCCCCTCCCTAATCGCTGAAAACGCTCAAAAGTGGCATATTTGGCTGAAATCTGCGCCTATTTTAACCGGGTTTCACTTCACGTTTTGTCCACAAAGAGCCACGTCCAGCTGCTATAACCTTTTACTCACTAATGATGTGTCTTTATTTTATGTTTAATAGGCATTTAAAAGGAATCTGGGTTTTTAACTGTCGGAAATCACTCTTTATTGTAATGATTTAAGAGCAGGAAGCACTGTGTTTTTGCCCACTAAGGAGTGATATTTACATATATTGACACAGTCCCCCCATGTTTCTTGGATACAAAACTTTAGCTCCATAAATATCATTCATTAGCTTTGTGCCACGTTGATTTCAAATACTAGTGATAATCTAACAAATGAACTCTAGATGGGCGCTAACTGGAAGAACAGGCTAAATATCACATCAGACCTGTGAAAACTTGTTTTTTTTATCTTTTCAGGCTTTTCAAAACATTTTCTTTGTGTGAAATTATGTAACGCTGGTGTGATGTTTGGAGTAGCACCTTGGGGAGCTGTAGTTCTGCTGTAGTGGAACCCTGAACACAATCCCTCGCCGCGGCCAGTGAACGCACCCTGCCTCTGATCCAGCCCTGGACCGAGACTCTCCGGGGCCCCTCATTCTCCAGTCAGCTGTGACGTTCTGTTGGTGGAGCGGGTCCGGCTCAGACGGTGTCGTTAGCCCACAGGACACATTCAGCACTGAGCGGGATGTCAGGGAGAATTATCATTTGCACCGACCACAGACCCTGGACCGCTCCCTCGCCAGCTCCCCAGCATCTCTGCAGGGGGGGCTACAGAAGCACAAATTGGGAATTTATGAAGTCCTTGAAGGAGGGAGAGAGGCAGAAGTGTTAATTACTTATGTGAAAGTCAGTTTTGTCAGGGAGTAACAGCTCTCACACCCACTCTGATCTACGGCTTTGCTTGGCAGGGTGAACATCTCCGGCTTCCCATTGTTTGATATCCAGCCAGCAACAGGTAATTGCATTCAAGTCCTTCAGGAAATCACATACACGATGGGCACTTTGCAGAAAAATGGTACCATTAAACAGGCATCTGCATGCAGGTAGCACTGTATCATACTGTATAAAGGGACGGGGGCTGGGGTGGATCTTTCTATACAGCCTGCCACCAGGGGGCGATCAAGTGACGGTTTGGCCATCTCACATGTCACAGTAGACACAACAATAGCTTCTTTTCCCATTGCTTTTTGTGTCAAATTAAAAATCAGAAGTTTATTCAAACACACCAGCTGCTCTGACACTAAACTGCTGACTGTCATCCTCACCTATACCAAGCAGGGAAATACTCTTGTTATCATTAGCTAATGCTAATTGGCCAGCTTTAGTTGTGCAGAGTCAGATTTTCAAACCGTATTACTCCCCAAAGCGTGAAATAAGCCATTGCTCTATAAATAAGACTCATATCTTAGAGAAAATTAGAAGCCAATAAATGTGAAAATATCTCCCACATACAAATATACGCATACAAATATCTCCAGCTACATCCTCCATCTGTTAAACTTCAGGCAGGAGCATTCAGGAGCTGTATCACCTTTTAGCTGCCAATGTGGAGGCAGAACTGATACAGAGCATCTTGTTTCGCAGTATTTCTAAAGGGTGGCGTGTGTTGCCGGTAACAGCGGCGCTAACATGCTCTGCTTTCTGATGTGCTGCAGAATGATCGAGGAAGGCACTAAACGAGGCAAGGCCATGGTGGAGAAGAGACAGCTCTTCATGGAAATGAGTGAGTGAACGTGACTGCGAGGAGCCTTCGCCGTCAGCGGCGGATCATGTCATTCAGCAGGAGCCGCGCGCTCCCTCACGTGTTCGGAATGCTGCGATTCCTCCCACACCGTGTTTGGATGGACCCTCGGAGAGCCCTCGGAGGCTATTTTTATTTCATGAATCTGGAGGAAAAAGTAATTGTGATGTTTTTTCTAAAGGCCTTCTTTGTGTGTTTGCCCCCACAGGAGCTCAGAATTTTGACGTAATCAGACTGTCGACTTACAGGACCGCCTGCAAACTCCGGTTTGTGCAGAAGAGATGCAACCGTAAGTGCACGTGGAAGCTTAAAAATCTATCTCTTGTATGCTGGGTCACCAGCAGAAATGTGACTGATGACTGTACCCCCCCACCCCACCACCACACACACACACACACACACACACCACAGTTCACCTGGTGGACGTCTGGAACATGATCGAAGCCTTTCGTGACAACGGGCTCAACACGCTGGACCACAACGCTGAGATCAATGTGTCGCGGCTGGAGACCATCCTGTCTTCCATCTACTACCAGCTCAACAAGAGGCTGCCCACCACCCACCAGATCAACGTGGAGCAGTCCATCGGGCTGCTGCTCAACTTCATGGTGGCCACCTACGACAGGTACATTCCCTGTGAAAGATGTGATCTGCCAAAGAAATGTCTTTAAAGTTTCCTTTATAGGAGAAAAACCAATCGTTTGGGATTGCTGTTGTGGGAACTGATTCTGCACATTGGCAGGGATGAAATGACCCTTTCTTTCACGTATTGCTTGACTACACTAAATACAAATATGAAACCCATCACGAAGATCTTAATTTAAATTTTTTTAAAGAAAGTAGAACTCGACCCTATTTTCAGTGCCAGCCAAACAATCCATCTAGACAGGTTTTAGGCTTCAGGATGATCTGGCTCCGAAGAGATCTGCCAGATTTTTCCCTCTCGTGCAGCAGATACAAAGAATGTGTCCCTGGTGATGCTTCACTGTCTGCCTGCCGCTCAAGGCCTGCAGGCCTTGGATGGTGAGCATCCTGCAGAGGTTTATTATTGACCATAAAGCTCACTCTCATTATTGTACCTAGTGTGCTCGAAATTGATTGGCTGCTTATCGTGTCTATTCATCGCCGGTCTCAGCAGCTTTCGGCCTTATCTACGCCGCCGTCCTGCTGCAGCACTGTGATATTCATGACGCTGTCCTTCTGAGGAACTCTGGAACTGACTCTCATGCAAAGAAATGGCCTGGAAAGCATAAAAAATTAATAAACAAACAGTAAAAAGGCTTTTTTTTTTACACCCGAGTGCTGAGTTTCAGCCATATTCTGGATGTAAATACCATAAAAATACCCACAATCACATCCAAAATCAATCGAGCTTGTTGCTGAGGCTCAGTAACTTCTTAAAAAGTGTTTTCTAACAAAGTCAGTGATGTGGAAAAAAGGCAGATATGAGTCAATATTCTGCTTTTCATCTTCATGGACTGACGCTAATTCTCCCCTTTGACCAGCAGGAGGCGACAGAGAGAACTACTCCGTGGGCTTTATTTGCTCAGTAAACAGTTCATTACATGTCTTGTGCCATCAGTCTGCTTCACAAAATTGTTTGCATAGAATTTATAGCTCAACTCGGAATTAGAATTAGACGTAAAAGATGATAAATCAGTGTGGTGTATTAGCTTAAACATGCACAACATAGTCACTGATTGAGAAAATATTCTAAATAAGGTTTTTTACATACACTCGAGCTATAGTGGACAAAAATATACTTTAGTTGAAGAGCAGTTTCTTAATATCTATTTTTATTATGAATTAGCGCTCCTTCACTTGCTCAACACAGTTTCCAGTCTATAAACCATTAAGCCACATGTTCCAATGGTCTTTCGATGATGTGACGTAAATTTTACCTTCAATTTAAAAGGTGCATATTGATTTATGTGCAGTGAAAGTCATGGAAAGCTGACCGTTTTCTCGGTGAAAGCCATGCTGTCTACGATGTGTGGAGGGAAAATTGTGGACAAACTGCGCTGTAAGTACATTTCAGTGCACCTGAATGACTCATATCCACACCTGAGCCATTTTACCCCTCTAATGTTTAGTCATTTGTGTTTCATCTTGTCAAAGCTGTTTCTGGAACAGCGACCATCGGGCAGTTCCGTTAAATAACCACTGGGTGTTGCTCTTGAGTCACGTTCATAGAGGCTGTAGAGAGTAATCAGAGCCATATTTGTCCCTTAAGATATTTTCTCACAGATCTCAGACTCAAGCGGACTCATGATATTTGCCAAGTTTGATCAGTTTCTCCGCGAGGTGCTGAAGCTGCCCACAGCCGTGTTTGAGGGTCCTTCCTTTGGTTACACGGAGCACTCGGTGCGGACCTGCTTCCCTCAGCAGGTATGAGTTCGATCCCCTCCGTCCCCCAGTGCGAGTGTGTCCACATTTGAGCGCATTTGTGTTTGCATCTAGAAGAAGATCTTGCTGAACACGTTCCTGGATGTGCTGATGGCAGATCCTCCCCCTCAATGCCTCGTGTGGCTGCCGCTCATGCACCGACTCGCCAACGTAGAGAATGGTAAGGCTGGAACCATCGACTGTATCCGCCGACGTCTCTGATCTGAAATACTCTTCCTCTGATGGCGTCCCAGTCTTCCATCCTGTGGAATGTTCATACTGCCGGAGCGAGAGCATGATGGGTTTCCGCTACCGCTGCCAGCAGTGTCATGGTTACCAGCTGTGCCAGAGCTGCTTCTGGCGCGGTCATGCCAACGGTCCCCACAGCAACCAGCACCAGATGAAGGAGCACTCGTCCTGGGTGAGCTGGCTGCTCTCATCATGTCATCGCAGTGCGCAGATGACTCGCTGACCCCGTATTTTCCTCCTGTCCTCCCCACAGAAGTCTCCGGCCAAGAAGCTGAGCCACGCCATCAGTAAATCTCTAGGCTGCGTCCCCATCGGAGAGCCGCCGCATCCCGTGTTCCCGGAGCAGGCCGAAAGACCGCAGGAGCTCACCCACACCGTGTAAGTGTCCCTGAAGCGCTCCTGGTGTCAGCCAGGAGGAAAACCTGGCCGATTTGTCGATTACCAGCCCCGCACGCTCCTGATCTACAGCCTGCTCCCGCCATGTAACGGCGCTCATCTTTCCATTACTCTGTCAGTGCGTGACGGATTGAGCACAACGCCCCCCCCCCCCACCCTCGGACACCGATCCCACCATCATTTCCTGACATGAATATGGTGATATACTGGGAAGGGCTGCCTTTTAACGGCGCCGCCGTCCTTGCCGCGTTGCCGGCAGCGAAGCGGCATAAATCACAGGCGTGCGGCTGCGAGGCGTCTGAGAATCATTACAGGAAATGCATTAAAGTCTGCCGCCGTCTCAAACCGCGCGCGTTCATTTACATTTCAGTTGACAAATAGGGCTGTTTCCATAATCACTTCCACCGCTGAGATACATCCGCTGGAATCGACCTCGCCGGGGTCATTTCGTACGTTTCCTCGCCTGATTTACAAATTTTGCCCGTCCCTGGCATCAACAGGAAGTGAATCTCTGCACTTCCTCACCCTGGCGTTCATCTTCATGCTTCACGTTCGAGCCGCAGCCATAAAACGGGGGCGGTGGCGTGTGCGGGAGCTGCAGGCGAGCTGCAGCGGGGAACTGACGGGTGAAGCGTGGGGAGAGAATCGCCATGACCAAAACTTAAATCCACCAAGGGACCCTTCCTGTTTTCCCGGCGCCATCGGTCATCCCTCACGTCCACTGCGACGGAAGGATTTTTCTGCAACACCCCCCCCCCCCCCCCCCATCCCGAACGAGGTCTACATTTGCATACATTTACATTTCATCGCAGTGCAGAGAGATGAAAAAAGGTTGGAAGTTTTCCTCCAGCTGAGAGGCCAAATCTGATTGGATCAGCTCAGTATCGGCTGTGTACCGTGAAATTACAGCGCACAAGCAGATTAATATTGATTGGAATACCATTTGCAGCTAATCTGCATTGGATTACATCTCAGTGACACAACTGCGTTTTATTGAGTTGGATGTTTCGAGGCTGCTTTGCCCGAAATCAGAGTTTTCCCAGGAGTCGTCCCGGAAATGTCCCGTCACTTTCAGACTTTCAAGGGTTGGATGGACAAAGTGGATTCTCCTGCTCTTGCAGATGGCATTTCAAGGTCGGCGCCACTACGTGCGTCCACTGACTTTTCGGGGGGTTTTTTTAAATTTAAGAACAGACATCTATTTTTGCTTTAGCGTGGCGACACGGCACAAAGAGATATTTTTATACATCCAACAGCTGCCACACGATGATGTTTTTATTCTGACTGCTGCTCTCAAAGCAGACTTGCCTGTCCTTGAAGCACAGAAATAGATTTGAACAAATACTCAAATAGATTTATATTACAAATATGAGAACTGATGTATATGCAAGGGTTGGAGAAGAAAAAGGAACACACTAGATTACCTCATAAGGTTAATATACTATCAATGTTACCTCATTTTATAGTTAATTTTTTTTTAAATGTAGAACTAATCGTTTGAGATTTGGCAGCATCTAGTGGAGAAAATGCCGATTAAAGCAGTTGACTAGAATCTATAGTGGATTGTTAAGCGAACATTGACCGTATATATCTGATATTATTAGTTTAGCAGCGCCAGATTAGCTGTTATGCTAAGATAACCCATCCCAACCCCTCTGTTGGCTAAGACTTTGTGTTCTGACCTGAATTTCTGTCGCTCTTCCCGCACAAATATAGAAGTTCTTCAACTACCAATGGTGTCCCTGCAGCTCCCAGAAATCCTCCCCCAAACGGCTCCGGCTCCCAACAATACCGTTCCTCTGCCTTTGTTCCCAGTACAGTGCAGCAGAATTATGTCAGCGAGGACGCGGTATTGAACAACCAGACGTCCGTCAGCACGGCGTCTCTGCTGGGTAAAAATGGCAGTTTGAGGTTTGCGCTGCAGGTTTGATCGCAGCTTCTGAATGATGCAGGTTTCCCGAACCACCCCCCCACCCCCCACCCCCACCCTTGTGCTCTTCAGAGCCGTTCTTTTGCCGGTCTGAAGTGTTTACCGGCGCCCATGAGCGGAGACAAGAACAGCCCAGGTTTGGATTTTGCTGTCCCCTCACCTGTCACTGAGATTCTCTGGGATCTGGAGAGGAATTTCGAGGTTTGGCACCTTGTGAGACAGACTTACTCGACTTTGCATTAATGTGAAAGGCACTACATGTCGCCGGAGTTCCTGTTAGTTGCAGGTTTTCCTGCTTTCCACAATCCCAGCGTGTCCCTTGCCGGTTTAAAAACGACCCACTTCTGTTGTAGGTCTTTTTCTTTATTCGCCAGGTCAATGCAAATTCCATCAGTGCAGTTAAAAGGCAGAGGAGTGGCCTGTAATTCACTTTCATCTGGGCAGCCTCCATTTGGCTGTGGCTGGTGGAGCCTGTGTCTGCCTCCCTGTCCAGAACGCTTCGTGTTTGCTTATTGTTTTCAGCCAAGCGACGGTAATTGAAGGCAGTCGTGCATATGTGGTTTCTAGCAATCAGACCGGCGTGTGCGAACGTGTGCGAACGTGTGCGAACGTGTGTGAACGTGTGCGAACGTGTGTGAACGTGTGTGATGGGCTCCTGCTGGCTCCCCCCGGAGTACAACGGAAGGATGGTACATTGTCATTCAGCGCACGGCTGGAGCACGTGACCGGCGCATTGCAGACCGAGCCTAAAATGTGACCTCTGAGGCAGACAGGCAGGACCCACAGGTGAACGGTGCTGATCGGCTGGCTGACTGGAGCCCTGGTGTCAAAGGAAGCTCTGGTGTTGGAGCCCCGGCTCAGCCTGGAGTTCCACTGATGTGCCCAGAAATGTGCGCTGATTATTTATGGAGCAGGAAGAGCTGCGACTTATGTAACTCGTAAGGTAAGAGGGCGATATGTAAATGCAGCTAACCGGCTGCAGAGATCCGCCGCGCGTCTCCCCTCCCTGACGGGATGAGCGTAGATCTGGGCTTTTATTTCTGGCGTCTTTGGCGAGCAACATTTCCCTGATTTCCAGCCTGCGAGCGTGGTGAGAAGTGTTTTAGTGCTTTAGAGAGAGAGAGAGAGGAGGGGAATGAGAGAGAGAGAGATCGACCTCGTCACAAAGTCATGTGACGGCTGAGTTTCCTTGGAGACAGCAGCAGTGTAGTACATTGAGATGCTCGCCTGCTCGGTCCGGAGCAGGCAGTAGGAACCAGGCGGCAGCGGCGCTTGGATGCATTTTGCCAGCCAGACGAGCGCTCGCCGAGGTAAGTGTGATGCCTCACCTGCCTGGACCCCCCACCCACATCCCAACCATCGCCTTCAGGGGAAAGGAGGGGGGTGTCCAGACTGGGGATTTGCCTCCACCTGCTTCATCTTTCCCGCCCTGTTGTGGTAGCTAAGCAGGGATCGCCGTCGTCAGGGTGTTTAAATCTGTGGGCTTTTGTCCTGCGGGAACTTTCAACCAACAGACTTTCCGGTTCGGCCCGATCCTGAGCAGCCGGCTAACTGGCAGTAAGCAGATATTTGCTGCTGCTTGTGGCTTGTGGCTGTGCCTCGTGCTGATAACAGAACTCTGCTGGTTAACAAACACTTTCATTTTGGACCCAAAAATGCTGATGGCACAAATGAGCCTCAGAAGACTCAGAGCTACCCAACATTCTGCGATGCTAAAACAGTTACGGCGGGATGGAGGCGGCTGTCAGCTGCACCGGCTCGGTTGATGAGACGGCGGTCTGGGAGATGGTGGGGGGGGGGTTCTGATCCAGCCGCCAGATGATCCCGGTGGCTCTGTTTGCTCTGCTGCATAAATCTCCTCCCGCAATGTCACCTCGCCTCGACTTCCTCTAATCACATTTCTTCTCTGCCGTCGTGGCTCCTGTTAATTCGCCTTAATTCTGAGCCACCTTTTCCCAGTAAAGGTGACAGAGAGACGGCTTTAATTAAAGGTTAACTGGACTCCTGCGCAGCCGGCGCGGGACTGCCATGATCTCCTCTCTCAGCCTCTGTTGTACAGTTGCAGCCAGGATCGCTGATTCATGATTACTAATAAAATGCGGATGCCCTCCACCTCTCCCCCCGCTGATGAGCACCGCCGGCCTCTGCGGGCATTAAAGACCTCTAATCTTGTCTTTTAGTCAGCCGGCACCGGTGGCCAACACCATGAACAACACAATGCTCATGTCCTCCGGGGCACCCACACCTACCCAAAGGTAAGCAACCGCAGGCTCGGCGTCTCTCAGACTCACCCTCCCGCTGCGATTGTCCCCTCTCATTTGGTTTGCTCGCGGCGTGCTAACGGTCCTTCAGGGTTAGGTCACAGAAGGCAGAGGAAGTTCTTAAAGCCCTTCGCTGAGGTCAGTCTGCACAATCTTCCGGAGTCGCCTCCACGGGGGGAAATGGTCCGGCAAATCAGACTCCAGATGTTGTTTGCTCCCTTGTGCCTGAGCAGCCCTTGTGAGTGTATTTTTAGAGGGAAATTTGGTTCGCTGTCATGAAGGATGCCTGCGCGCTCCTACTTAAAGGGTTGATTTGACAAATAGATGATGATGGAACTGGAGCTTGATGGTGTAAAGCGGAGCCGGCGCAGGCGCTCCGACAGTCGGGAGCCAGCTCTGTGATTATTTACTCACGGTGGTAATGAGCCATCCTGCCTCTGTTCTGTGTGGAGGACAGCTCTCTGCAGCTGTAATGGATCAGCAGGACAGGCTCCCGCAGGCTTCTGTTGTTCCATTTGTGTAGCTGTTGCATCTTTCTGCCCATTTGTGGTGCGAAGCGGGATCGCAGAGCGGGCCAGGACATCCCACGGAACGTTAGAGGAGGAAGCAGGTCGGAGACGGAGGAAATGTCCACCGGGCGACCTGAAATTGTGTGTTTGTCCTGCTGTAGGAACTCAGTCGGGGATAATGAGACACTCAGTCGATATCAGATCGGCTTTCCTGCCAAGGTGAACCTTATGCGCCGCCTCCTGGAGCTGCCGGTAACCAGGGGTGAGACGCCCGAGGTGGCGAACCGGCCTCTGAATCAGACCAAGTAATCAGCCTGATAACTGGAGGGCTGGAATGGATGCCCTCTAATCCAGATCCTTCTTCTGGAGGATGCAGGGAGGCTAAACTTGGGGGGGGGGGGGTTGTCTGAATTGTGTTTGATGATCCCGGTGCTTTTGATGATGTTTCATTGTCAGATCTGGGGGAAAGGAGCCAGTTTTTTAGGTTTATTCAGGTCACTCCCTGCCTGCCTCCCACTCTTGTAAGTACGAATCTATCGTCACAATCGTCCCGGTGAATCAGGCGCGCTCGCGGTGAATAATGCAGGACCGGAGAGCGCCGCGCTGAAAAGCGCCGTCGGTGCTTCCCACATTTGCCACGTTCCACTTTGTCAGAAAGAAACTCTCGCCTTTGTGTGTCGCCGCCGACTCATAGAAGTGCTGCGTATTTTGCTCTCAGCCTCCATCACAGTCTGCTCTGCTGACACGGCACACACACGCACACACACACGCACACACACACGCACACACACACACACACACACACACTCGCCGCCTCCTGTTCTCGCAGACAATCGCGCCGCCGCCACACGATTCTCTGGAGGCGAACAGCAGTTTATCACCTGGCCGTTGTGCAGAACCACAAAGTTTTTCAAAAAGGGAAAAAAACTTTGAGCTTGATGAGGTCTTATTGAGAACGAGCTGCGTCAGTCATGAACCCTTAACCTTAACCTTAACCTTAACCTTAACCTTAACCTTAACTTTACCTCAGAACAAACGTAATCATAAAATATGCAGATGAGCTCTCAGCAAACTGACAGCCCCCTGAAAGAAAACAAACAGTAACGACTCGTAAAACAGCTTAAACCCAACATTTCTGCCTGCAGCTCAGTTTTATGTGGCACCAAAAAACATCAGAGTGGAGGAATCAGTTCCAGCAGCTGCCTTAAAAACTGTCAGGGAAATCTGATTTGTGCCTCCTGGATGTGTAAAAAACCTCCACTTTTTTAGGACCAACTGATGTGAACAACAACAAAGGTCCAACATTCTGCAGCAGAACGTCTGATCCGTTCATGTTTTCCACTTCAGAGGGCTGCAGCCTTAATGTAGAGCCTCGTGGCCAGTGTGCACGCTAAAAAAGAGCTTCCTAACCTGGAGAAGGTGACCGGGACCTTCAGGAGAGACAGGCAGGTCCAGATTCACAGCCGGGTCACTCGTGTGCAGATTATACGCTGCATTCACAGCCCATTCAGGCCAAAGACGAGCCATTAAATGGGACATTTCTTGACATTTTACTGAACGCGAGGAGCGATTTGCTGCTTGTGGAGTCAGAACATCCTGTAATCTGAGATATCATCACTGTGGAAATAAACTGGAGCTTAAATCAGCTCGTCGCCGCGGCACTTTTCTCTCCCCATCTGCTCACCGACTGAAAGGACTTTGACAGAAACAACGATTAAAAGGCAGCTCCACGCCGCGTCTCTGGCCCAGGCCGCCAGGCGCTCGCGGTTAACGCGGCAGGGATAGAAGCCAGAGACGACATATGTCCCGTCACCTGTCCTCGCCACACGACACGGCCGTGCTCATTTAAAGTCTCGCGCCACGTTTGAACACTGGCACGCTCGTGACTGCGCTTGGCACGCCGCACGCCCGAGCCCCCGGCTCAGATCTGGCTTCCTCGAACTGTGCAGACTTTTACTTACATAAGCTGCTCACTGGCGTGACATTCCTCTCTGCCTGGCTCTGGACAGCGTCTTGGAGAGTCCCAGCCGGCTGGATGAAGAGCACCGCCTCATCGCTCGCTACGCGGCCCGCCTGGCAGCGGAGGCGGGCAACTCCACGGTGAGTGGCGCTGGGCCGGGGTCCACCTGCACTTCACCTTTAATGATTTGACACGTTGTTGTTAGACGCTCCGCTGAAGTGTGAAGCTCACTGGCACGTATCAAACAGGGGTTTTATTTCTTAAGTTTTCAACGAACTGATGGAAACTGCCGCCATTCTTCATTAGTCAACATTTAACTCAGCATAATAGCGGGCGTTATAATATAAACTGGTGTTTCCTGGCTTCTAATGGGAGCTGCTGATGTTCGTATTCATTTACATATAAATGTGCTCAAAATTGGCTCAAACTGGTTAAAGTGGTTAAAATGAACAGCTATAAATCATGGGTTGTCTCCATCTACTGTGTTTCACTTTTATTCTCGCACTGTTTTAATTTAGTCGCGTGATTCTTTTCCAAATGTATCTCCAGCAGCAGTGTCCTCCATCAGACCTGAGCTTCAACTTTGATGCCAACAAGCAACAGAGGCAACTGATTGCAGAGCTGGAGAACAAAAACAGGTAAAATTTAGTCTTGTAGCTGTGTATTTTTGCAGCCTAAAATGATCTCATCTGCTTACGACTACTGAACTTTCCATTTAAAATGAGCTGAAAAGGAAAAGTCAGACAGGCCAACCATGTTGTTTTTAGATCTTTTGGGGCCACAGAGTTCAGGATAATCTCACTGTTTTCCCCATTGTTGACCTGATTGACTGGTCGATCCGTGCAGGGAGATCCTCCAGGAGATCCAGCGGCTGCGTTTGGAGCATGAGCAGGCCTCTCAGCCCACCCCGGAAAAAGCCCAGCAGAACCCAACGCTCTTGACCGAACTGCGGCTCCTCAGGTATCGCATCGTGCCGCTGCCTCCTCTCCCCAACTGTAGAAATAATGCCTCTTGAGTTCAGCGGTTATTTTAAATGAGCTTCCTGTCAGCAACACAACAAAATGCGGATTAACAACATCGAAGCACTCGTTTATCCGAATGACTTCTCATCCTTCTGTTCTGAGGAACGCACTAGTTTACAGGTTTACAACTAGATCAAAAGTATTTTTGAATGTTGTAAAACCATAAATTATATAGTATGAGGAATCACACAGGCTCTGTTTTACCATTCATTCAGATACTGTATATGCATGAAAAGGAGACCATCGTGATATATTTGGATTAGAATGGCACAAACTAAACTGTAAGATAATTGTTTTGCATAACTGGAGGGTAGACTTATGCCACTTGATTTTCTACGGTTTAATGCCAGTGTGTCTAGGAGCATTTTTACAGCTCACTGAGCCTGTTTATGATTCAGGTTTTAGGCCAGGATATTATCAAATAATTATTATTTCATGGTAGAGTGTGCACCGCATCTGAATGCTGCCTGCTCCGTTCTGATATTGGCTTTATTTATCAGGAGGCTGAGCAGCACAGAACAGCTCCTGTGTTGCTGAACATGGGTACCCCTCAATGCAGTACCCCTACCGTTTAAAGCTGCAGCATCACACTATTAACACTAGGGGGCAGTAATACACCAGAATCCTCAGATTCGAGCTCAAGGTTCAACACTATATTCAGTTACCTGCTGTTTAACAGCAGATTAAACTTTAAGGGTTTTGGAATGAGGGTTGAATTCAGCAGGCAGAGACAATAAAACCTTGATAGTCTTGCTTAAAATGTAATTAAGTAAATGTAAGTGTGTAAACGAGTATATGAAAGTATGTGAATGCTTTAGGCTGCGGTTGTAAATGTACTTTCAAAGTGTTAAAAGCACGAGGTGGGCGAGGATTCAGGTAGAGAAAAGGCCTATCCACACACAGGAAGTGAAAAGTTAGACTACGGATGTTTGGAAATGCAACCCCCCCCTACACACACACACACACACACACACACGCTTAAATTCTTTCAATCTGCCACAGACACAGGAAAGACGAGCTGGAGAGGCGCATGTCAGCGCTGCAGGAGAGCAGGCGGGAGCTGATGGTGCAGCTGGAGAGTCTCATGAGGCTGTTGAAGGTAAAGTAATCCAACATAGTCCAGCCCAAGGACCTGCAGGTGTCACTGCTCTTAAGCAATCGTCAGCGCTAATCTCCTAAAAGAAGTCTGCATTTGAGGCTTTGGAAGCCTTTTTAATTAAATGTGAAGCTGATTTAATCCCAAATCTCTCCTTGCTCTTTTTTAATGCTCACCTTTGTTGGCTGATAGGATGAAGAGCAGAAACAGGCCGTAAGTTTGCAAGGCTGCTTTTTAGACTCAGCACTCACATTCAGCATGCACTAGAGAGCGCAGGTTCATGACCTGGATGCTTTTAAATTCCTTTTTTTTTTTTTTAGTTCTCAAACTAGTTGAGAGAGCCGCGTTTCTCTCAAAGACCTGTTCCTTTCATCAGCCCCTCCTAGAATGCCATTGCAGTCTGGTTTCCCATCTGCTGCCTGGCCTGGAGCCACCACGCTGGGCCTGGAAGCAGACAGTGATCCCGCCTGTGTGAGGTGGATGTGTAGCATCAGCGCTCACCGTCACATGCTCTTTATTACCTCCCCGATCCAGTCAAGGTGGACTACAGAGACAGCCGGTCCAGGATTTCCTAGAGGCTTCTCTGTACTTCGGTCTCCTTGTTTCTTTAAGGACGGAGGTCTTTGATTTAAGCGTCACCCCAGGGTTCAGCTAGAACGCATCAGGGAGCAAAACACGACAGATTGAGGGGAAAGCGTGACTTTCTGACAGTTCGGGCTTGTTTGTGTTGCAGTCGCAGTCTGGAGGATCCCCCCATTCCTCCCCCAGCCACAGCGCCGGCTGCTCCATGCCCATGCCCATCCGCTCCACATCGGCTGGCTCCACCCCGACCCACACGCCCCAGGACTGCCTGGCGGGGGTGGGGGGTGACGTGCTCGAGGCCTTTGCTCAGGGTGAGACTTCCCCAGCGCCTCAGAAGCTCCTCCTGAAGCTGCAACGCACGTTTAAACGAAGGTGTCTGTTTCCTAGGTGTACCTAGAAACCTTCGGAACGATCTTTTAGTCGCCGCTGACTCGATCACAAACACGATGTCGTCTCTGGTGAAAGAGCTGCACTCAGGTCAGTTTAGAACGTTCCCTCTGCAACATGTGCAGCACATTCACAGGACACACAACAGTAGCACATTTGGACATTTTCAAAAGAGAATCGCTTCTTTTCAGTGGATGACGGAGGAGATGAGGAGGAGGCCAACATGAGGAACGGAGGGGACAGAGGTGAGTCTGCGCTCACGCTCCAGTAACAGGGAAATTACCGACTGTCTCGCCCTTCTTCCCGGCTGAAGCCGGGAAACCAGTATGAAATGCAAGAAGTAGGAATTGCAATAAATTAAAATGACCTCATCCTTGTTTAATTGTCATAGAAACAATTTGCCATAAATAGATCCATCAGAGCCTGGTTTGCCTCTGTTTTCTCTAAAATACAGACTGACTGCTCTGTAATGTGGACCCAGAGGGCAGGGAAGACATGACACATTCTTCACTGCACAAAGTAATTTATCCCTGCAGCAGAAATAAACATGCTCTGTGTGTGTGTGTGTGTGTGTGTGTGTGTGTGTGTGTGTGTGTGTGTGTGTGCAGGTACAATGAGGGTACCGAAACACTGAGGGGAGGCTCCGTCGTTCCATCACCCGGCCAGAGGCATTAGAACCTAGAGTAATGCATGCTGTAATCTACCAGGATTTCACTATGTGAAAACAACCAGTCCTTTGCATCTTGCAGGTAGCAGGATGTGTCCAATTAACGAGTGTGTATGTCGTCTTGTAAAAGAAAACTGCTGTAATTACCCGACCATTTCCCTCCCGAACCGCTGGAGAGCAGCTCACGTGCCCCCCCCATTTCCACAGCAGCAGATCATCCTGTACATAAAACACTGTAAAAGGGAACACCCCACTTGAAGCCCCCCCACCCTTCCCTGTTGTTGCTTTTGCATCATCAGTGCTAGTATTTTAGGTTAGGCTCTTTGTGTGGGTGTGTGTGGGGGTGTGTGGGTGTGATTTTGCATGAGGTTGCACTGGCGTCTGGAGCGGGCTACTGAGCTGGTGGAGCCCGTCAGAAGCCTCAGAAATTACCCTCTTATCCAGAAGTGGCACAATAAAGCAGCAGATCATCCCTCAGCAGATCATCCTCGGTTCAAACACAAGAAGGGAACTGAGCTGATGCTGCACGCTGAGTTCATTCTGTTGTTTCTTTCATCTCGGCGCCGTGAAAACTCTTCCGTCCTTCCTAGTTTGTCTAATGCTGTCTTTATGGATTGACAGTAGATTTAATCTTTCACATTGGCCCCTTTTAACCAGCCAAAAGAGCTTTTCTAGCCAGGACGCTGCACTGCTGCCCCAGCGCTCTGAACAGGGGCATCTACACACACAACGATGAGGTCAATCTCAACACACACGTCACAGTAGATTCACTGATTGATCTCTGGGCTTTAGTTGAGGTGTGAACACCGACAGGCTGTGTGAGGAGGTCGTCGTGAGCAAGTAGCTTTGTTAGATTTATGTATTTATTAAAGGAGCGAGCGTCGGTGCTCAGGGAGCGGTGATGTCGTAGGCCGCAGCCCGAGAGGTCAAAGGTTAACACTGAGGGGCAAAGGGATCGTTCTTAGATGAGTCCTTCCGCTGGAGCCGTGCGGGAAGGCGGCATGTTTGTTTAATTTATTCCAATTCTGTGTGATTCTGTGCGACGAAGCCGTGGGTGAAGACTGTGGGTCTGGAGGTGGAGTTCAGTGAAGCATGTTCGTGGATAAAGTCTGTCCCCGTGTGGATTTGTGTCCTTCAGAGACGTGTTTGTTTTCAGGTCGCTTACTTTGACACTTTGGCCTTCGTGGAGTTATAAATGCACACGCTTCCCAGATCATATCATCCACCGCAAGAAAAAGAACAAAAAAAAGAAAAGAGGCTCCTCTGTTGTTGCTGTTCTCGGTGTGCCACTTTGGTTCGCGCCATGTTTTCATGGTTGTTATGGTTTAATGTTGGTGGCGTAAATGTGACGTGATTGGTTTATCTCACACTCGCACCTGGATCAGAATCCAAAACACCACAAGTCACTAAAAGCACCAGGATGGAGGAGAGCGGCAAGAGCTGCGAGAATGCAGAGGCGAAGCGTCTGAAACTGTCTTCCCCTTCACTGTGTCTGCGCATCTGACCTCAGAAGCTTTGTTTTGTTGCATTTGTTGGTTGGTTTTCAGTTTGTGCCTGTAGCCGTCCTGTATAGTGCCGTTCAGAGGATCCTTACAGCAGATCAGACCATCAATCAGCCTTTTCCTTGGAGTTTTGCTCTGTGACTTTGTTGGGATTTTATTGATTTCATAAATGTGTTGTTGGGGGAAGCCTTTTGCATATGTGCCAAACCTTTTCTTGCAGACGCCTGCAGGTGTTTATGAGTGTATCTGCAATAGGTCATTGCGTGACCCACAGTGGCGACCCAGAGAATGTCTGGCACAGCTGGTCAAACGTGGGTGGGAAACATTCCAAAGGTAGTGCTGAAGCGTCTGTATGTCCTGTCAGACCAAACTCAGGCTACATGAGACTCAGCCAGACAGGCGAGGGCGTCGGCGACGGCGGCAAAGCTCCCCTGATGTTACTTATCTATGTACTGTATATGTTCTATATGGTTACTATGCTTCTGCTACTTTTTTTTCTTCTGTTGATTTTACAAAAGAAATCATAGTTCTATGTCACAAAGTCACTGTCTTTTGTAAATAAATCAAATGTGAGATATATTAAAGAGATTTAAAATATGGCTTGTGGTTGTGTTTCACTAAAATGCACACTAAAATAACCTATTTTTAACTGAATTTCTGCTTATTTTCTATGAGGTTAGGACTTCTACTTTCAAATTTTTCTCCATGTAAAGTAACTTTTACAGCTTAATATAATAGAATAACAAGAATATAACTAAGAATAACAAGAATGTTGAGTTTAAGAATGGACAATATTACTTTTTTAAACACATCTGTACAACAAATCTAATATGCTGATGAGGCGTTCATATTTTTACTGCAGTAGTTTTAAGCAGCCACTTTTTTGATACATTAATGTGCTAATATGTTATCTGACATTAAAAATAAATACATTAAAACAGCACAAACCACGCAAGTATATTATTTCATTTGTTAAATTAGTGTACATGTGTAATAAATTGATATTAAAATTATTAAGTGTGGACTTATTTGCACTGATTTAACCAAAACCTAATCAGTTTCTCTTTTACAGGTCTTTTAAAGAGGTGTTCACCTCTTCCCCCGGGATAATAAGGCTCGATCACCCTCTTCCTCCCCAGGCAGAGGTCTCATTTCCTCCCCGATAATCCAGGAAAACTCGCGTCTGTCGCCCTCTAGCGGCGACAGCTGCTCCCTGCCGCGGCTGCAGGCTTGGCGCGTCTCCAGGCAGCAAACCGGATAAAACCGAGACGGCTCAGGTGTCAGACAAGTGAAATGGTTCAAAGATAGTGTTTAAATATGTAGGAAGAGTGGGAAATAGAAGAAAGGCTTTCATTTGAAGCACGATATTGACATAAGGAAGGGAAAAAAAGGCCCAAAATTGCATAAAACAATGCTAACGGTATGTTGAAAAATAGAGATAAAACATTCGGGATAAAGTTAACATTCGTGTCAACAACTAAAAGTCATCAGTCATCACCGTTTTTAATATATTTTTTAAACCAGTTTTTTCGTACTGACCGCAGGCAGGCGTGAAGCAGTAATGTGTCCGCTAGAGGCCCTGCAGCCACCAGGGGGCCCGTAAAACAGGTTCCTGTTCTTTCAGTCACCATTTTATTAACACGGCTCTGCGTGTTTGTTGTGCTCGTTAATTTTTCAACCTGTAGATGAAAGATGCTAATTATCCAGACAGGCGCAAGCTGCTACTGTTCAGGCTGAGCAGCCAATAAAGCGAATCACTGCGGCCCGTAAAAGAAAACACGTCCACACGGGACTGGTTCCGTTTGAGACGGTACAACAGCACTGCAGAATGTTTAATCCCTTACAACTGAGCGACCAATGGGTTATCATCGCGTTGTGTTTAATATGAGCATAAATATTGTAACTAGTGGTGCGGGTCCCCCTCCATGAGCGCCAGTTCTTCCGGGTTTCTCCAGAAGCTCATAGGGGACAAAGTTAAACGTGAAATTCAAATATTGTTGATGTTCATCAACAGCTACATTCATGTTTACGGTACATTTAAGTTATAATTAAATGCTCAACACCTGCAAAGAGGATTGAAGAAAGAAGAAGCCAACTCAAACACACTGGACCATTCATATTAAAACCAATGAATTCCTAAATAAAATTAAAAGACGAATAGACTGTATGAAAACAAACAAACAGATGAATCCTCTCCATTCAAATAAGGTGCTTTTATACCATTTTTTTTAAACCTCGGGCTGAATTTCAACCTGACTGACGTCACTTTTCATCGCCACATCATTGATAATTCTGAACTTTTGCTGGAGTGACTGTGGGCTCATTTTACACAGGTGCCGGGTTTGTCGGGCTCTAGGACCGCGTGTGCGGCAGCAGGAGGCGGCCGGCGGCCCCTGCAGTGAGAGCGGTGCATCTGGAAGAGAGCTGGCCGGCCGGGGAGGTGGAGGACGGGGAGAGAAGAGGAAGGAGGCTCCGGGAGCAAGCGAGACAAAAAAGGGTCAGACCTGGGACTCGGGAAAATCGGGTAACCATCAGACACTGATTCGCGCATTTCTATCCGCGTAACCCGCTCGGAAGGTCAACCTTTCGGAATGAAAAGACCGTGAAGGCTGAGAGCGGAAGGCGCTCGATGGAAATGGGGAAATAGCCATTTTGGTTTATTTATTTATTTATTTGGAGGCAGCGGGGGTTGCTTCTTTGCAGATGTGCTGATTGGTCATCGCGATGTGCACTTGAACTTTATCGAATTTACGGGGCAGAACCGGGAACGTGGCTCCAGGAAAGCCCGGCCTCACGCACACTGATAACGGGGGTTCTACTTGAGTGACCGTGGCCTTTAGAGAGCCACAGCCACCCCCCGGGTCAGACTGGAGACTTCCTCTACTGGAAAGACGTCTTCAACTTTGCAATTATGAATGCAGAACTAATTGATTGGTAGTTGAAGGCTCGGGCCTGGTAAATGTGCGTGAGGATGCGTGAAGAGTGATAGCCGGTGCGGTCCTGATATTTTTTATTTTTTCCACGGAAACGCGTTTATTCTGCAGGACCTTTCACTCGACACACTGCAGCTCACATGCCCGTTAAACGAGGTCCTCCTGCCTGTCATTGACGTTGACTTACACCCGTGAGGACGCGAAGCGAAGCGTGCACGACAGGACAAATGTAAGCTGTGGTTTTTGCGTGCGTTTCCACGAGTGTAGCTGCGTAACCGTGCGGCTCTGCGCATGGCCGCCTGCACATTCGCTCCAACCCAGACGCCGAATGTGAAAAGGGAATGGTTCTAACGTGGAAAGGGGAGTGAAACACAATCCCCGCCAGTTGATTTCGCAGCCTCCCGTCGGCGGACGCGCTTGCGCCGCACGGCCATTTACTGTAGAGCGACACATCCATGCGGTGCAGGAACGAGGGCCTCGGCACTATAGGCGAGCTATACTGTATCCTATAGAAGCCTTTGAGGTTCCTATGCGCGTCTTGCGCTCCAGAAATGGAAGCTGATGCTCTGCGTGACAGAAAATGATATTCAGCTGGAGGAAATGTGCACGGAACTGTGTGTTCGGTAGGGGGGCGAGAATGGAAAGCTTGATTTTTCTCGTCTCTTCTTACCTTCCAGGAGAGAAGAGGGACCATCTCTCGTTTCCATCTTTTCCCCTTTTGCTTTATTTCCACCTCAACATCATTGTCAGGGTTTTATTTTTTTATTTTTACCCCGGGAGACCTCACGAGGATGCCGTCCAACACCGTCGCCGGCACCACCGCGTTTAAAGGCTCGGACTACACCGACTCACCTGGGAGCAGAATGGTAAGGCAGATGTGGGAGGGACCAGCATCTGGAATCTCTATTTATGGGACTACTCTCGGCTTTACTGTCAATGGGGATGTCTCCCAAAGGTTTATGACCGCAGGGTTCGCCAAAGGTCGCTTTGGATGACCTGGACTGACCCCACGCTCCCACTGTAAAACGTGATTTAGGAGATTACTCATACTCATAGTCCTGGATGACTAGTCAGCATTATTGCTGTACTATTACACCAATGATGTCATCAAGTAATCCTGCTTGTACTTTCACACGGGCCAAAGCCGGTTAAATGATTTAAATGGAGCTAATTAACCATCGATGACTCTGACGCGTCGGCTCCATCTGTTTATTGACGACGCTGTGTGAATTCTGGCGGCGTGAGTTGCCCGTGCACTCATCATCTCACTGGGTCACCGCCGCCCGGCGGCAGCCCCGGTGGGGCGGGCCCAGCGAGGTATCACGTGGGAGTCCTAATGGTGACGTGGGCGTTGGCCGGTGGCGGCTGAGCCGGCACTGGAGCGGCTTTTTTAACGGGGGGAGATCTGTCCTCTTCCACCACGTATTACACAGTCCTGCCTGTCGTCCTGTTGCCAAGCAACAGAATTTCCCTCAAATAACTGGTTGCTCGGATGGAAAATAGTGGCGAGATATTGACAACATAGCCGGGTTCACCCCAGGCTACAGAATGCTTTATTTCATGTTCCCCCATTTTTTTGGGGGTGTCATTTTGTCTTTGAGAGAACATCGGGGGGGGGCTGTGGGTTCTAAACTACCTGTGCTGCTCGTGTTGAGCGCCGGAGCGCTCACGCGGCCGCCACGCAGACGGTTTCCTGCAGGCACCAGCGAAATGTGTCATCCATGCGAGGGGTTCCCAAATGAGCCAAGGCGCCAGAACGCGCCATTATCTATGCAAATTCTGCCTCTATGCAAGAAAAAAACAACCCCTGAAGCGCCAGGTTGTGTTTTAACAAACACAGTGAATCCAGAACGGGTTTTTTCACCGTTTGGGGCCAGTCGTCGCGTTCCTTTTGCAAACGGCGGCGGCTGATCGCGCAGCTCCATCAGTCTCGTTATGCAGACGAGGGTTTTTAGAAACGGGCCAACGGCCGCCTGCCTGTCCTGAAACAACACATAGCACCCCCCCCCCAGAAAGACCAGAAGCAGCTCATCTGCTGTGATGTGAGCCGGCGCTCTGACTCTCCTCCCTGAGCTGGTACTGCGGGAAGGTCGCGCTCGTCTCCGATTGCAGGAAGGAGCCATTGCAGATCCACCGCTTATCTCTCCCCGGCTGCCAATATGGCAGCGACAGTCGTGTGGTTTCATACTGTAATCGCCCCCCCCCCACGAGGCCCCAGATTAAAATGAAAGCACTTAACGGGGAGTCGGCGGAGGGTCTCTGCTTACTAGAACGCATTACAGTTTGAAGAGCTCATTTGTCTTGGAGGGAGTCACACATTCAATACTGAAGGAATTTAATAACCCCCCCCCCACCACCACCACCCGGCTGTCAGGAACGACCCTCGTTCGAATGCAGACGTGGTGCTGGTGGTCCCATTCAGGCAATATTGGAAATCAAAGCGTCGACATCCGGATGGTCTTTTCTCCCGTCAGCCCCAGGGGTGCCTGATGGAGGCGGGGGGGGGGGCAGTTTTATTAATCAAAATGAAATTACGGCAGGAGGAGGCCTGTCAGCATCTTTGTAACGCTGACGGGGGGGTTGTCTGCGGAAGGTGGGCTCAGAGGAGCTCCTGTCGTTCTTCCCTTGACCAGTTGTGACACCAGCGTTTGCTAATTCTGTTCACTCACTTCAGGAAGCTCCACTAAGATCTGTCGTCTGATTTCCTTTGGCAGGGTGAAAGCACAATAATGGACGTGGACCTGATGACCGAGGACAAGTCAGCCAGTGCCTCTTACAAAGGTAGCAAGCCTGGACGGAAGCGCAAACATTTCCCCGTGAGTGACGACCTTCCCTGCATCACCTGAACCTTCCGCAGCAGTCGTGGCCAGAGTAGCAACCTGGAAAATGGCGTTTAATCCTTTGAACACAGGGATAAATGTGCACGTTTCCTACATCCTGCAAGGCATGCACGTGTTCTCCCGCTGTATTGTTCTCCCCTGCCTCTCTATAAAATGCTTCTCTCTTATCAGCTTTTTCCGAATCCCAGGCACCAGCGAGTCGATGCTAACGGCCTCTTAAACTCTAACATTAGCTCATCTCCAGCCTGGCTGGGTGCTCTTGTCTGGGCGGACTGATTAAAAGTGAATCATTAATCCATTTCGCCGGATTCCTGAAGTGCAGAGTCTGGCAGAACGCAAACAGGACAGGACGCTCATGTTTTCCGACGCTCCCTCTTTAAAAGCGACGTTGATCGTAATTTTTCCTGCCTCTCGCTGGCCTCCCAGGAAATGTCCCCCTTATTTCCACCCCGATGGGCAGCCGTGGTCATCAGCGGAGTGAGTTTTGACTGATTTATTGTCAGCCTCATAAAATTCCCTTCTGCCCGATAGATTTCCCTTTGAACATAATTGACCCCCCCGAGCAAGCTGCTCCATGCAACTGTAGCAGGAAAGAGCAGGAAGAAACCCGGAGAGGGACCGAGCTGCAGAAGGAGAGACCACAGGGGAAGAGGGGCAGTTTAGGACGCCAAACTCATCCTTAACAGGAGCCTCTGGCATGCTGTTAGTCAGGCGTGGGGAGATCTTGGAGCATATTTGTCTTTGAATTCAGATGAATATCGAAAGGCCTGGGGAAACCACCCCCTTCCCTCCCTCGCCACTGCAGCCGGTTTTCACCCGTCCGTCCCACGTGGGCTTTTGGAACAACAACAAACAACCCTTTTTTTCCACGTGACTCATCATATGAGCTGGTTTCAGCCTCCGGTGTCACACGGTCGTGTTGGAGCACGAGTTGGAGGCGACACATTAGCGTAAAAACAAAAGTGCTGTTCTAGCCTCTGGGAACGACTCCTGCGTGCTTCTCCCTGCTCGTTAGCAGTTTAAGACGTCTTTTGTAGTTAAAAGCTTTCATTTAATAATGACTCCTGGGCTGGTGTGTATTCCTCCCTGAGAAGCTAATGGTTAGCCGGAGCCTCTGCTTCAGAATCGTTGTTCATTAACGCTCCCGGTGAGATTCAAGCAGCCTGGAAAAAGGGTTCGAAAAGCTCGGCAGGTGCGGCGTGATTGACAGGGAGCGATGTGCCGGAGGCTGGCGTCGGCATGGGCTTGAAGCCGCTAAGCATTAATACCTGTCAGAGAGGGGAAAAAGCTTCTGTCAGAATAACAGTGAGTGTTTTCACAGCCGCGGAGGGACCGGCATCAGCCAGGTGTCACAGTCGAACAGGTATTTTTGATATTATTATCCAAACGCAAGTCGCTGCCTGCCGGCTTAGTTAGCTTTCGGCTGTCTTTGGATTTTTGAAATGCTCTGGATTACACTCGTCTGCACTCTCCCCTCGCTAATTATTATTCCGTGCCAGATTAAGACTCCAACCTTTCACACATAAAGTCCTGACAAGAACCCGGAGTTGCGTGACCTGCTCACCAATGCTAAGCCGAGTGTTTATGGACCCACCTGAGTGCAGCCCTTCACTTACATATTAACTGACCCCGGCGCCCCCGCCGCTCCCGTGGCTCCGGGCTGCAGCCTTCTCCGACAGCCTGGAAAAGGCTCATGGAATCCTCGCTCGGTTGCGTTTTTAACCACGGAACCTGCGCCAAATCCTGCCGTTCTTAAATCACGCATATATAATAACATATGGAATATAATCCCACTTATGCGCCACTAAACCAAACACCAAAGCCTGGAAATACAGAAAAACAATCACCAGCTCTTTGTCGCGACGGCACGTTGAGGCGATCAGCTTGAACGTTGGCCGCTGTCCGTCCGTCCGTCCGCGCTGCCCCTGATTCACCCGGCTGTGAACTTTGACCCCAGTCAGGGGCCTTTTGTAGGTCACTAGGGGAGCAATCACTTGCGTAACTCTTCCCGCAAGCGCCCTGTGTACTGTTTACGCAGGCTTTAGCACCAACCACACACACACACACACACACACACACACACACAGCGTCTGCTCTTTCCTGGGTTTTGAATTGAGTCAGATGGCTAACAACATCTGAGCTGTGGCCGCATTTGTTGTTGCCTCTAGCGCTGCACCTCACGTTGCCTGGAGAGCGACAGCTCGGGGACGGCGCCCGTCTTAAACGCCGCCCGCCGTACCTGCGTCTCTGGAGGGGCTGAGAGCATCAGCGTCCCATCCGTGTTGATCTCACAAGGCATGCTCTACTTTCCTGCTCACGGTGACCCAGTAATGGGATTTTCTGAACCACGCCGGTTATTTTTAGGAGCCGAAACGCCACCGCTTTTCTCTTTGAGGGATTAAAAGACTATTTTCCAGGTCTTCAGGCGAAAACAAAGCGCAGCAATCAAAGTTAACCCAAACTTCAGCTTCAGATAGGTCATTGCTGAATTTACGTCCCCGCCGGACAATGAAATAGCTCCACTGGGCGTTCCAAACTGGATGCGGTGAAAAAACCTTCTTTGTTGTCAAACAGCCAACATTCCGGACATATTTCCATGCTGCTGTAATGGTAAATGCACAGCTACAGAAGGCTCAGTATGTACCTCGTGAACTCCAACTGTAATCCCTTGCTCGCTAGCACATTAGTAGCCGCGCAGCAGATTTATTGGTGCAACTTTGAAGTTTACAACTGTGCTTTAACAGAGCTGAAAGGGAAATGAGCCCGCGTTTGAGTTTGGAGCGCCGCCGGGCACGAGGGGGCTTATCTGCGACGTGATGAATCGCAGCTTTCATGCGATTATACTTTGAAATTGAGCCGTGAGGACTTGTGTTTCTAATGCTCTTTAACCTGCTCACCGATAACAGCAATAATGAGCTCTACATGGAGCGCTTTGGCTTTCCTTGCAGGGCGAGAGCTGCGGCCCGTTTAAAGATGCCGTCGGCGGGGGCCACAGCTACCCCGGTATGGGCAGACTGTCCCAGGTCTACAACGGCGACGCGGACGGCCACAGAGAGAGGATGTCCGACGCGTGCTTCCCCAAACAGGAGAGGAGAGACGCGGAGAACGGGATCCCCAGAGACTCGTCCTTCTGCCGGGCGGAGGACAGCCCCCAGGGTCAGAGCTGGAGCCCCGTCCAGGAGAACGGATTACAGCCCAGTCCGGACGAGCAGGACCCGGAGAAAGACAAGGACGACAGCCTGACGCTGTCTCGCAAGAAACGAGGGAGACGGAAACTGGAGCGCCCCACGAAATGTGAGCTGGAATGGTGCTTCAGTTCTTGTTTCTGCTTGATTTAAGATGCCGATATTAAGCGCGGACCCAAACAGACGCCAACCGTAGAGCGCGTCCAGTCGATTTGTGTCTGGCAGCAGCTACAATAGGTGTAGAAACGTAACAGAACCAGGTGGGAGAAGTGCTGACCGATGGCTTTTGCCTGACAATAATATCACTTAGCTGCGCGCCGCCTTTCAGCCTGGCCTCCGGCGCCCTCGGCCACGTGTCTCACACCTCTCCCGGGCTCAAAGGCACCGGCTACGACCTTGGTGATGGCAAATAAAACCCAGGCAGGAGTGTCTCTTGGCAACCAGCCTCAGTTGGGAGCCGACGGGCTTGTGTTGTGGCCTCCCCGTCAGATGCGCCGCCAGGTGGATGGCGCCGTGCCCGGAGACAAATAGAAGCAACAGTCGGGGATGCAGCGGCGCTCCGTTGCCTGTTTTATTAGCAAGCGGCCACAAATAAGCAGCGATTTCCATCAAAAGCAGCAGGTGACGCTTTGGCTGCCCCCCGGGAGCTCCAGTTTCCCTCAGGTGGTTTTCTGGTTGGATCTAGCAGTGTCAACACGCGGAGAGGGTTTGTGTTTGACCTTCTTTGAGCTTCCTGTGATTTGTTCAGCAGTTGTTTAGATTAAAGAGGAGCTCCCGCCGCCCAGATCTGTCCTCAACCGTTCCTCATTCCAGAAAATGCTTCTAGGAACTGTTGGGGCGAGTCGGCGCTCTGGAGGCAATGGAACTGACTTCGAGCAATATGAGAACTGGAACCAATTCAAACTGGCAAGGTGTCCTCTCCGCGGGCGACGCGAGCCAGCTCCCTCACAAACCCGCTGACCTTGGCAGCCGCTACCACTCCGCAGATCTGCTCTATGGTCAATTATCCCCGGTGAGAGCGAGCACTTCTGAGCAGAGCCGCGTGGACGGGGAGGCTGGCGGCTGAGCTGCACATGGAACCGACTTGAAGAGGGTGCTAAGAGAGGGGATTATTGTCTGGACGGGTCTGTAGGGCACTTCACGGACGAGCTAGAGTCAGAAACGTGGCATCAGATGTCCTTGGCTCCTCGGACTTCGAGTGTTTGGGTTTGAGCCGGCAGATTCTTGTGTTGTTTACTCACACCGGGCCCTGGCGCTATTTTAGGCTACAGCTGCCACAGCCGTCACCGAGGGTCGTGTCACCGAGCCGCCGCTCTTGTAAAAACACTCGCTTTGTGCTGGGATCGAGCGTCGGTTCCGATGGTGACGAAGCTGATTTTGGCTTATCCGTCGCTGCTGCTGGGTGGTGAAGCCTGATTGCTGTTGGTGTTTCATTTGGGCGGCGTCCACGCTGCCTGGCTCACCCCTCGCCGCTCCGCCGAACACGGGAAACAGCGTTGTTTAAGAAAGAAAACAATTATTAACTCCACATCTTAAATTAGCTTCATTTTTGTTGGATAGTTTTAGCTTGTTTTCCTTCCCGAGTGGAAATCCATCAGATCAGGAATGGCCACCAGGACACGAGTGCAAACCACCGCATGTTTTACGCGCTCACGTGGGTTTTGGCGCCCACGTTAGGGGGGCCAACGCTACGACCGGGTTCGAGACTCAGAAATTTGGAAATGAACAGGAAGTCATAGGTTACAATGTACATAAGTAAAAAATCTTAATGGACTAAAACATGCAAAGTGGAATTTTTGTGGGAGACTTACGGTTGGGAAAGCTCCGGTCCCGTTTTGTCCCCGATCGTCGAGGAGAGCTGTTGTAGCGAAAGATGGTGAATAACCACGCCGTAGCTACAGTCAAGCGGTCCGTCTCTGGAGTGGGAGGGGCCATGCTAATAGCAACCAGCTGTGTTTCTCATGCGGGAGGGGGCGGGGTATAATGAGACGAGCGTGACTTTCGCCAAAGTAAACCTGACTCCTCACCGCAGTCGTCATAACCAGAGCAGTCGCCACACAACCGCCGAGTGGAATCAAACCTCACGTGGCGGCTGAGTTCCAGCCATCACAGACAAGTTTCCACTCCGCTCAGGCTCGAGGAGTTTCCCCCGAGCCCACGTCTCCCCGCAGGTTTACGAATTTCACATCCACTCAGTTGCTGTCGCCGGTAATTGTAGAAGGGGAGGCGAGGTTAAACCCAAGCATAAGCGATGGCTGCACTGTCTGATAACTGATCAACTCTTGTGTTGCCTTCTCAGATGTGGAGCACAAAGAGGAAGACGGAGTTGATTCAGTCAAGACTGAGGTAAGGGTTCTGGCCCACTTCCTGGGACTGTGGCACTGCTTTTGGCTAATTTCCTTTGAGTGATGAGAACAAATTGCCATTTTTGAGGCGTAAATGCTAACTATTAAATAGATTTTCTACTTGGTCCTCTTGCAAGCGCAAATCCGGCAAAGTTGCTTCCTAATTTTGCAAATAGTCACTGCTAACAGGCTGTGTACATAACTCGAGGATGTTTGCATGACTGTAAGTGGAAGGAATTTTGAGAAATGATGATGAAAGAGTTTATAGGCAAATATAAACCTTAAGTCAACATTCACTTTCAGATTTGCGTAACATAAAGTCTGTAACAGCAGCCAGCAACTGGCCTGACTTTGTCCAGTCATAAACCAACGTGGAAACCTCCATAAAGGAACAATTTCAGAGCTTATTTACTTTTTGGCAGCAGATTTGACACAAGAATTGAAACCTCTCGCTATATTTGTGTGTTTAATATGAAGCGGAAGCCTGTTAGTTAAGCTTAAATTAAAGCCTTGAAACGGTTGGACTGGCCCAACTAGCCCGCGTCTCTCCAATGCTAACAAACTCTCTCTGAGCCTATCTCACAGGGGAAGTGTAAAACATCCATTAGTCATTGGAAGACACATCACATTGCTTTGGACAACGCCAGGCTAGTCGTTAGCTAAAGTAAGTGGTGTAATGTTTCCTTCTGAGGGCTAATGGCTACAACATGCTTAACACAAAACTAATACCAACATTAACTAACATAGCTACGATTTAAATCATTCGGAAGAGTTTGGAAGAGTTTAGCTTTTTTAGCCATACGTTACCTGCCATAATCTGGGTTTCCATCTATACTTCCTCCCGCCACCAGAGGGCCATCAAGAATTACGTTTCCTTTTTGGGAGCTCTCACATTGCTCATTGTCAGGATTAGATTAAACTAACTTCCAACTCTCGTATGTTAATGTCACTGTCAATTGCTCCACTGTGGCGTATCGCCGTACCTGAGGTTAGCCGCCTGTGACACAATTCAATGCTTGTCTGAGTGAAAAGCTCCACCTCCTTGAACCGCTAGCTAACGCACGCGAACCCTAACGTATGGGTAATTTTATGGGAACGGGTGTCATGCGGTGGACTCTACTTTGTTGCAGATCGTGGTGTTGACAGTGTATCGTCTTCTTTTTAAAGATCAGATCCACTGCGTGTTCCTACTTTACCCTGATGAAAGAAATGGTACCTAATGGTGTATAGATCTGAAATATCAAATACACTTGGAAACGCTGTCGCTGAGGCTGTGACATCCCCCAGCAACCTGACCATTCCGAGCCTGCTAGCACCACGCACCACACAAATATCCGATCTCCATCTCCTTCTCGATCACAGAGGTGGTAAAACTTCTTGGCCACCTATAGGCGGTCTCCGGTACTGCAGACTGTCGATTGGTCGGTTCTATAACTGTGAACGACACGCTCTCTATGTGTAAGAGCATGGGTATCGCTGATTACAGAGCTCTAAATGATGGAATATGCATTATTTGCGAACGTTGCATGTTAACGTGCTAAACCTGCATCCGAACACAGAACGGCACATTGGAAACCTCGATCCCCTCCATCGTCTGACCGTGTAAGTCCGCTCACAGCTGTTGCAACATGAGCAGCGATGCCGAGGGGATGCTTTCTCAACCCCCCCCAAAAAAATTTGGTGTAGAGGTGAGATGAGTAGGTGCTGCAGTCTGCAGTGGAAAAGGCTCGAGTGCAGAATCTGGGTAACAGACTGGAGACACGGTAGCTAACTTTTTTGTATCCAACACCTTAAACAGGGAGATCGAGGCAGGCTGCGAGGGGGAGTTGGTTGGGAGATCAGCCTTCGTCAGAGGCCCATGCCCAGAATAACCTTCCAGGCTGGTGACCCTTATTACATTAGCAAGCGGACCAGGGAGGAGTGGCTGGCCAAGTGGAAGCTGGAGGTGAGTACCCCAACTCTGTCCCAGCCACCGTAGATTACAGGGCCAGTGTCAGGGCGTGTGGTGTTTCAAACACGGCCAAGTGTATTTGATGGGTCATTTGATATCTCATGAAGGTACCATTTATTTCAGCGGTCAGATCCACAGCTCTCTGAGCTCCAGCTTGTCTGGGAGTTGCTCCCGAGTTGCCTCTCTCTATTCATTGTTTTAGTATTTTTAGTATCGTATGCTATCTAACAGTTGCAACATTGCAGATGTTTCCCTTCTGGCAAGCCCTGGGCTGCCTTTGAACCACATGAACTTTCACCAGAAAGCTTAGGAACACCTAATAGGTTCCCGGTGGAACTCCTGCAGTGCATTTTCAGAGGTTCGGGAACTGAAGAGCGGGGGCTGCAGCTTCTGGCTCCACTGTTTAGGTTGTGTTCTGATTGTTCCACGACGTGCAGAAGAAAGGCACCTTAAATGGTTTTAATCTACAGTCGGTCAACAAGAGCTCATAAATCCGTCCCAGAACTGCGGCCCTGCAACCAGAGCGTCAAAGCTAAAGGGCTAGCTGCAGATTTTCCCGGATGAGAGCTTTTCCTTCTTTGCATGTTGCAACACCGACTTGGCACCAGCGCGCTTTCCCGAGGAGCAACAGAACATGCCGGTGCTTATTTTTCGGCTTGTGCCGCTGACCCAGAGCCCCCACAGCCGCGTGCGTGCCGCTGCAGCCCGGAGGACTTGTTGCCTGGAAGGGCTGCAGCGCACTTTCTCCCGGATCTCTCTCTCTCTTTTTTTCCACGTGCCTTCTGTTACAGTGCACTTCTTTGGCTTTCCCTCTCTCTGTTTCCCTCCTCATTCTTGTCCTGACCCCCCCCTCCCCGGCCACGGACGTGCACCCTGTACCATCAACATGAGAGTGAAGATGAGATTTTGCAGCAAATTTCCAGTCCAGCTTGCAAGACAGCCTCTTGGCTCCCTGCCAACGTTTTGCAAGTCCTCTCCAGCCAACCAGAATTCCTGTCGGCAATCACCTGACCCTGAATTCCCAGACAAAGAAATGTTCATGCTTTCTTTTTTTTAAGCGATCTCGCTCTACGCTGAGAGTGGGGGGTGGAAAAAAACTCGAGCCCCACGCTGGATTATGAGGGTTGCTGCTGGTGCGTATGGGTACGTGCGCTGCATTGTTTGTTTGATAACACGGGCGTGCATGTTTGATTAGCCTGCTTACGGCGAGGGGAAATATGCTGACTTGAGGTATTTCTCCGAGTTGTCCCGAACCATCTGCTCCGCTCAGCTTAAAGGGAACCCGTCTCTTTAACAGAGGAAGAGTGCAGCAGGCTTTAGCCATGTTTGGAGGGGGGGGGGGAAGTTGCTGGTGTGTTAAAAAAAAGAAAAAAGAGCCTTTTCCCGCGGAGTGGTAAATGTGCACAAAGTATTTCCTGTTTCATAGAAGCGCCTTGAAATGTCAAGAGTAGCAGGAGTGTAGATTTAGGTGATATATATTTAGCTTTAGCATGGCGCCGTGTCGTGAGATTAGGGTGAAGTTGGCGTGGGGGGCCCTCTGCTCACTTTCCTTCCATGCCAAAAGTGCCTGTGCTCTTTGTCATTTTAGACAGATTTAAGAAGTTTTAAAGGTCATTTGAACACACCGTGCAGGCTCCTCATCCACTTGTGGATTCCGAGAGGAACTCTGTTTATGTATTCATGACTGACTCGGTAATATTGCTAATTATCTCTTGAAAGGAGGCGGCACAATGAGAACCAGATGGCTAATTTTAGCCTGACACCTACCCCCAGTGCCTCTCATGAAAACACAGCATTTGCAGGAATCTGTGGCGATTTGCTGGGCGACACAACCTGCAACCGGTTGCTCTTAACGTGCAGAATCTGCCGCTTCCAGAGGTGAGATGTCTGCCGTTCTTGGCGCGTCCCCGCTGTGAATGGAGGCTGTTTGGCATTGTTTGCTAGCGGCCGTACTTCCGCAGATATCTGGCTCTGCTGCCACTCAAACAGCTCCTACCACCCTCTCTGCTGTCGCGCCGTTGCACGTCTCACATGAGATGCGGCTGCATGCAAAGGTCATCTTCACATCTTCAAAGCCTCACTCTTAGTCTGCGCAAGGAAGTAGCACTCAGCTGCAGTTTGTTTCTTCTGACTTTCCTCTCTCGCGCTTCTTTCTTTCGATCCGCTGCCTTTGTTCCGTGCGCTCACACCCTGTGCTCAAACCTGTCTCTCCTCTGCAACTGCACTTTTGACATTTGGAGGCTCAGAGGTTTCCCTCGTAAAGTTAACAAACCTCGTAATACGCAGTTGTTGTCTTGGCGCTGCGCAGCAAACCTGACCTTTTTTTTTGCTAACAAGTACGGCTGAGATCAGATGCTAAAGTATCAACTGTGCATGCTCCAGAGTCCAATAGACTTTCTCTTTTTTTCTGCCTCCCCGTGCACTCTGTCACCCCTGCAGCCCTCAGGGTGTCACGCCGAACAGACTTAGGAGTCCGATTATCCCTCTTTGTGGACCCAACATGTCTCCAGACCCTGCCTGCAGAGCCTCTGTTTTCACTGCAACACAACGGCGTCCACTGTTAATCTAGTCTGTTAGTGTAATGAAAGGTTCGCTCCTACTGGAGCTCTTTCACTGCCAGCTTTGTTTACTGTAAAACGACTGTCACTTTCGGGCGCGAGTGCAGATCGCACTGATGGTATTTCTGAGCCGGCGGTGATGGACAGCCGTGTGGACGTGATAAAGACGGCATTGTGTCTCTGCTGCCTCCGCTTTTTTCTGCCTTCCCCTTCAGACTCGGAGGGTCTGCCTTCACCGCTGCACACACTGTGAGGCCCCCAGAGGGGAGGTGGTGGTGGGGGGGGTTGTAGTGGCAGTGGGGGCATTTACAACTGGGAAGAAGTCCAGAGACAAATATCTGGTTCGTATAGCCACCGCTCTGTCTCTCCTCCCCCACTGGCAGTTTCACCCTCTCGTGGGGTCGGCATAAACGCCCCCGAACACGCCGGTTTAGCCACAGGCCCTGTTGCTAGCTAGCATAGCTGCTATCGCTGTTTGAGTGATTCCAAACTTCACTGACTGACACATTGTTGCGCCTAAGCATGCGGAACCTCACATCTGGGCCAGTGGGACTCCGGCATGTTTCTCATAGAACCGAGAGGTCCGACACATGTGGCCAAGGGCTTTGAACTATCCACCCGGCACCACAGTAGATATTTATAAACTGCAGCAGAGCCCCTTGATTGAAGAGCACATGTTTCTACTCTTCTGTGCTGAAGCCCCTCCCCATGACGTCTAGGCTCCACCTCCCCTTAAAGGCTCTATTGTTTACTAGTCACGCTGGGGTTGTGCGCACTCCCTCTCTCTTCTACCAGCCCCCCCACGCCCCCCCTCTTTCTACACACTCAGCCCGCCGCCGGACATTTACAGTTTGCGTGTGTGTGTATTGTGTGTGTGTGAGAGCAGAAAACCTGGGAAAGTAAGCACAGCTGTGCAGCAGTGTTCTGCCGGGGCGCCTATAGCATCGCTCACACATGTTTGCACATGGGAGCGCATCTATATGTGCGAGTTGTGAAGGAGAAAAAGGGGAAGAGGAGCAAGGCAGCGTGGACTCGCGTGTGTTGCCGCGAAGGAGGCGGACATCAAAATGTGCGCAGCTGTTGTGGATTTGCGGCGGAAGGCTTAAGCCTCACCGGGTCTCGTCCGACGGTATCTGATGGACGCGGAGGTTCAGTGTCAGGTACCACGAACCCGGTGAACCCTGCAGCCCCGGACCCCGAGGGGTAACTGCACACAGTTGATCCATTGGGCCCAGGGGTCGGGGATAAAGGCGTGGTCACTGCAGGGGTCGCGTCAACTGCGGTTTTACTGATCAGCGGTCAACAGCTGCGCTGGTCCCAACAGGTGCACAAGTTAATATTTTATGTTTAAGCTTTTCTTTGGCGTGGCTGCGTTATTGCAGATGTTTTCGGGTTTTGCTGTCCTACATCGGCAGAGTCACGAAATAACAATAACAATCGCAGTAATTCACACACCACCATCATATTTCTCTGCCCGGAACTCTTGAGCCTCGGCCTCGGGATCATAAAGCATGAGCCCTCTTCTGACGCCCGGGCAGCTGCTCGATGGGGGTATTAAACCCAATCTAAACAATCTGGTGGGAGTCGGTTAGAACGGTGCGAGACGCGCCTCTGTAATCCCTGATGCTGCTTTAATGTTGCAAATATCCCATCCCCAATCCTCCTCTTCCTCCACAGATTTGGGTCCCTTTTCCCATGTCTTCAGAGAGCCCATAAGGCCCGGCTCTACACGCTCTGGGTCAGCGTGGAATGAGGCACAGGCGCCTCGTGACCTTTCCCACAAGCTTCATTTAATAACTTTCTGGAGCTGATATGCAAATACCCTGACCAGAGTAAACTTGGAATAACTCCACAAAGGGTTTGTGGAGCATCCTGATACCATGAGGGAGAACAAAGGAGATTTATTGAGAGACGGGCACTAATCTTTCTTAGAACTCTAGAGCATAACTTTTTGTGGGGAATTTTAGGGGTTTTTGAATTTGCTTTTACTTATTTCCCATCAGCTTCATTTATATTTTCATTTTCCACAGTTCTTGTTCGCCCATATGTTCAAATCCCGTTTATTTATAGCCTGACCAGAGGGTTTTTGTTGTTGTTGTTCGTGGTTGGAAAAGGAGTCTGAAAAGAGCGACTCTTGTTTTTCAGGCAGAGAACAAGGCCAGACAGATGTCAGCCATGAGCGCGATGAAGGATCACAAGGAGAGCGAAACGGAGAGCCGGGAAGAAGAGGTCTCGATAATCAAACACCCGCCGCCTTCAAAGCTGCAGCAGCAGCCGCCTCAGCCTCACTCTCAGCCACCGCCTCAGCCTCAGCATCAACAGCAATCGTTGCCGCAGCAACAGCAGCATCAGCAGCCGCCCCAGCAGCAGCAGCAGCAGCAGCCTACTGACCCAGCGTCCCCCACGGTGGCCACCACCCCCGAACCCGTCGCCATCGGAGGAGCCGAAAAGACCTCCCCCAATCCTGCAGACACTGAGCCTGAGTATGATGTAAGATTTACCAACTGAGTTCAAGTCATTGAATTTGAAGTGATAGCAGAGCAGCATAAATTAGGAATCTTGACTTGAGGTGACGGGCCCACGTGGTCCAATGTGAGTGTCGCGGCAGCTGCATTTAAACCTGCATCAGTGCAGATTTGCATCATTTGCGGCTACGATTTCAGAGGGTTTCCTGGGGAGATTCCAATGAAACGTGCAGCATTATTCTTCCTCCCTCTCTGGTGAAGCCGTCGTGCCAAAGCCACGCGAGGTTTCTTTCCTCGGCGTTACGGATCTGAGACGGGATGAGTTCAGAGGTGACGCCTGACTGGAGGATTTGTCTTTGCCTTTGGCTGCAGGACGGCCGTGGTTTTGGCATCGGCGAGCTGGTTTGGGGGAAGCTGCGCGGCTTCTCCTGGTGGCCAGGCCGCATCGTGTCCTGGTGGATGACGGGACGGAGCAGAGCTGCTGAGGGAACCAGATGGGTCATGTGGTTTGGAGATGGAAAATTCTCCGTGGTGAGTGCGCGGGGCCAACGTTAATATTGCCGTCAGGTGATTTATTTTTTCCCTTTTTTCAGGAGAAGCGAAGGTGAACGGCTCACTGTTTGCGGTGACAGCCGCCCACTGAATCACTGCAACGAGCCTTTCGCGCTTTATTTGCTCGGCTTTTTATTTCTTCAGCGTAACCACGAGCGTCTCTAATGTCCACACACATTTTGCCTCCATGTCTTAAATTTAAAATTGCCATTAAGTCCACATATTTGACATGATTCGCGGGCGTGTTTTTCAGGTCTGTGTCGAGAAACTTTTGCCTTTAAGTTCCTTCAGTAATGCCTTTCACCAACCAACTTACAACAAGCAGCCCATGTACAAGAAAGCCATCTATGAGGTGTTACAGGTGAGTGGAGTCAGCCTTGTGAACTGAGATGTTTATGCTAACAACTGCTTCTTTTTAGCTCGTCATCATTTATTTTATACCATGTAATATAAATGTGTAATATCTTGGTGTTTGCCTGAGTAGAATCTCCTACAAACTAGTTTCTAAAATGACCCATAAGACACATGATCAGCTCTTTCTCTTGAGTTCTGCCCAAACGTTTGTCATTATTTTACATCATTTACCAGTTTAAATATTCAGCTCATCAGATTTCCAACGACAGCTGCGGGTGTCTCCTGACGTGTGTGTATATTCTGAAGGTGGCGAGTCGCCGGGCAGGCAAAGCCTTCATGGCCTGTCCTGACAGTGATGAAACAGAAACCTCCAAGTCAGTGGAAATTCTCAACAAGCAGATGATTGACTGGGCAATGACGGGATTTCAGCCCACTGGCCCCAAGGCCTTAGAGCCACCAGAGGGTAAGATGATCAACGGGGTCCATGGCCACCCATCGGTTTATTCAGCGATGATCCATTCATGATGTGCTTTTAACCCCAGAGGAGCGTAACCCTTACACAGAAGTCTACCCTGAGATGTGGGTGGAGCCTGAAACCGCAGCTTACACCCCCCCGCCGGCCAAAAAGCCCCGCAAAAGCACAGCGGAGAAACCCAAGGTCAAGGACATCATTGACGAGAGGACACGAGGTAAAGTCGCTCATTTATCAGGCTGAAAAGGAGTCGTGGACCCTCTTTCCTGTCCCGCGGGGAGGACTCCGCATGGACATGTGGTCTGTCAGCGTGGGGGGGGGTTGAGGGCGTGATGGGTGGAGGCAGAAATGCTTCAGCTGTGGCCCAGACCAGAAAGTTTTGCCTCTAAGTTGCATCTCTTCCATCGCCTGTGCGTGTTTTCAGAGCGGCTCATTCACGACGTGAGGCAGAAGTGCCGCAACCTCGAGGGTAGGTGCTTCACACACGGCGGCCCTTTCAGGAGCGTTCACGCCTTCTTACACACACACTCTGCCTGCAGACATCTGCATCTCCTGCGGAAGCCTGAACGTCAGCCTGGAGCACCCGCTGTTCTCCGGAGGAATGTGCCAGAGCTGTAAGGTAGGCGGAAGAGCGAGGCGGCTCAAATCTACGGCTCCGACCCCTGCTGTGCTTCACCGCGTCTCCTTCTCTTGCAGAACTGCTTCCTGGAATGTGCGTACCAGTACGACGACGACGGCTACCAATCATACTGCACGATCTGCTGCGGAGGGCGGGAGGTGCTCATGTGCGGAAACAACAACTGCTGTCGGTGAGCTTCCCGCCGCGCAGCTTAGACGTGGACACTGACTATGGCGACGCTATCGTCTCCAGCGTGAAATGACCAGGGAGGGTAGATGTTTGCGTTCAGTGCCGTTCTAAATGCACATATAAGGAGTTTTAATAGCGGTTGGGCAGCAATTATCCCGTTGGGTGTCATTAAACTGGTCCGGGAAAAGGCTCCAGGGCTTTTTTTCTTCTCAGACTGTCAAAAATAGGATCATTTCTGAGGCCTCTCAGCATAATCCCCATCATAACTGAGCAGGCATGTTTTGATTTAACATTTATACTTGAACCTTCTTCTCAAATAAACACAAATTACAGCCCACTGGATCGAGCCCATCCATCTTCCGCTGACTGTGACCTGCTGTCAGCAGCCTTGTGCAATATATAACGCAGGAAAGTTGCCTCTCAGAAGAACAGCATACTGGAATAAATCTCTATAGGAGATGAATATATCTAAATCATCTGTTTGTATGCGGTCGCTGCCAGTGTGCATCTGGTTTTCCTCTAGCAGGATTATGCCTTCTTTGCACATATTGAATGTATTTGTTTTTGTAGTCAGGACACAATAGTATATGAAGCTAGCTGATAGCTGAAAAGAGCAAATTCTCCCTTTTTACAGCCTTCTGCTGCAGGTTTGGACAGATAAACGCCGCCGTCCATGATGTTGGCTGTTATTGGAGCATCGCTGTTTGTTGTCCTAGTTGCTCTGACCTCTGCAACCAGCCAGCGTGCTCCTTAATTAGCTTTTCCCAATTAAATTACCTGCGTAGCTCGATGGAGATGACAAAACCGTGTTCTCGTGTGCAGCCCGCTGCTGTGCTGAAAGATTCATTTTGGTATTTATGAGCGTTAACGGTTATTGGGTAACGTTGAAGGCGACTTGGACTCATGGTGAAACGTTTCCCTGCAGGTGTTTCTGCGTGGAATGCGTCGACCTCCTCGTCGGTCCAGGGGCGGCACATGCGGCCATCAAAGAGGACCCTTGGAACTGCTACATGTGCAGCCAGAAGGGCGTGTTCGGTCTGCTGGCCCGTCGCATCGACTGGCCCAGCCGCCTCCAGCACTTCTTTGCAAATAATCACGAACAGGATTTCGTGAGTAGCGATTAAAAGCGTCTCAGTTCATCTATTTGACTGTCTTCATTTCTTTTGGAGGTCTTCATGTTCGCCCCCTCCTCTCCTCTGAATGCATTTCAGGAGACACCAAAGGTTTACCCCCCCGTCATGGCAGAGAAGAGGAAGCCCATTCGCGTCCTGTCGCTGTTTGACGGCATAGCAACAGGTCAGCTGAGAGCTCCGTGAGCGACAGACGCGTCCAAACCCCGGCGGCTGTTTCAGGTGTCGTGTATCCCCGCAGGGCTGCTGGTGCTAAAAGAACTGGGCATCGAAGTGGATCGCTACGTAGCCTCGGAGGTGTGCGAAGACTCCATCACTCTGGGCATCGTCCGGCATCAGGGTCGCATCATGTACGTTGGCGACGTGAGGAGCGTCACGCGCAAACACGTGAGTCGGCTCTGTTGATCCGTCCGGCACGCACGACCGGGATGATCGTTGCAAATATGTAAGACTGCAGCAGGAGAACGCTGGTATTTAAAGCATCATGCTCTGCTGCCTGTAGGCAGTTGTTGCACATAGAGTGTTATCTTCATTGCTATTATCTCCACTCGGCCTCTTTATGTTTCTTACTCGTGATCTTATCTCCTCACAGATACAAGAGTGGGGTCCCTTTGACCTGGTTATTGGAGGAAGCCCGTGCAACGACCTCTCCATAGTCAATCCTGCAAGGAAAGGTCTCTATGGTGGGTTTTATTCCCCCTATTTCTTTTTTGTCCACTTTCAAAGCACATTCACCAGCTAATGCGTCACCAGTGTGCGCCCCTGACTGGCTCTCTCCGCCCCACAGAGGGCACCGGCCGGCTGTTCTTTGAGTTTTACAGGCTGTTGCACGAGGCGCGTCCCAAGGAGGGCGACGACCGGCCTTTCTTCTGGCTCTTTGAAAACGTGGTGGCCATGGGAGTCAGCGATAAGAGGGACATATCCCGCTTTTTAGAGGTCAGCCTCTCTCGCTGGGGTTATCTAACCCGGCAGCTGATAACTAGTCAGAACCACCTGCCACGAGTGGGGCAGTAATAAAGAGGCAAGGTGACAGGAAGGCAGGGTGGATGTTGAATGCCCCCTGGTGGCGTAAATACATTATTTTCCTTTATTTGGCAGCAGTTATAAGAGCCTTTTTATTAAATTGATCTCATTTTTAGAAATTGGATTAGCCTGATTCATTCTGTTTCTGCGCTGCAGTGCAACCCAGTGATGATCGATGCCAAGGAGGTGTCCGCCGCCCACCGTGCACGCTACTTCTGGGGTAACCTTCCTGGCATGAACAGGTTGGTGTGTGAATGGTGAGGACAATGACCAACAGTGGAAAACACATTTCTTTGGTTGTCACATTATTGTGTTGTTTGCATGCAACATTTGGGAACCAATGAGAACATGTTTTGTATGTAATAAACCCTTTGGGGATGTAATAAGACCTGTTTTCAGTTTAAAAACAAACGCTTTTCAGTCTGAACGCGTCACAGACATTCATTTATGTCGTTCCTTCTCCTCAGGCCTTTGAGCTCAACAAACACTGACAAACTGGACCTGCAGGAATGTTTAGAGCACGGCAGGACGGCTAAGGTAGTTGCATCAGTCGCGTTTTGTCTTTCCAAGCGGCCACTTTCGCTTACGTATCCATCTGCCGCCAGTTCGAGAAGGTGAGGACCATCACCACCAGGTCCAATTCCATCAAGCAGGGCAAGGACCAACACTTCCCCGTCTACATGAACGAGAAGGAGGACATCCTCTGGTGCACTGAGATCGAGAGGTAAACCGGCGCCACCTGTCGCGTGACCGTTTCAAGGCTCCGCCTCTAATACGAATGTTCCTCCGCCTCTTTTTCTGTTCCCTGTTCCACCCGCTCCACCCGGCAGGATCTTCGGCTTCCCGGTCCACTACACAGACGTGTCCAACATGAGCCGACTGGCGAGGCAGAGGCTGCTGGGCAGGTCGTGGAGCGTCCCGGTCATCCGCCACCTCTTTGCACCGCTCAAAGAATACTTTGCGTGCGTTTAAGCGACGACTTTAGGAGCTGCGCGTTCTGAATAGAAACAAGAGCCTTGATCCTCAAACGTTGACGTAGACTTCACATTATTTCTTGTATTTGAATTGTAATTCTTATTTAATTTTGTCCTTTTACCTTTTAGCAGTGTTATCGGGTGTTGATGATTTGTTTTGTGCAAGCTATACTTGAGGCCGCGCTTTCCTCTCGAGACACTGAGGCAGCAAAGCGAGGCGCCGCGTGAGACACGTCCATACAGAAGGGCTGCGACGTCCTCCCCTGAGTCGCGGCCGTGCTTCCAGCTGCTGAGCTTGGCTCAGACGTGGGGATCAGGACGGACTGCCCTCAGTGTCAGGAGCGCCGTGTCTCTAAGAATCCAAAACTCCAGATCACATATACCTCTTTGTTTACAGTTTCTATACACAACTGAAGGTAATAAAGGTACTACTGTAATATGGTTACAACACCATGGTGCTCCGAGGTGACGGGAAGCAGTCGTTGCTCGTGTGGCATTTACAACTCTAGAGCTGTGTAAGCTGTTGCTGGAAAAAAAAAAATAGATTTTTACACTTACTGGGAAAGCAACCTGTTTTCGTTCGACTGCAAACACGAGCGTGTCCTCTTTTATGCATTTTACAGCTTTTCTACAGTTTGTACTGGTGCTCTTTTAAATCTCCAAAGCCTTCGCTGCACTCGAGGCCGTCCGCCTGGAACGCACAGAGCGAGGCCAAGCCACGCGCGCAACGACGCCTCCCGTCATTCATTTTTAGTAAAGAAAAGTAAGAAAAAAAGTCTGTGAAACTTTGTTTTTCTAGTTTTATCCTCACCAATGACATTACTGTACAACTGTGGAGGAGGGGGGGGGGAGCTGGAGGCTCACCTGGACAGGTAAGCCTGCTTCTAATCTCGCCTCTTTACTGAAGAAAAAAAAAAACAACAGTCAGGAAACTCTCAACAACTATGGTGCGGCTTCACAATGTTCTTCTACCTTTTTATAGCGATTTTGTGCTGTTATGTCTACATTATAAAGCACTTTTATATGTATACTTTTCTTTTTCTCTTTTTTTTAAATTTTGTTTTTGTGAATTATTTTGGTTTGATGATGTGAACTGATCTACCCTCTAATACCTTTTGTATACAGTAGGGCTGTGCCAACAGAAGTGATAGAACGGATTTTGAAACCCGGGTTATTGGATCCGCGCTGTAGCGGGATTAATGTAATCCCAAACCCACTCGGCCATCATCCATATCGTGTCACCGCCCAGAATGGAAGAATGTCTATTTCTGTTGAGAATGTAGAGTAAGAAAAAGGAAAAAAAAAGCGAGTCTTTGGACTCTTAACATTTGGCGTGGTCGTCATGGTGACGGATTGGATTGCAGCCACAGGTTAAATTGTCTCCACCGTAAGGATTTAGGCGACGGTTTGTCAAAACGAAAAACTGACACGTGCTTAACAAAGACGTCAGCACTCAAAGACTAAAGAGGGTAATTAAACAGATGTTATCGCTTATCTATATCATATTTAAGAGTCTAAATTTGAAATTTAAATGTAATTATTTCTTAAGTGACCTTATTGCCATCATTGTTTTCCTTGCACAGCAGGGTCCGTAAGACCTCCCGTGCTTTGTGAGAGATGCTATTTCTCCCACTTCCTCTTCATTCTTAACATCCCTGTTGTGGTTTGTACATTTTGTACATAGTTTTCCAGTTGCTGTTTTCTATTGGTTCTGTTTTTGTTTGTTTTTTTTTGTTTTTTTTGGAGATGTACAAATGTAATTTGTTGCTAATATATATCACCATGACATTAGAGGAAAAAAAAAAAACGTAGGTTGAAAATACGAATCCAGCAACCGATTTGGTTCCGAACCTGCTTTTAGACGTAGGGAGACGTTATCGTACTGGTTAGTTTGTGTCAAGTGAGTCCAGATTTAGTGTCGTGGTCTTAAATAGAGACAGCTTTAAGGTGAATCTTCTCTGCGCAGCCCTACACGGTGGTGATTTTGTTCCCCCTTTTTGTTTCTGATCCCTTTTTCTTTTGTAAGACTTTCAAAAAGAGGGATTGTAGGTGTTTTCTGATGGTGCTAAAAATTTTATCTAATCAAGAAAAAGTATATTTGATTGGAAGAGAAATAAACATGTCTTGACAATGACTGTTTTTAAGTTCCTTGTAGTAACAGAACTATTATTTCACTCGTATAAATATATTAAAAAAGGCATTTTAACTTTGTACTTGAAAAAATAAGGATAACAGTTAATGAAAGGTTTCCTATATTGTTTTAGACTAGAGATTGCTGTAGTTGGTGCTTATCTGTGGGAAATTTGTGTGAGAAAAAAGGTAATAACTTTTACTGTAGCATAATATATGCTTAATACACATTGCTTTTTATTCCTACATTCCATGCGATGCTCTCCATGTTTTTAAAATGTTTTAAAATGATTGTATTTGTTTTTTTAAGAATCAGAAATACTTCATTTGTACTGTTCAAAGCAGGTGAATAATTCTACATTACTGCTGACACGCTGTGACTTTTTTCTGCCTATAATCTACACGCTTTTCCACAAGATCAGTTCATACAGCATATGTAGCAGCCACCCCCCCCCCCCCCCCCCCCCCCCCCCCCCCAACACACACACACACACCACCTTCAATACCTATGTTTAGTGCCCAGAGAGAAGATAAAGGCTCCGTATGTACTTGTGCTGGAGAACACTTGAATAAATGTATTGTTTTTGTGCAAAAAGCAAAAAAAAAACAACAAAAAAACAACACTACTCTCTCTGCTTTTTGTTATGTAACCTTTGACTCTATACTGAAGTTCCTGAAAAATTATTTATCTGAGTTAAAATAGGGATTTCACCAGGACTCCAGTTGCCCTTTGAAAGTACTGATTAGCCAACAGCCCATACAATCATTAATCATTAAATTATTATTCATTACTGAATGACTGAACTATAATTGCTGAGATCCAGTGTGTAAGACTTGGCAGCAACTGGTGACAAAAACATAGAAAGAACAGATTTCTAAAAGCTCTTTCATTTTAAAGAGTGTTGGAGAACTTACAGTGGCTTTAAAGGTACAGAAGAGATTTTTCCATGAATGCTTCCACCAGTGATTGCAAGGTTTTTACCTTTCAGAGCTATAGATGCAATGGTTACGCAAACATGGAGGGGAACTTGCCTCGATATTTCAATAAATATCTTAATTGTTTTCTAAACAGTTTAATAAAGTTACTTATTATATACCTTTTAAAGCATGTCATGTACCCCTTTCAACAATTGATTATTGAAAACTACAAACTTAAAATAGAAACTCAAATAAAAATATTTTTGTAATAGCTTTAATAAACACAAACGGTACTTTTGATATTTTATTGTGACTTTATAAAGATGAACATCTGTAGTTGTGTCTCAGCGAGAGCGGGTCGTGTGAGGTAAAAGAGATCCATTCATGCGAGCCTTGAAATCCATCACAACAGCGCTGAATTATGAATTATGCCGTCTCTGTCTCCCGATTCATTCAGGTCACCCCCCCATTTCGGATAATGGTACGGACCTCTGAAGATGGACACGCCCAAAGTAAAAAGCAATTGGTTGCTTAGGCGACCAAGCCTTCACTCTACGCAGCTGATTGGAACGTCCTCCTGTCTCGAGGCCGTGGATGCTGAGTGCTGCGTCACGTTAGCCACAAGATCAGGAGGATAAGCCGGAAACCGTCATAATTACCCACCAAATTAAAACACCTGCGTCAACATTTTCTTTAAAACATCACACTTAAGACATTGAGACATCTTTTGTTTTTTAAGTTCTACATGCAAAGTAGTCGTTGAAGCCTGGAGTACATATTATACAATTAAATCGAAAGAAATTCAATGGAATTGAGAGAAATAAAAATCGTTGTATTTTATTTGACTCCGCCTAAACCGGAGGTTGTACTTATCTTTCCTTATATACTTGACGTCGATGATGCTGCGATCTGATGGACCCAGACCGGTCAGGAAGGCATCCATCTGGTGTGTGTGTGTGTGTGTGTGTGTGCGTGTGTGTGTGTGTGTGTGTGTACGTACCCTCGGGTAGTGCCATCCGTGGATATTGTCGCGTTCCTTTCCTGTCAGAAAGCAAGCAGAGAGCCAAGCGGAGTAGCTGCAGCAGCTCATTAGAGGAGGTAGGTGTTCTCCACTTCCACCGACGCTCCTCCGTGTAGCATATAGCTGCCGTGTCTGCGTAGAAATACGCGTCGGAGCCCGAACACTTTGTTTCCGTGCGCCTTCGGTGTGCTTCGGGGGCGTCTGCCACCCTCCCAGAAGCTGAAATACACACCTTTTAGCCTGGCTTAGAGAGGCTTTAGGATCACATATTGTTTTCAATTTATTTATTTTTACTTTTGCATGGTGGAGGAGGGACGAGGGAGGGCAGAGACTTGGGAAGATGGTTTCTAGGTCGCCGAAGACTGTATCCGATCATGCCGGATGGAGACCGGTCTCTTTGTGTCAAGTGTCATCATTTCACTGCTGTGGCACAGGCATTTAATCCCCAAATATTTGTTTTATTTGCTACGTGCTTGATATTGCTTTTCAAGGACAAAACTATTAGATAATAAAGGCGAATATTAAAATAAATCTGACCTATATAGTTTAAAAGGGTATACTTTGAAATGTTAAAGCCAGTTATCGTCGCAAAGCGCAGGTCATAGTATCATTGCAAGGTCTGCATTTTGAGTATTTTATCCTTTATTTGAAAACAATGGCTGTAACTTAAAATCATCTGATTAACTTCTGTAGGCTTCTGATCCTTGGAAGGCCTCTAATATGATAATAAATCATATACTGTTGCTTCCGGGAACGGTGCTTTATCCCCTCACCGTATGCAAATATTAGTGCACCAATAAAAAAGGAATAATAATCAATAATAATCAATAATAATAATAATCGGGTCCAGCTATCAGCCACCAGATCTGAGTGTCTGGAGGAGTGAAGAAGACAGCATGCAGCGAAGTTGCCGCACCCTCACACGCACACATGCGCGCAGGACGCGCGCAGGATGGGCATAGTCACAATACATCGCAGCAGAGTGGTGTAGGAGGGAAGGGTGGAGGCTGATCCTGGACTTTCTTTGTTAATGATGACTAGATAATGAATTCTAAGAGGATGAAATTCTATTTTCACGCGATTTGAAATTTCTGATGCCAAAGATAAATTTGAGACAATATAAGGGTAATTGAAATGCTACCCTGGCAGGATTTAAACCCTGAATTTGAACTTCTCTTAGGTTGGCCTACTACTGGAATCACTCCATCACACACATAACTAATAGCAACTCCAGTTGTGCAATGTTGTTGGCAGAAAAATGAGGCACAGAAAACAAAACAAACAAAATTTCTTCCTAATCTGTTGTCAGAGAATAAATATGAAGCATTGAGACACATATAATAATAACTTTTGGCTGCTTATTTATGTGTTTTTGTACCTTAGTATGATGTTCATATAAATATTGACATGGGTTTCCCTCCGTGGGTGCTAGAATGTTGCTCCAGCACATTTCTACCATAAAACAGACCAGAATGTCAGTTTTAGAAGTTTCGTGGAAATTTCTAAATGTAGCTGCAACCACAAACATCTGGAGCGGAAATATTTGCAGGTGTGATCATGCGGACTTAATTCTTATGATGAAGACCACTTTAAAAAGTAGAGGCCATTTTTTAATATTCGGTCTTTAGCTCACTTTTATTAGATTTATGTTGCGCAACGTCACAGATTCTTGTGTGTTTTAAAGTGACAATTCCTGCCTAGCTTGGAGGGGAGTGAGCATATTTGCCTTCACAGTGCTGTAAAAATAATGGTTACTGTTCATCGGGTCGTCAGGTCACAGGCGGTGACTGACACGGTCTGCTCAGCCCCTCGGCTGATGTCAGTCACAGTCTGACAGCCTGGCAACAGCGCAGCACCGTACACTCTTGTCTCTGCCACATTTTTCATCTCTGCCATCTTCTCAAAATGAGGCAAACGAGGTCCTCCTCTTCCTCCTCGCAGAACTGGACGAAAAGGTAAAAGAGAGCTAAAAAACGATTGTTTTTCTTCTTCCCCACAGAGCTAAAGCCACCCCATCCAGCTCAGCCATGACGCGGATCCTGATAAAGGGAGGGAAGGTGGTCAACGACGACTGCACCCAGGATGCCGACGTCTACATCGAGAACGGCATCATCCAGCAGGTTGGCAAGGAGCTGATGATCCCGGGCGGAGCGAAAGTCATCGATGCCTCTGGAAAACTGGTCCTGCCGGGGGGCATCGACACCAGCGTCCACCTGGAGGAGAGCTTCATGAACGCGACCACAGCTGATGATTTCTACAGCGGCACCAAGGTAACGTCCTGGAGAAATGGAGAGAACTGTGTGATGCATGTTCGGCACCAGAGAAGCATTAAATGATTAAAAAGCTCAGGTTCTGCACTAGTTCAAGCCACACTCCCTTAAATATCCGCCTAACTTTGAGGATGTTATGATCTAAAATCTCTTTCTTCATTGTCTAATTTTAGTCCAGGTGTCTGTAACACGTCTTCACTTTCTCCAGCACCTTCATCTCCTCTGATACTCCGCCATCAAATGGGTTGTTTATTTTAGGCTCAAACACTCCCGCTGACTGAAATGTTGAAATTAGACACAGAATGGCAGCTGTGACCTGAACAATGCAAACTCTGTGTGGTTTCTCACCCTTACTGTAGTTTTTATGTACTTTGAATGCATTTAGTGAAGCCAGTCTCCAGTCTCATGACCTTATTTTGCACTGAGCCTGATAACTTGCCTCCCCAGGATCCTTCTTTTGGGTTCCCTGCACTACGTCTGGCTTTTTGAGGGCTTTCCAGGAACAAATGTCAAATTTCTCAGTCTGATTTTTTTGAACAGTAGCTGCTTCCAGATTGTTAATGTTGCAATTCCTAATCATAAACAAAAAAAAGGATCATTTAATAAAAGGAACAGCAGGTTTATGGCTGGTATGAGTTGGCAATTTGCTGCCAGTGCATCTGCCATAAATAAATGATAGCTCAAAACCGTCATGGCAGACGGGAAAACTCCTGCGGATCAGGAGCGCCGTGGTGACTCATCAGTCTGAGAGGATGGAGGCTGACTGTACTCGAGGTTGTAGTCTGTAAAAGCTTGTGTCAGACACTATTCTCTGCTCCTCTCTCGCCTCTCATTCCTCCCTCTGGTTCTAACCCCCCACCTGCTTCCCTGAGCAAAATGCAGATCAGTGTCTGTTTCCATGGATACCGGGGGGCTGCTGCAAAGACTGCTGCAAAGCCTTTTTTTTTTCCCCCCACTTGCACCATTGTGCTGCTAGACAATGGCTCCCCTCGTACAACCTCCTACCGCTGGATCTCCAGGGTCACTGACAGACGCTCAGCGAAGCGTGCACTTAAACACAAAAACACACTCTGTGCTCATTTGTTTTGGTCATTAATATTACAATACATTAATATTTGCTGATTGAAAGTGAATAAACCAGGCGCAGCAGTGACATTGTTGTGGTTACCTCACATTTGTCTTGATTCGCCATTAAATTGCAGTCAATAGTTGAGAATCTCTCTCTTAGGCTGCTCTAGCCGGAGGGACCACGATGGTGATCGGACACGTTCTGCCGGAGAAGAACGAGTCTCTGCTGGAGGCTTATGAGAAATACCGCCTCGCCGCGGACGCCAAAACCTGCTGCGACTACGCTCTACATGTAGGAGTCACTTGGTGGGGACCCAAGGTACGGTACTCTGACACTGCCCGCTTTGCCACAGGGTCACGTCTTCCATTCAGTGCTTTTCATTCGTACGACCACCAAGGGCTTGTGCACGTTTACGTCCTCCAGGTGCGCGCTGAGATGGAGAAGCTGGTGAGAGAGGAAGGAGTAAATTCCTTCCAGATGTTCATGGCCTATAAGGATATGTTCATGCTGAGGGACAGTGAGCTCTTCCAAGCCCTGCAGCACTGTAAGGACATCGGCGCTATAGCAAGAGTCCACGCCGAGAATGGAGAACTGGTGGCGGAGGTGAGCACAACCTCCACCTCTGTGTCTTTAAAGCACATCTCAGGAAATTTTTCCTTTGTTTTAACACTTATTTATAATCTTGCTGCTTGCAAGGGTGCAAAGGAAACATTGGAATTGGGCATCACCGGTCCAGAGGGGATTGAAATCAGCAGGCCTGAAGAGGTGTAGTAATCTGGATTATGGATAAAGCAACTCCATGGTTTAGTGTATGAAGCTAACCTTTCTGTTTCTTTACAGCTGGAGGCCGAGGCGACCCACAGGGCAATCACTATCGGCAACAGGGTAAACGTGTTGTGCGTGATATTCATGTATAAATGTAAGATTTGTTAACGTACTGAACAATACCTGTTTTTGTTCAGGCAAACTGCCCCGTCTACCTCGTGAATGTGTCCAGTATGGGAGCCGGAGACGTAGTGGCCACGGCCAAAATGCAGGGTATGCCGGCTCCGTCTTGTCCTTATTATGGGTTGAAGTCATTATTGCCCTAAATAGGGCAATATGGCCCTTAAAATGACAGATAATCATCAAGAAGTTATGGTCATGTCCTGCAACGGGGTTTGTACAATGTGGTCACAGGCAAGGTGGTCCATGCTGAAACAACCACGGCCCACTCTGTGCTGAACGGCATGCAGTACTACCACCAGGACTGGTGCTACGCCGCAGCCCACGTGACTGTTCCACCCCTGCGCCTGGACCCCAGTACTCCCAATTACCTAATGAGCTTGCTGGGAAAGTGAGGAAAGATTATGTAATCCAAAGAAATCCAGTAGTGTTTCTTCTGACTTGTGTGGACATAAATGCGAGCCTTTGTCTCCTTCTCTCGCAGCGATACTCTGAATGTGGTGTCATCCGACCACCGTCCGTTCACCATCAAACAGAAGGCCATGGGCAAGGATGACTTCACAAAGATCCCCCACGGGCTGCCTGGTATTCAGGACCGCATGAGTGTCATCTGGGAGAAAGGAGTGGTATGTGTAGTCCTTTTGTCTCCTGCTGGAAAATGTACTGAAGGGGAGAAAAAGCTGATATCAGAAACATCTGCTCCAGGTTGTGGAGGGTCACTTGATCCAGTCATATGTCGTCTCTGCCATCACGGTTTCAAGTGTTTTGATTTTGGGCGTTTGTAATCTACAGATCGGCGGTAAGATGGATGAGAATCGGTTTGTGGCGGTGACCAGCTCCAACGCAGCCAAGATCTACAACCTCTACCCCAGAAAAGGACGGATCATCCCAGGAGCAGATGCTGATATTGTGGTCTGGGACCCAGAGGGATCCAAGTATGAAACTCGATCCATCCATCCATCGACCGGCGTGCCTCACGCAGCTTTTATCTCCACTCTCTGAAGCTGATTAGGGTTCTCTCTAATCATCTTCTCTCCATCTCAAGGACCATCTCTGTTGATAACCAGGTCCAGGGAGGAGACATAAACCTGTACGAGGGTCTCCGCTGTCACGGCGTGCCCTTGGTCACCATTAGCCGCGGCCACTTAGTCTACGAGAGCGGCATGTTCACCTGCGCTGAGGGCTCTGGGAAGTTTTGCCCCATGAGAACCTTCCCTGATTACCTCTACAAGAAGATGGTGCAGAGGGCAAAGGTATCGGATAGATCCAGAACCTTGAGTTACACTAAAAGAGCAGTTGGTAAAAGTATACTCTAACCCTTAAATATTTAGTGCATTAAGTTCATGTTCTGTAGTAATAATATTATTTAACCTCTTCTAACAGTTACTCCCACTATTGTAGGAGTGGTCGTGCAGATCTGATCATGTTTTATGTATCAGGCAACTATTTCAGCTTTATTTTGTAATTGTGTCTTATTTTTCAGTCCCAGGCCGTGAAGCCGGTAGAACGGGAGCCGTACACGGGCGAGGTTGTAGCGGTGGCCAACTCAGGGAAGAGGGACTTGGGCAGTTTGGATCTGGACACTCCGAGCCGCCCGAGCACCCGGCACGGAGGCGTGAGGGATCTCCACGAGTCCAGCTTCAGCCTCTCTGGTATGACTAAAGCCTCAGAATGCGATAAAGGCAATAAAGAATGAATGAAAAAAGAGCACAGTTATTTACACATGGAGATAAGAAGATTATTACAGATAAAAGCAGTCACATAAAGATAATGTTAAATACAAAAGGTCGTAAATGTTGGAAGGAGGAATGATGTTTCTTAAAAGTGGTGCCTGCAGGTTGATCACCCTTTTTAAGTAATAACAAAGAAAGTCCGTGAGCAAAGACGGCTCACTCAAGTATTACCCAACGCCTGTGTCGGTGGTCACATGTTTCATCAGAACCCCGCCCCTTTGAGAGATGAGAATGAGACTACCTAAAGGAGATATTCACGTGATCACAGATTAATTCAAGAATGGAGTTTCACAACTTCTGCCTCCACCTCGTCAGACGATGTTTAACCGCCCACCTGTAACTCTAATTTACACCAGGATCAATACCTTTGTATTCTCTGATTAAACACTAACACTTCCTGTTTCCTGCTGCTCCCAGGTGCCCAGATTGATGATAAGGTCCCAAAGAGATCCTCAGCCAGGATCCTGGCTCCTCCCGGGGGAAGATCCAGTGGGATCTGGTAACCAACAAGCTTGAAATAATGAACCCCTGAGGAAAACATATGTCCAAGCTTAGAACGTGTGTGAGGTTAAAAAAATTCCTGTTTTTATATTATAATCAGTACTGTATGACCTTACTGTTATTGTTGAGCGGTCCAAGTAAATTTCAGTCGTTAACCAGATACAAAGTAGCAGATAAAAAGCAACGTTCCAGTAAATTTTGGCTGAAGGCTGGTGTTAGTGGAAACAGGTTTTTATGATATGATTGTTTTACCTCACTGTAAATTACAACTTTGCACTTCCATCATGTAATATGTAGATGCCTTTTTTGTACATGATTTAAGGTCACGGATATCACAATTGTCCTTTTACTGCCAGGAAGAAAGAAACGTCACAAGTCGCCACGGACAAAAACATAGCTGCAATTGACCACCTGTTGAGCAACAGCATAATGTTTGGATTTGAATTCTTTATTTATATTTTTTATCTTTTATAATCTATCTTGTGTTTCACTGTTACGTTGAATCGTTTGAATTCGTCTGTGTTACGTTGCTCCTCGTCATCATGTTAGCATTAGGGCTCATGTTTACAGCATTATAATAGATTTCTGTTCCACCCCTCTAAATGTGAATAAACCAATGCTGCGCCTACTCTTAGAAACACTGTAATAAGCGCTAAGTTATGCAGGATTGTCTGTGATTTTCTCTCCCATCTCACCCAAACTGCCTTTCTCTTTTGAACAGCGATGCCCACGAACATACCGCCCCTCTGTGGCGGTGCAGATAATATCACTGTAGGGCACTTTCGACTGCTCTGATGCACTCTAGTCTAACACAGCAGGGTTTAAAATGCTCCTCTGACTAACTTCCAATGGTGCACGCCCCTGTGATGCAGGCTGACTGATCCTCTTTAACGTTCAGAGGCTGGAAGCAGACATGCCGTCGGTCCTGGCACGTCTGACGGGACGCTCGCTGGCAACAAGGCACTGATAGCACGTCTGTCTTTAGTTACAATGTTTATCCTGGTGATTTTGTTGTGTTTCTGTCAATGCTGCAGAGGAATATGATGTTTAGTCATATTCAGGTCGTTCTTTTTGACTCTATCTGTAGGAGCTCCTAGTGAATCCTGTTGTGCCCCCACCAACACTTCCACACCGGTGCTGAAGAACATGTTATCACCTTCATTTCCTTTCATCTCATTTTGTCTTGCAGCTCTTCATCACATGATTTGAGTGCAAATAAACCACAATGGACTCTGTGAATCATGTTTTTCTTGCAGACCTGTGCTGGAAAGCACATCACCTTCTTTCTAACACTTTTATTACAGTTTATTACAGCTTTGTCTGAGGCTTTTTTCACATCGGTTTAATTATCGCTTTAACACCAAAGGTTAAGCTGTTGCTTTTCTTTTCAAAAACTGTCAGAGCTGATCTGTTTTTATATTGTTAATACTTAAGATCTTCATGGAACCAGAGTGACTCATTAAGTCCAGCATATCTTTGACCTTCTAAAAAGAAATAACAACCTAAAACACAAATAGCACCACCAGACACCAAGCAACAATAAAATTAATTTGAAAACTCAACCACAATTTCCATCAAAAACATCAGATGATAAAATTATAAACACCTGAGAGGAATTTTCCGTATGGCTGTCCCTTCTGGGCATAGTTAGTAGAATGAGACCAACCTAATGTAAAAGTTACTGGAAGGGAAGATGTTGGTGGATGCCACAGAAGGGCTCTATGAAAGGGAGAATAGACCCTTGTGTACACGATTTTACACTGGTGTCATACTCAAAAAGGATTTTTTTCTATAAATTTTAAGGTGTTTTTTAAAAGAATTAATCTTGCGCAATCCGCTTATTTGGTGGGGAAAGATCTGTCCATGCAGACCTAGTTACCAACACCTGATGTACCTAGAACATCATCATGCGTCCAATATCTAAAACTGATTTTTTTTTACACCAGCTTATTGACTCGAGGAGCTTTTTCCCTTAATCGAACAAAAAAGGGAAAAAAACAAACAGATCTTTTAGCGTGCTCTGGTCCCAGCCAGGCCTGTAATCCACAGACACATGACGAGAAAAGGCCGAAGTCCTATTTATAATGAGCCTTCAGCAGCATGGAGCCGCGCGCATGCGCAGACGTGCTGGGATTGTTGCAGCTCCAGACAGGGCGGCCCATTGCACCGCACCGCGCACGGCTCCGACAACGACGACAGCTCCGGGGACTGACACAAGGAATAAAGCCGGCGCGATAACACCGCGGACAGCCCTGAAAACAGTGAGTAAGCAGCCGCGGACACGCCGCAGTCTCGCCGGGGTGTTTTCAGCCCCGCGGAGGAGGGCTGTTTGCGGGAGGAACGCTCCATCCGCCGATGATAATTCCCGTGCGCTGGCAGCCCTGATGTATTCGAGGAGGCCTGTAGAGGGGGCCGCTAGCAGAGCAACGAGCGGCGTTGCGGTGGTTTTTTTAATCTGACCGAAATGCACCCAGGAAACGGGCCGTGTTTATTGTTCTCGGCCGGGAGCTGAACTGTCCGCCCTTCGCTCCGCTCCAGCTCGGGGCGGTCGCGACCGGATCCCCGGCCGAGGCCCCGGCGCATTTTTAGAGAATAGATCCTCTCTTCCAGCGCGCCGCTGTGGGCACAATAATCCACACTGTGAGATATTTCACCCGCCGCGAGGGTTAAAGTCTGCTAACGACCGAGGAGCCGGTGTGAATCCCGACGTGGCCTTTAAATCGGCACGGTGACCATCTAATTGTGGGCCCGCTAAAGCAAACGGGAGGAGGCGCGTCGGTGTTTTCAGGATCTCTGCGTGCGCTCACGCAGGTAATGGGTGTCACCTGTGACCTTTGGAACAATCTCCTCATCTTTATGCCTCTGTTGTGCTCGCTTGCGCTGCGGGAGGTGTTATGAGCCCCGTCCGACATGTCAGTGCTGCAGCGGCCGCCCCAAGTGAGCGGAGCAGATGTGGAGGGATGCTCGCACCCTATTTCCGTTTAATCCAGGCGGGATTATGCCCGCAACACATCTGCAGATTAGGGCTGTAACTAAATATGCATCTCGGTTGCTGTGTTTGCAGTCAAAGTCGGCGGAGTTTAGGGGTTAAATACAGCTGTGTGTGACCCACCCCCCCGAAAATCCCCCCCTAAAAAACACCCGCAGGACAATAAGGGAACCCATCCCAGAACCCATGATGTGGATGTAGACAGGAATTAAATGTGTTATTAAGAGATTATATTATATTTATGCCTGAAACTACTTACTGACATCAACAAGTAGCTGCAGAAAGGGATTTGTAGGAATGTTTGATTTTTTTCTTACATTTTTTCATATTTTATTAGAGGAACAGGATTGTTTTGTGTTGTTAAATAATCAAGGCACTTTTTTATCTGCATCTATCTGCCTGTTTATGCACAATTCCAAAGTCATTATCTTGAAACTATTCAATAATAGACTAATAATCTACAATCTCCAGGCATGATTGATCCCAGTGACTATCCTGTGTTATCTCCCTCAGGTCGGTGATGGCAGTGAATGTGTACGCCACGTCTGTGTCCGTTGACAACCTGAGCCGGCATGACATGCTGGCATGGGTCAACGATTCTTTGCATCTCACCTACACAAAGATCGAGCAGCTCTGTTCAGGTAGGCGCTAAATTCCCAGCTCAGCGAAGGAAAACTGGACCGAGGCCATGAAACATAAGTGTGACTTGTGTGATTTGGGGTTTTCCAGGAGCGGCGTACTGCCAGTTCATGGACATGCTGTTTCCAGGCTGCATCCTTCTGAAGAAGGTCAAATTTCAAGCAAAACTGGAGCACGAATATATACACAACTTCAAAGTTCTTCAGGCAGCTTTTAAAAGGATGAATGTTGACAAAGTCCGTTTTTCTCCTTTAAACCACACATCCAGTCATATTTTGAATATTATTTTGAAGGAAATAACCTTTCTGATTTTTTTTCCTGTTTCTAGATTATTCCCGTAGAAAAGCTTGTAAAAGGGAAGTTCCAAGACAACTTTGAATTCGTACAGTGGTTCAAGAAGTTCTTCGACGCCAACTATGATGGGAAGGAGTACGACCCTTTACTAGCCAGACAGGGGCAGGACGTGGCCCCTCCCCCCAACCCAGGTGATCACTTTATCCACAAACCAAAGAGATTCTCAGGTAAAGTGAAACGCTTCGCCTTCCCACTGCACGCCCTGTCTGAGCTTTGGATGGCTCCAAACCTCGCCCCGCAAGCAACGCGAGCAGCACGATTCCCAGGATGACTGCTGTCTCCTCACATCCATGTCACTGCCCAGCATTCACCCGGCAACCTGTAGGTACCACCCATTCGCTGCTGGGTTCGGAGGAAGACTGCGGCATCAGTGAATCCCCTGAAGCTGTAATATGGGATTAAGGGTTTGATAGCGGAACTCCAGAAATGTCAAAATTGAGCTTTTCCCCTCAGTGTTTACGCTGCTGCTGCCCCGCCTCTCTGAACGCCGGAGTGATCCCATCGGAGAGCGTCATTCTACTAACATTTGTCAGCCTGGCTGCGCCTCTGTGAACGCTTTGTGCTCCAGAACCCTGGCGAGCAAATGAGTTACACTTGTGTCATAAGCCTGATTTAACCACTGACAAACGGCGTGCGTGCAAATCACAGAATGGCGGCATTTATGAACCAGCGACGGTCGGTGCGTGTTGGCATGTTGTCACCTCTGCGAAGCACTCAGTGGTTTGGGAGGAGATGGGGGTTCTTGTTTGACATCTTGATTTTAGAAAAGTGTGATATCTTCACTTTTATGTTAGAATATAATTCTATTTAACTCCAAAATTCATGTCAACAACGTTCCTCTGTCAGCTGTTTGCATCAGCGCTCTGTAATGTGCTTATAAGCTTGGGCTGGGTGACATGGCCGGGTGATGAGGATGAGAGCAGACATGAGAACAAGTAGAATACATGTAATTTCAGGAGATTACAAATTCCTTTTCTGTGATGCTTCTTTTAAAACCAGATTATATCAATCCAGATGATATAAATGGATGCATTGCCCAGCCTCGCTGTAACCATCGCCAGCGCTACAGAGCCGTCACATCTGCAGTCGATCGCCTGGACGTCATTTACTGATCATTTCTCCAATGTGTTCCAGGACCACAGAGGACATCTCCAACAGTTCCCAAAAACATGCCAACACCGCAGCGTGTCCAACACAACACCCCAGCCCTGAGGAAGAATCCATCTTTGTCTAGAAACGGGGGCAGCGACGCTGAGATCATGGAGCTGAATCAACAGGTAGAGTTGTATTTACTGCTTCTAGATTCACACCAGCTGGACTTCTATCCTCAGCAGAATTTTAAAAAGGGGGGTTTGTGTTTCTTTTTTCAAGTTGATGGAGTTGAAATTGACTGTGGACGGACTGGAGAAGGAGAGAGATTTCTACTTTGGCAAACTACGGGACATTGAGCTGATCTGCCAGGAACCAGAGAGTGAAAACCACCCCATCCTCAGCAAGATAATGGACATTCTCTATGCAACAGAGGTAGCCTTGCATGCACCCAGCCATCAACACTAACTCCTCAGAGTTCTGTCTGTTTTAAAAGCCTAATTCCATCATTTCCCTTTTGTTGCCTGACTTGCAGGAAGGTTTTGCACCTCCAGAGGAGGATGACCTCGAAGAACAAGCTCACCTGGGCCAGGACGAATACTGATCCCCTCGCTTCCCACCCCCCTGAAAACTCCATCTTCCTTTTCCTTTTTATTTTTGACCTAATTTGTTTTCTACTCTGCACGCTCTATAAATACTCACCGTTCTCCCCCACTCACCCTCCGCCCGCCTCTTGTTTTTTCTTTCTGCTACGTATATCTGTTTCTAAAGCCGCCCTCCTCCCACCCTCTGGCCGTCGACACACTACTCACAGTTACTCTGCAGCGTCCTTCACTGCTCCTCTCCTCCACAGCAGCAACGTTGAACATATCCCAGTTAGTACAGCATGAACAACGCAGAATCAAGTCTGGCATGGAGGTTTGTTATGGCAAAACAATGAATTTTAAGTCTGTAAATATTACCAACATTATTTCTCAGAGAGCAACTTCTTTGCTCGATACGGAGTTATTTATTTGCCTTTGGTGCGCTGTGATACTTTTGATAGAGCACAGAACAACTCTGCTCACATGTGCCATCAGGACACTCCCAGAGCTACTAAAACTGCATCAAGAGTGACTTTTAAGTAACAACGTCTTATTTATTTAATATTAATTTAATATTTCTTTTAGGTTACCTTTCTGTAGCATACTTGGTGCAAAACCTACTGTACATGAATGGAAAGCTGAGGCTGCGTGAGTTATTTCAGGCTTTAGTTTGTGTTATAGTGGGTTTATGGCATGTGGAAACGCTTGAAGGAATCCTTTGATCTAGTCAGTGACTCTAAATATGATCACTACTCTGCGATTATTGGTTATTGATCAGCAACATATCGGAGCATGAGAATGTTATACATTGACTGTGAATGAGTGATATTTTGTATATGTATGTATTGTGTGTGGAGATTTTGTCTGATGTCGCACGATCCTGGTTTGTTGCAGTGAAGTTTTAGGAAGACATAAAGAAGCCTGTAAGTCTATGACGACATGGTTACTGTAGCAGTTCTAATGATTTATTCTTTAATCCAAAAGAGTCTGATACTTTAGAAATTGTCAGCAGATAGATTTCACCAGATTTTCCTCCCCAATTGTGCATTAATTTGATGTTATTGCAGAGTCCCCTGCGTGTATGAGCTATTGTTTGGGAGAAAGAACATAGTGACCAGTTGACTGATCAATAAAATCCACTTAAACTGAGGACATCTGTCCTATTCAAGCTATTTTTATTTTGCAAACTGGCTGTCATGTGCTCTGGAATTTACATTCATTGTCCATGTTAACATCTACAGAAAACTCATGTTTTGAATAAATAAACAGTTGTGACATAAAGCTTTGGTCATCCTTTCTCGAGTGAAAATATTAAAATCATTTAGTTGAATAATATATAATCTATTATTTATGATCCAAAGATTGGTTCAGTTGATAGAAGCACTCCTTTGAAGGTGACGTAACGCGAAGGGGGATTAGCTCAAATGGTAGAGCGCTCGCTTAGCATGCGAGAGGTAGCGGGATCGATGCCCGCATCCTCCACTTTTATTGACGCAGACCACAGTCTGTCATGTTGTGTAATTTATTCAAACTAATTTACATACATCGTATATTATTATCGCCTGTTAGGTGCTTCACAATTTTAACGCAGAAGCAAAGTAATTTGTCCTGTCCAGTGAATGTGAATTCGACCGGAAGTTATACGTCATCCGTTCAAAAGTAAGGGGGATTAGCTCAAATGGTAGAGCGCTCGCTTAGCATGCGAGAGGTAGCGGGATCGATGCCCGCATCCTCCACAAGTTTGTTTTCCTATTTTTCCCAAATAACCTTTATTTAATATTGTTGTTTGTTTGTTTGAAAATGTAAAATTCATTGACACATGCCTAGTGTGCATATGCATGTATAGTTAACTTCACGTGATGTAATAAAATAACAATTTATTCAAAACAATTTATATTGGTCGTTGGTTCACGACTTTTACGCAGAAGCAACATGATTTGCCGTTTTACCGTACGTCCAATCACTATTGCCAAATAACTCTAATTAATGAAACGTTAAATTCCATAGAATATGCGTAGCTGAAAAGCATATTCATATATCTTATAAAACAGTAATGTCCATCCGAGCGGAAGTTATACGTCACAGGTTTTCACGGACGGGGGATTAGCTCAAATGGTAGAGCGCTCGCTTAGCATGCGAGAGGTAGCGGGATCGATGCCCGCATCCTCCATCCTATTGGTCGTTAACTAAGGTGAGGTGTGCTTGTTGTAAAACAACTACGCAGTCATCTTATACCAATTTATCTTACATTCTCCTTAAAAGGAAACCACCAAAAATAATGTAAGATTACAATCCTGTCATATCACCACCTTATTGCCATTTGCTTAATTTTATAGAAATCAACAAAATATTCACTCATTAAGTAACTGATGCAACAGAACTAGTGCTCTTTCAAACTTAACCATCAAACATCCACTTTTAAATTAGGCTGAGCTGAAATCAGGTGGGTTTTAATTTCCTTTTGACTTTTTTTTTTCTAATTAAACATCAGGAAAAAAAAGCACACTGTTGGGTTTACTTTAGATCAACACAAAGGTGAATGTTTTAACCAAAATAAAACACAATCACAATACTAAAGTTGCACAAACCACATATGAGAAATACCTATTATTTTTCTCTGCTGTTGATACATCAATGCTGATCTTCTACAACTCAAAGGTGTCTTCTGCAACAGAAACCTCAGGCCCCCAACATCTTCTTCACCATGTAACCAGGCATGTTGTAAAGGAACAGAGCTAAGATGGCCAGCAGCAGGAGAGCAGCGACGATTTTGATGGTCAGCCACCTGTACTGGTCACACACCAGGTGTTTCGCAGCTTTGAGGGGGATGAGGAACCAAAGGAGGGCAATGTCTGGTCGGCTGGTAGGACACAAAACTAGAGTCAGTGAACAGCAAAGAGAGAGACACCATTCAACCTGGCGTTCAGACAAGCAAGTTGCTGGCTGAGCCAGTTGAGCTTCACATACCACAGATGTTTGGTTTTGAAGGTGAAAACATCAAGGCTAAAGACACATGCTAGAATATGACAGGCAGAATCATTTCTTTTGTTTACCGTGTCCATGCGAGTCTGGACAACAGAAGGGCTAAACAAGTGGATTCCTCAAAAATTGTCTTTAAGCTTTAAGAAGCTATTTTGTTAGCTGATAGCTAAGGTCACTCCACACCCTTTGAATCGAAAGGAATGTAGTGATAGGAAGCAGAAGGCAAGAGCATCAGATCCCATTTGGCATATGAAAGTGCTGGAACCTTCTGCAGAAGAGTCTGCAGCAACACATCAAGCTCCCAGCATTTTCTTGACCATGTAACCAGGCATGCTGTATAGAAAAAGAGCTAGCATGGCCAGCAGCAGGAGAGCAGTGACAATCTTGATGGCCAGCCACTTGTACTGGTTGCAGATCAAGTGTTTAATGGCTTTGAAGGGAGTGAGGAACCACAGGAGGCTGGTGTCTGGCCGACTGGAAAGAAAGAAAAACGATAAACATTGTGGATGGAGCACAGCTCTCTTTCTAAATAGAAATTTAAAAAAAAATAGCTGCAGACTAGAGAAAAAGAAAAGAGGGAAGGCAAAAAAGGAGCATTTGAGGATCTTAGATTGTGTGTAGGAATAAAATCAGAAAGTAATGGAAGGGAAAGTGATGCATTCAGAACTTAACGTAATGTAGTCTATTTTATTATTATTAAATTATGAAGTTTTATTAAGGTTTATACTTGTTTTATATTTGAGAATTTATTAGTTTTTACATTTAATATCATTTTATATCTGTTTAGATCTGATTTTACATAGATTTGTGTTTTATCTCTGCACACTACAGTTAGTTGACTCCTTTTGGGAGCTTAATCTCTGTCTCTGCTGTATTTGCAGCTGCTGTGCACTTTATAATTTCATAATTCAGAGATATGAGGACCAAGACATTGGTAAATGTGAAAAGTGGGGTGACAACTGAACATCCACCATACTTGGGTTTCTCCAGTGGCTCAGGTTCGTTACGTCCCAATCCGACTGGGTTTCTCTCGGCTTCCTCTCCAGTCAGGAGGTGCAGTTCTGCCTCCACTTTCCCCTTAATGGACGACAACAATGAGCACTGACATAGTGAGCTGATTCTGAGAAACAACCCTGTATTTCTAAATACCGTGAGCTCAAACTCGTCCTCCTCGTTTCTGGCAACAAAAGGCCACCAGCCCTTGATTCTCTTCTGCTTGAAGATGGAGACCATGGGCATGTCTCCTTCGCTGGTCACCATCTTGATGGTGCACTGTTTAGCCGTCTTTGCCCCACGCGGAAAATGGTTCAGGTCCAACTCGATCGCACCTTAAAGAGAACATCATTATTGCTACCATGCAAATGAAGCGGTTTGGTTTAATACTGATCTCCGCTGTCTCCACCTAAGAAGTCGTCTGCAGAGAAATGGTCGGCGTCCCACACTTGCAGGTTAAGGCGAGGCGGGATCTTGTATTCCGTCTCATCCCAGGCAAACATGGACTCCTTCTTGGAGATGACGATCTTCTCCTCAGCCATGAGATAGTCGAAGGGGTACACTAAGCGCCAGTTGAAGTTCCCCTCCCCGGTGATGGAATGGTAGTGGACATCTGTGTCCTGCTTGTCCTCCTGTTGGCCCTTCAACCAGCTGTTACAGGAAGAAGGTGTGAGACGGAACGTTGTGTCTCGACGCAGTCGCATCAAAAAAGCAGAAACAAAGAGCTGCTTTTACCCGCGCACAAATATGTCGCTTGATTTCTCGCCAGTGAAGATATCATCGTCTTCCAGGACAACCTCATCTGTGTTCCAGATGATCACCCTCAGCTCAAACCTGCCGTGAGAAGAGATCAGAAAACATGCGTGAGTGAAGAGGAAGCCAAACCAGAATCGGGGACGTATGCTGATAAACATACTTCTTTGGTTTCCGCGGTGATATGTCAAGGGCGGGGCCAGGTGCGGTCATATCCTTCGGAAACATATCCACCCACATCTCAATTCTTCCCTGTGTGGATGTAAATCAAGAAGATGGAGTGTGTGTTTTTACTGAGATGGGCTCTGAGATAAGACGAGGTCAGCAGGCATTCGGCGCTTGACTGACTTGTTCAATTCCCGGTTTGTCTGGGTGGAGCAGGGGCCTGGTTTCCACGTGTTCTGGGATGAGTTTGTAGCCGACCCCTGGGATGTCCTCCCAGTGCTTCAACACAGTCAGAGCCAGATGCTCATCAGTCTTCTTCTTCAAACCTGAGACAGGAAAAACAAACAAAAAACAATGGTAAAAGGCCATTTATTGCAGAAACATCAGATGCTTCTCGCTCCGGGGGGAAACCAATCACCATTTTCATCTTCTATCTCAGTTGGTGCCATGAAAACACGATTCTCCACCTTCACTCTGCCTCCTGGCCCATAATGAGGTCCATCCAATTTGCCATCTTTACACAGCTTAGCCAAAATTTGTGTTGGCTTCATGGGGTCTCGCCACACATTGTAACCATGGCTACATAAATGAAGGCAGGTAGTTACAATTACACACATATATACATAAAAAATGATTTAAATATTAGGACAGTCTTTCATTCTTACGTGGCGTAGTTACTCGTGATACCACATGTGGCCCTGTGTTTGCTATAGAAACGGTTCTCAAGGTCCAGTTTGGTTTCTCCAATCAGATCATCGGTTCCCACCAGGTCCCAGTCGTAGATTGACACAGTGAGGGTCGAATCCATCGGAAACGTCGCCTCAATGTCAAAGGATCTGATACAAGGAGCTGCATTTTATTTTAGGGAATAAAAGGCACGAGTGCAAGTGATCGGAGGAGAAACGTTTGTACTTACTTGCCGAATAGAGGATTCAGCTGTTTGGAGATATAGTTCTCTTTGTCTTTAATCTCGGATTTTCCCAGTTTAATGGCAATGTACGGATCGGCTTTCCCGTTAATGTCAGCTGGATGCAGATCTGTGGCCTACCACAACCATACAACCCCCCCCAGAATAAAATGAATGCTTCCCTCGTAAAGAGGTGCAGAACATGCTCAAACTTACCCTGATGACATACACGCGAACAAGGACATTAATGGGATCGTTGCTGGGAATGTTCTGAAACATTCCCATGTTGGAATCATAGTCTCTGTGTATTTCATCTGACACTTTGTAGACACACATGGAGCCCTAAAAGGAACACAATAAAACGTAAATGAAAAACGTGGCTGCATAAAAACGGACAGGCAGACAGAAAGAATTCCAGCCCCTCCCGTAAATGCTTATGTGAGTTTACGACTGTCCGACTGAGGAAAAAAAAACGAGTCCTACTTTGAATTTTCCAACTATTCTGTCCTCGTCTGTGACGTTTTGGTCGTCATCATCTCCACCTTTTCCTCTGAACAGGCTGAAACAGTGCAGCCAGTCCTCAAAGTTGTCAAACTCACTCTCCAGTTCCTTTGGGTACACCTTATTGGACCAAAGAATACATCTAAAAACACATTTTTTTAACGTTTTGCTTTTGACTGTGGTGACTGTCCAGCACCTTCAGCTCCTCCAGCTTTGGCTTCTTCCTCTCTGCCGGCTCTGCCGTCTTCTTCTTCTCCTTCTTGCCTTTGCCTCTTTTGCTGCCTTTCACTGGGGAGTCATCAGTTTTGATTTCTGAGTACAGGTTTGTGAAGGTGGGGTGGGGATGGGGGGAGGAAGAGCAGAGAACTCCAGACATGAATCCCACATGAAAGTTGCCAAAAGCAGCAGTAACTCAGTATAGCAAGCACCTCACTGAAGCGTATACTACAGCGATATACATTTCAGTGGCGATACTTGGATACTTGGTGGTGGGGCAGGGTCCTCTATGTCGACAACTGGCTGGGTCCTTCCTTCATAAGTCACAGTCACACCAAAATACAAAACACTGTTGTATATATGCAGTCATGTGTCAGATTATTCTTTATGTGTGTGTATATTTTACGACCGAACTGTGGCGTGTGTTTTCTGTCTTTTTTATGGACAACTTTCATGGTAAGAGTGTGGACAATATGCACAGGTCAAAGGACAGGAGGAGGGTTTTCCCACATATGGAAACTTGGATTCATGTCAGCGTCTACATGGACATAATTTGGGGTTCACAAATGCACGGTGGAGGGAAAAAAAACAGTTAGTGAGCTCATAAAACATGGACATGCAACTGCCCGGTTTCATATAATATCTCGTCTGTCTCCTCTGGAAGGACGTGTACATGTGTGGCTGCAGCAGGCATCATTAGCTGAACAGGCTGGTATGGGGTCAGGGACAGGGGAGAAATGGAGCGTGGCATTTATTTTTAATTAACACAACACACCACTTTTCTCTGGATAATCAGTCCACCACCTGCCAGTGTTTCAGACTTTAGATCCCACAACTAGGGACAATGTTACATATTAAAATCAGCTTTTACCTCCACCATCTGCCATGTCCATATCATCTCTGTCCTCTGAGTCTGACAGAGCGCCTTCTTGGGCCTTTAGAGACTGTAAGAAATGGTAATTTCTCAGCTCCAGTTGCTCCAGAAAAGCTTGTGTTACTCTTCTTTTACCTCTGTCAGCGTTTCGATAGATGCAAAATACTTGGACCACCAGTCCAACATGCTCTCATCAAGATCATCCTCTTCGATGTCTTCACCCTTCTTCCTCTTCCTCTTTTTCCCCTTCCCGTCTTTGTCATCATCCTTTTTTATAAAAAAAAAAAAAAAAGACATCATACATATCCAGAGTAAATTTTAGGGCACAAAAAGAGAGTTGCTTACCTCAATCTTCACCACAGCATCAGAACACTGGAGAGAACAGATGAATAATAAATAAGTGCTGCTGAATTCTTAAATTCTTTGAACTGACATTAAAAAAATCACACTCACCGAGTCCAGTTTGACCACAGTATCCATCTTCTTGAAGCCAGGATCAGTGTCCATGTTGACCACAATAATTTCCTCTGGAAATTTGAACAATATCAACGATCACTTACACATTTACGCCCTCTTTTCACACCTAGCGTAGAATAGACACGGAAAATATGCAATGGTGCTGTCTTTTCGTGCCTGCTGTTGACCAGTTGTTGGCCTGCTTGTTTGTCCCTCGGAAGATGAACTTCCGCAGGCTGGTCACGGCGTGGGAGCCCACCAGAGTGTAGCGTCCGAAAGCCCTGCAGTCCACCACTCGGATGTTCAGCGGCGGGTGAAGCAACTCGTTCTCGGGCAGATCCTGACGCACGCAAACAGAAACACTTTGTATTGTACTTCAAAACAACACGTTCTGCAGCAGAGGTGCATGGAAATGGGTCTGGAGGGTAAGATGGAGGAGGAAATACCACTTCAAACCACTTGACAAGGGTGCTGAAGTTGGGGTTTTTCTTGTAGTTGGAAATGAGGGCAGATTGAACTCCTTTCCCAGCACATTCAATATCAACTCGTGGCCGATCCACTTGGGCCAGGTTCACCCTCTTCAGGTCCCTCAAACCCCAGAACAGAACCTGTAGGTCGAGTAGGTTGGCTCATTTTATCTATCTGTGTCATTGAGCAAACGGTCCAGCTCTGTAATATCTTTACCTCAATCCTGTATTTGCTGAGGACTGGTCTGATCCCCAGTGGCACTGGCAGGATGGGACCTCGATCCATATCTGTGGGGCCATCTATAGGAGGAAGGTCAGCCTTTCCATTGGGTCCAATCTGTCAGGAGACACCAGAAAGCATTGACGGGCTAACCCACTACAAGGACACATCTCATTACTGCGGGTTACCTGCAGTAGCTCAAAGGCTGCCAGCAGTTCTCCAGCACAGCAGTTCCCACGGTAGATCTGATAGTACTCTAACTGGGGAGGGAAACGGGGGGGACCGTAGTGTTCGTCCGCCATCTTCACCACTGGCTTGGCAAATGTGCGACCCATGAAATCCGCTTTGCCCTGAAAGCATGAAGACAGGTGAAATCCTAATTACATCGCATCTTGAAAATGCCACTTTACTCAAGCATTTGGGATTCTTTTACATGGTCACATGATCAACTGCCCTATTAGCAGGACAAAAACATGGCTCAAAGGTCACATGTTTCCAGAGACAATTATGCAAATGAGAGACAGAGACAACAGTAAACAAAATAGAATTTTAAATGAACCAGTAAACCACAAGACAGATGCATAATTTTGCCAAAGACATCTGAGCATTGACGTTCATTTGAAATCTCTCTTGCAGTTAGTGGTTACGTAGAGTCCAAATTGGTTATTTCCCACATTCAAGCACAAAATGTAACTTAAAGGAATGCAACAGGTATAATAGGCCAATGAGAGCCCGTCAGTCCTTGTACTGGAGACGTGTCTTATTCCTCTCGCATGCCTTTTTTACCACTAGTGCTGCTACAGTATCAAGCCATCAGAACCCACACTCTACTTATCCAAAGGGTCATCCAATAAAAGGGTGTTATTGCCAGGAGCAAATATAGAACTTACAGTCAGTAAAACTGATTTTGATTGGAAGTGAAATTGCCATCAACTAATAACAATAATAATACAAATAATATCACAAAACACATCCTGTACAGATGTAAAAGGAATGGAACTTGAATTTATTCTTCTGAACGACAGGTATCTGTATCTCACCACTGTGTCCTGATCATAAAGTTCAATGACAATAATCGGAGGGTCGTCTCTCAGCTCACAGGCCTCCCCGAAGAGCTCCACATTCTCAAAAACCAGCAGCTGGTCCCACGTCGGACACAGCGTCTCCGGCAGCACCTGAGAGGGAAACGACGCCTCTTGTAAAGATCCAGAAAGCGCTGAAAATGGAATCAGATTTGGGCCGCTCACCTCTGTGACCTGACTCTGTGTCGAGAAGAAGATTCTGGCGAAAGGATCAGACAGACCCGTGCTGTCGGCAGCAAACAGGCTGCGGGCTTGGTACATGTGGACCCGCAGCTGGAAGATCTGTTTCACTGGCAAATGTCAAAATAAACGTAAAATAAACTGAATCTGTGTCCCTTTGTACTGTTTTAGAGTAACAAAGAAGGAACACTACGTTGAGACAAGGGTCTTACTCATGTAGCTAAGGCTGATGGGTGGTGAGAAGGGAAGGCCAGGCCCTTTGGACAGCCTATTTTCCTCAAATCCATTGGGCAGCCCGCTCAGGTAATCCTTGCGCTGTCTGTTCAGACCAAGCCACAGATATATCTCTATCTTAGCCTGGACTGTCCAGCCGGCAGGACCAAATCCTTTCTTCCCAGGGATCTTTGTTACACACAGGAAAATATTGGTTTGAAAAGCGAAACATTGTCAGGTGATGTTTGGCAACTCACCCTCAGGAAGATGGTCTTGACTTTGCCACAGTCCTTTCCTTTCTCCTCCTCGGTCCCAGAATAAAGGATGTCTTTAGAAGGAACGCGGGCATATGCAATGCGTTTCCCATTGCTTAACATCCATATGAAAACATCAGGAATGCTGTGTTGAGGCTGTAGTAAGGAAGGGGGATTAGTGGCACAACAGACTCCAGCGGTCATAAATGTAACGCTGCTGATCTCACCTCGTCGGCCAGGAAGCGCAGCTTCGTGAGGAAGTTGTGAGCTAGCTTGATCTTTTCCCTCACTGTACTTTTCTTTACCTGCGACCTCATGGATTTAGCTTGCTGAAAGATGGTCTCCTAAACTCATAAAGAGACCCCGCTTAGCACAGATACAACAACACATTAACGACAAAAAAAAGCTTGAACAGTTTTTTCTGCCGACACACCATTTCTGAAAGACACAGCTTCAGCCTCTCTTTGTCAAGTTTGGTTCTGCCAGACTGGTTCTGGTCCTTATTAGCCAGCGAAAGAAAGTGACTGAAAGAGGTCAAACCCATTGTATAATTATCATTATTATTCAGCATTCGAATTACATAGACCGTGCAGTTTGGGATTGAGACCACAGACCTGCAGGCCTGGCTGAGTTCCTCCAAGACGCCTCTCAGTCTGCGCTCAGGGTACGCCTTCTCTGTCTTGATGATCTCTTGCACATCATTCAGCCCGTCCTCCTGCAGCAACAAGAGGCGTTTACACACTGAAGCTCATCCAAAGACCAGCAGATCACAGCACTTGCCAGTTTATCTGCTATGTTGTCAATAATGTTGGCATTGTAAAGCCTCCTTCTCTGGTCCTGCCACCAGCTCTTGATATAGATGCATGGCTTCCTCTCAAAATAGGGTAAGTGGAAGTAGTTTCTGTGGATACGTTGTAGCATTTATAACCCAGTAAATGTTATTAAATGCAGGCTTTGTTAGGGTGGTGGGTGGAGAGTTGCTGCTCTGACCGGTCAGTGATGACAGGTTTCATAGGCGGTGTTGTCGCTACAGAAGTGATGTCCCCATCTTCATCCATCTCATCCTCACTGGAGTTCTGGATCAGTTCGGTTTCTTCCTCGTCCCCGTCTCCACCTTCCTTTTTACCTTTATTTCTTGTTGTTGCAAGCCCGTCAATCTCATTTCCATAGTAACCTGCCACAAAGAAAATAGGTTATTAAAAATAGATTATGAATCACCGGTGGATTTTAGGAGCAATAGATTATGAGCGGGAAAGGGCCGCACCGATGGTGACCTCGAAGTTTATGGGCTTATCACCAATCTTTCTATCGATCATTGTTGCCTCCAGAAAAGAGCCAAAGACAAAGAACTCCTCAATTTTCCCAGTGGCATTCTGTGAAACAGAACAAAAATCTTTATTTTAGTGCTCTTTATGGTGTCAAACGTACAGGACATTAAACACAGAGTAATGTGGACCACCCTGGGAGAATCCCAAAGATCCCAGCTGAGTTTGTGTGACTTACATGGTCCAAGAACAATAACCAAGCCCATTAATGTAAACAGTGTGTTAATAATGCAGATGGTGGGGGCTTTGAAAAAGATGATTAATAATTCAAAATAACTGCAGAACAATGAGCTGGCAGCAGGATTACGCAGGTTTCTCTGCATGGCCGCCCATGCAAGCAGTGGCTCACCTCTGATATGTTGGGTACTCCCTCCACCTGCACCTCCGTGGAGCTGGTAATTTCAGGTGAGGAAGGGTCAAGTATCTCCACACCCAGGCTGATGAGCAGGCGGGCCCTGAAGGACACTCCCTCCCCGAGGCCTTCATTTAACTCCTGGTACTCATCCATCAGTGTGTAAGTACGAGTGGAGCCGTACATGTTGACCCAGGCGGGTCCGAGCGTGGGAAGAAAGCCTGAAAAATAAAGAACAAACATCATTTCCATCTGATGACCAGCCAAAGGAAAGAACTTGTTTCCTGGGCAACAGGGAACCCACCTTTGTCCCCGTCATTAGAAATCTTCCGCAGGTCCAGGAAGTGTGTGCCGATAGCGACATCGTTCACTTTATCTGAGTCCCGGATCTGGATCTTTATGCGCTTGCAGAGTGGGGGGAACATCTCAGTGAAAACGATTTGCTCGTTCCAGATGGGCTCGTAGCAGCTCTTCTGCACTGTTGTTTTACCCTTTAACCAAACGCCATTAGAGCCACTCGTTAGCTTCTCAGCAGCCGCGGGACAGCTAATAACACAGATTATTAAATATATTGACCTTCTGCCCAGCGAATTGTACTTGGACATAAGGATCAATGAGGTCCTTGTTTTCTCCAATGAAGGCCTTCTTGACATTGGCCATGATGCTGGTGTTCATTCGGGGAAGTCCCTCAGCTCTATAAATCTTCAGGTAGTAACGAGCCCACTGTCGCTCTGCAGGTACCCCATCTGGCAACAACAGGTTACTGGAAAAAGGACAAAGACGTGAGCTGTAGCATATGAATCAAGACAATTTCTGTTTAATCAGAACTTTGATGAAACTAAGATACCCCTCTATGTCATCTTCATCCGTCTCACTGGCCTTATGTGGGGTCTTCATAGTATCACCCTTGGCCACGACTGCAATGTCACACTTGATGTAGCCTTTGCAACCAGCTGAGATGTCATCGGGGTCGCACAATAAAGCCCATTTGTGGTAAAACTGATGTTCTGTGGACCAAACAAGAAGAAAGACTTGCTGAAATATCAGCGTGATGAACTCACAATTAAAAAACGGACTTTTCTTTACCAGGCTGGGAGTAGATGGTGCCCACATCCAGTTTGAAGGTTCCTACCAGTGTTCCACTACGCAGTAGATTTTTGGAGTGAATAACCTGAAAACAGCGTGAGGCTGATTCACTGCGGCAAAACTATCCTTACAGAGTCACCAGGTTGTGTTGCAACTTACAGACAATTTCAGGATTTTGTCGAACATGACGTCTGGAGGGACGTGGAAGTCAAACACAAAGTACTGTAAAGGGAATTAAACATTAATGCAGTCGGGGTGGCTGTGGGTGAAAGAGCACGTGTGGTTCAAGTGGCCGACCTCATTGTAGTACGGGCAGTTGGTCGATTCTTTCATCGAGGTGTATTTTTTGTCTTCTCCAATCTCCACGCAGACCATCGGGTCCATGTTCTGCCCCACCAGCTGCCTGGCTTCAATCACTGTCACGCTCACCTGGAAGGAATACGTGAGGTGAAAATGCAGGATCACCAGTGAATCAACACAGGAACACAAACACATGAACCTCTTCTCACTTGGTAATCCACTGGCCTCCCAGAACTGGGCTCCATTTTGATGTCTGGCTTTGAGCTGTAACACAAGAGCAGCCAGGCCTCCATTTCCACACAGTAAACCACAACAGACAACAGCAATGTCAATGTTTCCAAGGCAGCTGTGTGAAGAGCTGAGCCATACCTACCGTTTGTTTGAAACGTTAGTGGTGACGGCCGTGACTGAAGCCAGGGAGACGGCGTCGATGTCCGGGCCCATGAACAAGCCTCGTCGGTCCAGATTCTCCGCTTCAAGAATAGCAGGCTCGTCTAGGGATGCACCATAAACAAAATAAAGGTGCTGGTATTTAAAACAGTGATAGTGGAATTATTAACAGTCATGAATCACTTCTGCTCACATCTGTAGAGGTGATTTTTGCCTACTTTCTTGAGGTATGACTGAAAATACTTTATTCTGATAGTGTCTTTGCATCAAATCATCTTCAGCTACTGATACCTCCATGTCTGTCCTCCTTGTGTCCACGTTTTGTCCGCTTCATTGTTCCAATGTTGGCGCTGGGAAAGGGATACACAAAGGTTTTATAACAGTAAAACATCCGCATCTCACCTTAAACCAGCTATTATTGCCTAGCTCTTTGGAAATAGCTCATCTTATATTTTATGCATGTGCGTTTCATTTTCTATGCATGATCAGGAATAAGACCCACTACTTCTGTCTGCCGCACAAAACCTGTTGCTTAAGGCAAGAACAGGAGAGTGCTGGGACAGGATGAACTATAACCCACTGACTTTGGCCAAGAACTCATTGCAAACAAGCCCACAAACCGAACCCCCCCCCCCCCCCACACACACACACACACACAAACTGTCGTGCATCTAAATTCCAAATATTTGTTGAAATTAAGATTAAGCACGCGTGTAATTAATCTCCTGTCAGAGGGATGTAGCTGTGCTACATTCAGAGGATGCCACCTTGATACATTTGTTTAAACATATGTGTGGAGCAGAAAGATAACATACTTAAAAATAGAATGTTCACAGAATTTAATGGGATTAGGAGTGTAACCTATCTAGGACATCCTTTTATAAAAATGTACACAAAGGTCATAAATCCGTAATGCTAGGGTTCATTTTTGACATTGATGTTCATATTGTAGCCTATTATTAAACGTTACTGCACAGATCAATACCAATGAATGTAAAACATAGTTAATTATTATAATGACAATAATAAAAAACCAATTAGCTACTTAGAGCAATGATCATTTCATATCGACCATATAAGTAGATGCAAAAAAACCCTAAATATTTCTGCAAATGACAAAAGTGACACAGCAATAACTGCTGCTTCCTTAGCAGATAAAACTGTCCTTCATACATACCACACAAGGATTTAAAGCTTGGGAGTCTTCTGAGCAGCTTCCTTCAGTCACGTTCTCTTTTCATCTGAGGAAATAAAAAAGACCCGACGTGAACATCTTTGACATTCACGCAGTAACTGAGAGCAGACAACACCATCAAGCTGACCAGAAAAGGATTTGCTTCGCTCCGGTCCGAAGTTGGTCAGGAGTGATGTGATATGATGATGAATAGTGCATGAAGGCTGAACCTGAGACAGGTAACTATTGGTAGGGTCTGGTGATGGACGTCACTGTGAGCAGGCGGTGCATTATTGAAAATATTAAATGGTTCTGGTTCAAATAGCTTCATATTCTAGTCAAAGGTCCCTAAATTTGAGGTTTTTTCCTGTTATTTATGGCCTATTAGGTTCTGCTCCAAACAGGATTGGGCTAATTTGGCTCACTTCCTGTTTTAAATAAAAGAGTTCAGCATTCTGGTTTTTAATGGGAGATCATTTGAAAACTGCAGATAAATAAGAATCAGTTAGAACAACATTTAAAGCATTGAGGGCACTGATTGCACTGCTTTGCATTGCTGGAATGAGGCATGCTTTAACAACTTCCATTCAATGCAGTTTGAATGCCACGGGACAACTCATCAATAACACATACGGCCAGGCACCAAAGTCTAAAGTTGCTGGTGTCCGATGATGAGACAGACCTCTGAATTATTCAAGCCCTCCTGTCAGAGCTGCACGTAACATCCTCGATATGTGTCACTCTTCGCACAAAAAAAAAATACACATACAGGGAGGAAATGAGAGGAAAATGCTTGTGTTGTAATAATTAGGTCACTTCTAGGGCCCAGTTGGGGAAATGATAATGCTCATTGTTGAAAGATGCATGAAAAGTAATGTTTGGCTGATCTGTAAGACATTAGAGAAAAAGTGGTGTTGTTCCCACATCGTTACCATCAAAACAGTGTGTCGCATTGGTTCCCGATGAGCCACAAGTGGTTGATACTCCCAGTGTCACTAACCCGATCACTCTGCTGAGGGATTCTGTGCTTAATTACACGCATCAATAACAGCTACGACAAGGCGCGAAAACCATGTCCCAGGTCCTCGAGACACCCTGGAGGACCGCGTCAACAGTCGTGCAGTGTTACCGGTTGTACATGCTGGCTGTTAAACTTGTTTTCTGCTGGGTGTTGTCATCAAATGGAGCTTTAAACACTCGAAGATGTGTTATGGTTGATGTCTTGTTGGAAACGGGAGAGATAAAGTAATTTGGGTGATTTAAAAATATTTTACGTATATCAGCTTCAACATTGGACATATCAGCAGTCAGACACAAATCCTATGTTTTTTCTGTATTTCTTGAGATAAGAGAGTTGATATTTCAATGTTTTATGAATAATTAGGTTTCACAAATGAATATGTATGAGAAAGGAAGCAGGCCTTTAAACTGACACCTTTGACATTACCGTCTCTAGGGCAAGCCTCACAATGACCTGATACCAACCCTGCAATCTTATCCTGCGTAGGTCCTGTGTCCTCAGGTCTTGTTTGGTTAGTTGTAGGCGGGTTATCACCATTTTGTCCGTGCGCCAGTGGCTCTGTGGGCGCACCACCTGACTGGTGTTGTGTTCGTTGCAGGGTTAGCGAGCTTGATTGGTGGAAAAAAGGATAAGAACTGTTGAATGTTGTCAATGGGCAGAAAAGCTTGGGTGTATTTGATCTCAACAATTCTGCAGGAACTTAAAGTAACAGTAATGTTTACTATTGTCAATTCCTGGGTCTGTGTGTGAAATTGTAACAATGCATGTTATACGAGGAAACCAATTTAAAAACATTCATCCCATTTATGCTGATGTAGGGGCAATAATGATACCTAGTGGTCTAGAAAAACTGTGTCTTCCATCCAAGGCCTTGAAGAATAACTCAGTGTTATAATAAAGACCATTTATGCGCCGCATGGTGTTACTACAGTGAACCGCAGCGACACCTGGCGGCCACTTCGCTGTAATAGCGGGAACGAATAAAGTCACGTATTAAATAATTTGACTTAAGGCAATTGTGATAATTTTAGGCACCAATTGCAGATATACTCAAAGACAAGACTTCTGCTTCTGCCAACTGCAAAGAATAACAAGTTAGAAAGTTATCTTAGCATTTAAAACCCATTTTACCTCAGCTTTGAAGCAATGCTCATCTTTGACAGAGATAAAAAAAAAATGTTGCCAAGGCCAACTTACATTTACTGCCTCGACAAACATTCGTTTTACTTTATAATAGTTGAAGGGAACTATTATCTCCGCGCTAGCTTACATCAGTGATGCCTGCTGATGTTGACGTCAATATATAAACTCTAGTGTTATTGATACTTTCTTTTAAAATTACTTTCTTTTTTACAGACTCAAAAATATCGATAACTTGCCAGTTGTCAGTAGAAATTAGTTGATTTATTTGGAGATTTCTTTGAGAGTTTCATTGTTTTTTTCTGTTTTGGTGACCCACATATAACTCTATTTAGATATTTCGTGTTTTTAGGTTATTTCTATAGGATTTCGTTAAAGACAGACCTCCATCTAGTGGTTGTAGTGTTCCATTTACTGAAGAGGTGTCGAGGATAAAATAAAATTGCCTCACTTATTGAGGACAGTGACTAATGCCCTACTCATGTATGTCACTGGATATTACACCGCTGTTTCCATGGCAATTATTTGAAAGCACTATCTTCCTCCAGTTATTTCTGTATCCAGGAAACGGTGCATCCCTGCGTCCAGAACATCTAACCGACAGCATGGTGGGAGGTGGGGGGAATTAAAGTGACACAGCTCGATCATGTTGAAAGTAAAGCGGAACAGCACACAAGGGGGAGTTCTTTCTTTTATGGAAATGACTCACTTGGGATGGAATCTGTCGGTTTTTTCCCATCCTTGAAGGGGAAATAATCAATTCCTGACGCCACTACACACCACAGCTTTGACAGAATCCACGCCAGAGGGCTTTAACTGGATGTTTTTCGTGCCTTTTCCCCCTCGGCTGATATGCACGGATGGATGAGCAGCTGACGCAGGGGGCAGTTCCTTACAAAATGCATTTGCAAAGCGAAGGACCCGAAGGCATCTTGAAATAGAAATTCAAAGCAGGAGGAGGGGAGGAAAGAGAGGGGTTTTAAACGCAGAGCGTCGGTATGCGCGTCCCAGTGTCGGACATGGCCGTGCAGATGACAAGAATGGTCGTCCCTGAAGCACAGGGACCGCTCTCCACGCAAACCCTCCAGAGCCAGACGAAGGGCACCAGAAATAGCGGAATGAGAGGTTGGTGGCTTCTGTTTTCCTCCTCAGCAGCAACAGTCGTCTTTAGCAAAGGCTGTAGATCAGAAATGCAGTGATGACGCATTAAAGGAAATTATAAATAATACCTTCCCTTCAATCATTCATAATGTATGGCGCGGAGGGAATGAGGCAGGATCTGTGCGCTCAGATTACATAACAAACAGCATCCTTTTACAGCTTTAACCAAAACGCATCTACTGTAGGCGTGCAATTTCTGTCCCTGCGCCTACATTAGTTGTGTGCCCTTGCTTGTGTACATTTGTTCTCATTTACAGTCATCATCCACACGAGGATGGATCAGGTGCTATCATGTCCTCATTCCCTTTCCTATAACGTCTGCTTATAATGGCTCTATTATTCACATCTGAGCCCAAGGCCATGAGTCTGTGATTTCCAGAGGAATTTCCAAGCCAAACTCTTTGATTTGATAGTCGTCCTGTCATACTGCTTGTTGTGCGCCATGGAAAGTTAAATCTCAGCTGCATAACTATTTTTATAACCCAATTGCATGTTTGTTTGTTTTTTATTAGACAACCAACAGACAAACAGGCCTGTCTGTTCTGTCCACAGTTCTGCCCAAATCAACACAGCACTTCCACGCACCACTGCAGGTTCGAGCCAACTCTCATAATCATGCGCTTATTGGACATGCATTACATAAATACAATGGATTTTCTGCAGAATCTTATGCCAAAGCTTTGGTTTAAATGTTTGAGAAGCATTGTGTAAAATCTTTATTGTGTCCTTGTGAATAGAAAATATTATGTTTTGGAATTTTAGTGGCTAATGGAACGAATATCGATGAGAAGCTGAGAGCAGCGCGGGAAAGACGAGAGGAGCAACTGAAGTTCCTCGGTATGAGAGCCTCCCGGGGTGCTGCTGATCAGCCTGCAGGGCTGAAGCTCCATCCAAACTCACTCGCCATTTGTCCTCAGCCTTTCGGGAGAAGAACAGGTTGGAGCGGGAGCAGCGGGCCAGGCAGTACTATGAGCAGCAGCTGAAGGAGCGGAAGAGGAAACTCCTGGAGCACCGGCTCAAAGAGGAGAAGAGGCGCGCTGCTGTGGAGGAGAAACGTCGGCAGAGGCTGAAGGAGGAGAAAGTAAGTAGCGGAAAAAGTTGGCATTTTTGTCGAGGGGGGATAGCGACGTGGGTTTAATAACTTTGTTAACATGACAACCTGAACCAAGGAACGATTTGAATCGGCGGTGCGTAAGACAGTGGAGAAGAGCCAGAGAGCCCAACAAAACCAAAACACAAGAGGAAGGAGGCTCTGGAAGGATGGTAAGTGCTGCTTTGTGCTGTTATTTCTCTCTTAATTACTCTCGCTTTGTTTATATAACATACTTACCTGCTGGAATGCCTTATCTTTTGCTTTTGCTGCGCTTGAAACTTTGCACTGATTGATATGCTAGCCCCAGGGCGTTTGCCTCTGACAACATGGGAGAAGAACTTGGTTACTCGCCTCCTTACGCCAACATTCTCTTATCTGGCCAGGAGCAAGAGTGCTGGTTTTCAGTCAGGAGAAGAAGGTACTCTCAGAATGAACCCACTTATGTTTGTATAGTTTGATTTTTAGCTTCTACTGCTGTCGGCTAGCCAGCTCTTTGATCGCTAATGCTGCTCATTTTTGCTTCACTATCCCATCACTGTTTCTGCCATTGGTACATATTTCCATGTCAAAATTCCCACATGGCGCAAATCACTGGTTTAGTTGTGCCTGTTTGTCGCCGCGCAGCTTCATACCACTCCACCACCGACACCACCATCCAAAACCCACCACATCCCTCCGGTTCAGCCCACAAGAGGCCATCTTCCTCACCTAGTCCCATCAGCATCCAGCACAGAAAAACATCTTCCTTTCCCAGCCCCATCAACAGCCAGCACAGAAGACCGCCATCTTCCTCAAGTCCCACCTGCACCCGGCCAAAACTCCCACCAGCCTCTCCTACTCCCATCAACAGCCAGCACAGAAAAGCAACAGTGTCATCTAGCCCCAACAGGAACACCAGTCGGGCAGAGGTGACACATTTGCATTTTGGGGAACAAAATGGTTTTGTTAGATTTTTGGATTTAACCAGACACAAATCAACGGTAGCTTCTTTCTCTTTTCACATTAGGTCAAACCAACAAAACAAGACTCAAAGAAAAAGGACTTAAATGTTGGCTCGGGAGCTTGGTCACCTTCTGCCAGCACGAAGGTCCAGCTGCTTCCAAAAAGCAGGAAAGACTCCTCCTCTCCCAATCGGTACGTGACACCTTTGTACAAAAGCTGCCACCATGGAATCATGATAGTGTCAGCCTTGAGGGGAATAATGTGCTCTCTTTCTCCTGAATGTTAAAGTTCACCACCAAAATCCATCAGGAGCCGCTCAACACCCCCGCAGCAGCTGGAGCTCCCACCCGTCCCCGAGGAGGATGCGTCGGTTTATTCTTCTGCCCTCTCTCCCGGGTCCTCAAGACCTGTCCAGGCTCTGGCTGTTCAGCAAGAGAAGAGGTGGAAGGAGAATCTGTTGGCGAAGCCACGCTCAAACATGCCCAACAATGTGTCAGACGCAGTAAACACAGCTGCACACGGAGGTGGGGAGACGCTCAGTTTGTGCATGCCTCAAACCTTACTGTGCATTTTAAACTTGGATTTGTCTCTTTTCAGGCCCTCTTGAAGTTCCAGCTTCTCCTTCAGCTCCACGCCCTCCTCAGGTCCTTCCTAAGCCTCCCAGAGGTGCTACAAGCCCAGAAGAAGCATCCCGGCTCCTGGCTGAAAGGAGGAGAGAGGCCCGACTGAAGAGGGAGAGAGAGGAGCAGGAGCGCCTCCAAAGAGAGACGGAGGAAAGGTGACAAGCTCGTCCTCGCTCAAAGAGACGCTGCCAGGTCATCATTTTCTAAAATTTACACCATGTCCAGGCAACGTCAGGATGCGCTGGAGCGCAGGAGGGCAGAGGAGCAAGCACGGCAGGAAGCCGAGGCTCAGCGTCTCGTGGAGGAGAAGAGAAGGAGGGACGAGGAGGAGCAGAGACGAGCCGAGGAAGAAAGAGCTCAGGCCGTAATGGAGGCGGCGCTGCTTCAGAAACAGGTGGACCACTCATATTCAAACTTGCCTCCTTCCCTCTCAGACAACCAGGGAGGTAACAGCCTCCCTGTTTGTTTTTTGCCCATATCAGCGTGAGGAGGAACAGGCCAGAGAGAGGGCCAGAGCAGAGCAGCTGAGACAAGAGCGAGAGTTACTGGCGCAGAAGGAGGACGCGGCGCGGCAGGCCAGAAAGAAGGTGAAGTTGGAAAATATTTGACGTAAAACCTTAACGCACCGTGTAACACCAGCGTAAGGAGCGGCACCAATATCAAAGGTACCACCTTATGGAGGAACCGCGGGTTTTCACAAAAGCCTTTTTCTTTTGCAGCGGCTTGAGGAGATCATGCGGAGAACCAGGAGAACAGATTCGGCAGATACGGTGAAGTCTACTGTTCTGATTCTAAAAACGACATCGCCTCTGGGCTCTCATGACGCAAATCTAGAATCCACTGACAAGTATCAGCTCTGCTCCTGAAATCAAACAGCAGGTCCTCGACTAAAGAGATTCATTCTTTTTTTACACAGCGATCTGAATCAGCGAAGGCCTTGCCAAACCCAGCCCAGCCAAAAGAAAACACACAGCCGGTGCACAGTGGGACCATAGAAGACGCCGCCAGGCTGCCGGTGGGGACAAAGACGTCACAGCTGGTGCTGACTAATGAGGAGGACATGGTGCCTGTCGTGGCCTTTAAAGAACGTAGATCCCTGAGGACTCTGACGGGCTTGGAGGAAATCCAGACCCACCAACGGGCAGGTGAGGTGCCGGATCCTCGGATTTCAGATGGTACAAAATGGAAGCCGCTCAGATAACTTTAATGTCTTTGTTCGTCTCCTTGCAGAGGTCATCTGAGTGTTGCAGAGGTCATCCGACCGTTCGAGATGACTCTGGCGTGAAGCAGGGACTTCTCAGCACAGCCCCGCTGCAGCGCGCTGGTACCGCTGATGTGCATGTTAATATTCCTGCCTTGCTGCTCATTTATCGTTGTGTTATCAGTGGCGTAAATATTAGGCAAGGTATTTAGTCATGAATACTCTTGAGAAGAGCAGGTTTCTGGATTAATAATTAGCCCAAAAAACCAGTACATGTAGACAGTGGTTTAGCTGAGATAGTTGCCTCTGAAGTCCTGGGAGTAGCCGTTCCCACAGCACGTTAGCCATACGCTTCTTAGTGATTCCCTATATTACTTGACAGTTGAGCACCTTTTGCTTCCTGAGTGGAACTCAGTTTAAGCTAGCTTCCTATACAATTCCTCATCCTGCTTTCTTAATTGGTGACGTTAAGCAATCTGTTACGTAAAAGCTGCTAAGGAAGTTAGCCTCCAAAGAATTTGCTTCAGTTCCGTGAGTGTTGTTGCCTGAGGCCTTTATTGCACTGACAGTTACTTTGATAATTGTACAATCACTTTTGAAAGCAGATTGTGAGTCAAGGAGTTAGGTGTGTCTGTTATAATAATACAGAAAATACATTTATGATGTATTTGATCTTGTAATTTAACTTCAACTGTTAAAAAAAGTCATATGCCATATTTAATTAAAGTTGATTCTATGCCACATCTCACTCATTTTCCAACCGCAAACATTAAAAATGTGTAGAAACACTAAAAAAAATGTTTAAAAAATTAAAAAATTCATACAGTACATGGGTGTGGACACCCCGACAACAAAATTGCGATCATCAGTTCCATAGAATATGGGTCTGAATCCTCAGAGCTGATGTGTGCGCTGCCCTAGCACCTTCTTGAGCTGTTCCTTGATCTCACTTTTGCCCAAGAGCAGCAAAAACTCTTCATCTACAGGGGAGAATAACAGCACAAAGCAAATGATTGATGATGACTACGATGGTTGATGATAATGCTCAATCAAGACAACAGGTGATTTAGAGACATCCACTCAGAAAAGAGTGTTTTATGGCCGCTCAGGCGACGAGCACCCAGTTGGTTCAATAATTGCTAACCTTTCTTTAGGTTGGCTATTGCAACCATTGCGAGGTGATGGAACTTGACATCTTCCTCCCTGAGAAACAATATCAGGCGGTCCAACACGCTGCTATGATGGGGTTTCAGCAGAAGGACGTTCTCGTCTGGGCGAAGAATCGGAGGGCACGATGACATTGAATACGCATTATAATCATAGAATTTACGACCTCACGTATCACTACCAGTCATTTCCAGCTTGCTGATAATGGCGACGCTGTTGTACGACAGCTGAGGGTTTCGCTGTCCCGACAGCTCCACCAGCCTCCAAACTTGGTCTGATGTTATTTCTGCTGACACGCTACTTTTTAGGACGTCTAAAGAGTGACAAATTGTGGATAAAGCAGATCAGTTCCCGAAAAGATTCATAGCAGAAAATAGACACATTTAAGTCTAATGATATCACTTCTGACCCGAGGTCATTAGTTGATTCAGGTATGACGTCACATGCAGTAAGGTCTCATCTGACTGGGCTGGAGACTGGAGGGCCTCGAGGAGTCCGGATAAACACTGGCTCTCCAGCACTGCCTAAACGACAATGATTGGATTTAGCTTTATTTTAGAGCCTTGGCCTACCTTGGGTATCGTGCACACGTGAACCAAGCATGAACGGCACACAAAGACGAGGGCTGCAGACCAATGTACCTGCTGACCGATGGAAGAGCTGCCCAGTGAAGCCATTATTTCGCAACAGCGTGTGACTATAACAGGACTGGATCTGTTGTGATGAAGAAGCGGAGCCATTTCGTCCAGGATTCCCTCACTCACCAGGACAAACTGGGAATTAAAGCAAGGTTAAATCAATGTTTGCTTGTTACCATTCATACTCGCCTTACTTTGCATCCTGTGACGGGCCGTACATTGTTTGGAGGATGTGCGGACAGGACAGACAGCAGAGACAGAGCTGGCTCTGGAGAAGAGGATTTCATCAAGACTTTCAGAGGCAAAACGCAGTCAAGCTCCATCAGCTGCTCCTGTATAGCAACTGCACACGCACAAAAATGTTTGTGGCCTACTTTTGTCGTCTTTTTGTACATTCTAAATGTTACAGAGAAGGCAAACTTTGAATTTAGTCTTAAATTTAAACCATAACCAGACTGGAGGGCTGATGAATTAGAATTACCATTATGTGAGAGAGTTTGCAGGCATTTGCAGGCTTGGGAAGAATTCTGAAAGAGGGAAGAATGTGTCTGTTATCAAGCATAATTCTGGGTTAGCTTTGATGTGTTCGTGTTCGAAAGTGTCCACGGAGCTAACCCGTTCTACTGAAGAAGACATGAGCGTCAGAAGGGACTTTAACAAAAAGTGACCCCCGATGCTGAGCAACTTTGAGTGATGCTCCTGGAAAGCTGCGATGTTGCAAAGAGCCGAGCAGCTGTAGAACTGAACCTCTGAATCAGAGGACTGCAGCAGAGGCACCAGCACAGGAATAGCTCCTGCTTGACACATGATCCTGGTGGAGCAGCCTGGAGAGAAAAAAGACACATTATTAGGTATTACCGCGTTATTAAACACACACAAGGAGGCTGAGCTATCTTACCTGACTGTGTGAGATGTAAGAGAGCCCATGTTGCGTTCCGCTGGACCCCTGAGCTGTAAGATTTTGCTAAAGCCAACAGTGGCCTCACTCCATCCACCAGGAGAGCCTCTCTTTTTAATTCTGTAGGGGGAAAAAATGGAACTTGTTGAAGCAATTACCGTTATTAATTAATCTTCAGACTCTACACTAACCTGACGAAGCCAGCACGGTGACACAGGCACACGAGTGACACTGAGCAGCGACATCACATGACTGGAACAACTCCAGCATGGGCACCAGCACCCCCATTTCAATGACCGACTCTCGGCACACTAAAAATCAAGTACAGAATCACCCGATAAACCTACTCTGTGGAGCGTAGAAGGTTGTGAGTAAACCCAACAGAGTTTTTAATTGTATTCTTATCTCACCCTTGTTCTTGACCAAGAGGTTGACCAGAGAGAGACAGATGGTCTTCTGCACATCCAGGTCATGCGATAGCAGCAAGGTCATGACTGGCTCCAGGAAATCATCAGGCAAAGAGATTTTCACTGCGACACATATCAGTGTTGCCATGACATATTTGAATGAGGGTTGGTGCTAATTATGTAATCACACAAGAGATAGCCTTCCTATTCTATTTAAACCCAAGAATCTCAACTGCCATTTGTATGCAAAATATGAGGTTTACCTGAAATTACAGCAAGCAGAAGCCCTTTATGAGCTGTTAAGTTTGTTAAAATTAGCAGCCTGGGATAATAAAGTAAAAAATAATAATTGGGATTCATAAATGAAAAAGGTCTCTTGTGTAGCTCTGCGATCCGAGCATGTTGGGACAAAAGGATAAAAATAAAGTTGATAATTTGCACGATGCCCATTGTACACATTAGGGAGCTTATCTCTACTTTGAGTAACATTATCAAAAGGTGTGAAAGATATGGATATAAGGAAGGGTGAGGTGTTGAAGTGTGTTTTTATTGGACTCCTCTACTCACAGTGGAGACTTAGATGTAAATAGCACAAGGCTGCCATCCTTTGTTCTTCAGTGTTTTCAGAGTTTGCAAGTCTGTTCAGGGCCTGCAGATTTTCCCGGTTAAAAAGTTGTGTTTGAGCATCTGACAGAAGAAACATATCATTAAAAAATTCCAGACAGAGTTCTCAAGAATGAATATCACGAGCAATAAGAAGTTTTCCATAGACGCTGTTGACGTAATTTCAGTTCATATTTAACCAGATATCGTAAAGCTTACGCAAAAGTCTTCAAATCACAAAGGCAGTCTGTCTGTATGTTCAATCGTCCACATAATTGGAGACTACAAACAATGAAAGTAAATAGTGACAGCTCTTAAGAGTTCTCACCCAAGAGTTGTACTGGCGCCAGCTCCTGAGTCATTCTTCTGAATACATCCTTCTCAGGTGTAGATCTAAAGCAGCCACACTCACACAGCTCTCTGAAAACCTCCCGGACTTTTTGCTCAACTTCTCTGCAAACTCTCAGCAACCACGTCGTAATTTGTTTCAGCAGTCGGGAGCAACGCTCACAGAATCGCGAGGCCATGGCTACATCTCGACTATCCCGTTTCACTCTGCACACCTGCAGCGTGGAGACACGCCCCCTTGAATCACGTGACCGAAAGGTACATTGCAGGTGGGGACAGTATGTCTTACTCTATTGCACAAAGTTTGACAAAGACGTTATAGAGAAAGGTGACCGAGTTCTTCACAAATATACTATATTTTATTGTGTGCATTGATTTGTCTAGTTTGTTATTTTTGATTTCCTAATCACTATGGAATATTTTAAAAGGTTTACAGTGCCTTGTTTTAATTACATTAAACTGGTATACAATGATAATTTTATAATTTATTCCATGGATCAACGTTATTCAATCAGGTTCAAAAATTAA